>NC_137664.1:6403136-6800636 GCF_963422515.1 Blennius ocellaris | reverse complement strand
ATTTATGATTTCTGCTCATTTTTTTGGTTTTTGTATTTGTTGACTGAATGCCTCTCCGGAAATTGTTCTTGCTTTGTCGTTTACCCTGTGTGCATTTGCGCGCTGGGGTTTGCACTGATGCATGCCTGCATTTATTATATGCTCGCCCAGGTGTGTGCATGGCTGCAGATAAAGAGTGGTGCAGGACGGCTTCCCCCTGAGGAATCCATTATATGTCAGTGCTGTTATGTCATGTCATGTCACTGCCCTTACTTTCCAGCACAATGCAGTACTGGCGTGGGTATTTTGCATTTGTATAGAAAGATATGTACATTTTTTTTTTTTTTGCAACATGCTTTTACCCTATTTTGTGTATGCATGCATGCATGTGCGGTTATATCTGCGGTTGTACTGTGCATGTGTTGGTCATGCACCCTCGCAGACTTCAGCACTGCCTGCTCATTGTGCTGGCTGCTCACAGTTTGGCTTGCTGGAAATATGCCAACAACTGCCCCCTATTGTACCTTCTCTGAAAAGAATTCAAGACCTCTCTCTCTCTACACAACACACACACACACACACACACACACACACACACACACACACACAGACACACACACCCACACACACACCCACACACACACACATACACGTCTATCAAACCACATGGCAAAAGCCATACGATTAGCCTATAACATGATGAATATTTACATACATTGCTGATCCTGTTAAGGTTAATCTCATTTCCATTCAGCTCCCTTTGTGCCTCAGTGAACTGAACGTGCCCGTACAGTCGCACCTGAATTTAAAAGTTTGCGATTCATTTGAGACTTGACAGCGTATTAATGAGGGTTGTGGCATCCTGGTGTGTCTGTGAGTTAGAAAGCTCAAGTGTCCTGATTCAAGTCATTGTGTGATTCCTCCTCGCTTTTCCTTCTGCGCCTAAAAAAATTGAGAAAGAATTCTTCACCGAAATAGCAAAGAATATGAGGAGTGCTGTGTCATCATGCATTGAATGTGTGCAGAAAGCTAACTCTTAGAGAATTATGAAGCTAATGGTAGTGTCTATAGCTATTTTGTTATCGAACAATACTGTTGTTGTTTTTTTTAAGTATCATAAGGTCTGATTTACCATGATAATAATGATAATAATGTGAAGTGCTGAGGCTCTATGAGTGTAAAGTCAAAGGTGATACCATGGAGTTAGATGTGTTAGAAAGTGTTATGAAAAAAAACGGAATTGTCAAAGTTATGGTTAAAACAGCAGCTAAAGAAAATATTTAGACCTAAGGAGGGGTAAAACATTGAAAATATTTTATAATAAAGTCAGCAAATAAAAGTCCTGAGGCAATGCCTCAACACGATAACAACTTTTCTTTTGAGAGATGAACTAACTCACGCCTTCATTTCAAATGCTTTATAAACAGACACAACAATAAACAATGCGAACAATGTAATATATATAATTTAATTTGTATCTTGTACATTAATCTGTTATTTGATTCTCTCTGTATTTTCACCAATTTACCACTGGTTTGTCGTATTATTCATGACGGCAATCAGATACAATCCTCATTGTATTCTGTATTTCAAATTAGCTCCCATGCCCATTTTTATTTTTTTACACACAAACCTTTAGCAGATCGGGCCCATCCTGTTATCCAAGTGCCGAATTGTACCTCTCTTCACGGATATATTGTATTTATTGCTTTGAGCACCAACAATGACAATTTCTCTCCCAATGTTCCAGCGTCAAAGCCAAAATCTTGAACACTGATTAAAATAAATGCACCCTCTGCAGGTGGGTAAATCCACAAAAATGATGTTCCCCTATGATTATTTTGTTTCGGCTGTACTCGTGAAAAAAAAAAAAAAAAAAGCACAAATAGGAAATCTTTTCACGCTGCAAAAATTGCCCATGAATTTCATCCTCGAGCTGAAGTCGCTTCAGTACTTGGAAAAAAAACCATGGCGCTGCGATGCTGAAAGTCAGCTGGATGGGGATGGGTTGGGTGGATGGCTCATACACAAGTAATCTTAAATCTGAAGGGTTTGAATATCACGAAAAGCCAAAAATAACATTTTTTTAAAAGTAAATGTTTAAAAAAAAAAAGAAATCCTTGATCATATAATAATGCCACATGTAGTTGTTTCAAGCCAAAGTTGAATCTATTTTGAAAGAAAAGACAAGAAAATGCTGTCGTGACGGATTCACTGACGTCAGCGATCAATTGGTACTTTTTCCCCGAGTGTGACCTTCCTCACATATTTGCAGAGTGATACACCTTCACAATAGAAATTACAGCTTTTACCAAATATAGTAAGTACAAGATGCCATCATATGACAGTTGATCAACAACAATAATAGTAGCATGGGCAACTTAAATATTTACCTTATTACATTGACACATTAACTCGTAAAGTCGTTCAACTGGATCATCTGAATCTGCTGTCTTTCCAGAGAGAGAGAGACCTCTGACCTTGCTTTGTGTACTTATAGGACTCATTGGATCCTGTTCAATGGAAACCTTGGGCTCATGATCCCTGATTCAGTTGGAAGATTGGAATCTTAATGCAGGAACTGAAAGCCAAACGCCTCCCCACTTCTACCTTCCTCAATCTGATTGCATTACCAGGTCCTCTCCTGGTAAAAGAGCTGACCGAGTGTGACTCACATAAATTGCTGACACGCTGTTTCCAAATGGACATTTGTACACCGATTAAACAGTTTGTTTTTTAACGGCTATGTGCACCACAGATGAAATGTTCCCCCTTTTTCATCTTTTGACATGAAGTGAAAAGTCCAGAGGAATAATTTCAATATAATAGTTGCCAACTGGTATTTTTTAAAAAGCAGACCTCCCTGGTCTCATTGCCAGTTATGTGTGTATGAGATGTCAGAAGAGTACTCATCTCATGGAGGTATGGTAATTATAGCCAACGCATTTAAAAGATTGTCAAGTATAAAGTGATTTGACTGACAAAGCAATACAATACCAGCAAAAAAAACAAAAAAACAAGTGCACAACAAAATCTAAGTAATTCTGCGCTAATGATGTAAAGTACAAGGACAAAGATGATAGGGACAAACTGTAAATAAACAAGATTAAAAGCTTATTAAACACCCATAATTATGACAATAATTAAAAGATAAAAAGGATGATACAGGAAGGAAACTTTGCCTATCCAGTCAGATCACTTGCTTGTAGCATTAAATTTGGTGAAACAAACATGCAGATTACTCCTAAAAGAAAGGTGGCAAATGGAGCTGGTAGTAGAGGTAAAAAAAGAAGGAGAGAGGCCAGTCATCATCGCCATCAATTATGAATATTTATTTTCTTTTGATCCTGAAATACATCTTACAGATAAGACGTGGCACATTCATGGAGACAGAAACCTGAAAGCAGCTGGGAAATTCCTACCTCCGAGTTTGGTGTGTTCCCAATGACCACAACACCCAATGCATTTTGGGTGATCCGATCAAAGGGAGCGAGTGCATATCATGCGTTTGGGGTAACCACTTGATTTTGGATTGTGTTACTATACCTCTACGTCACTTCCGCTAAATGACCCGGTTGGATTATGGGTCATCCAGCTTGTGCTGGATGGTATCTTCTGTCCAGGCTGCTATAAGTCAACGTGCCTCTGCAGACCACCAGGCAATGACATCTATGATATTTTACGAAGTTACTTTAGAAAATTGGAAATACTGTATTACTCAGACGGGCGCATTCTCTTGAATGAAAACACGGCACGCAGTGATTTTCCTGTTCACACTACAAATTCTATGTTGTCAGATCGCCTCAGGAAGTGGTTTGAGATGAAAGTGCTTTGGTGCCTGTTCACACTTGTCTTCAGGGCTCGTCACCAGTGATCAGATCACTCGAAACGCATGTTAACGCCAGGTGTGGCCGGACCCTTAGAAGTTGGACATTTATAATTTTCCATTCAACTCATGAACATAAGGGGAAATGATTAATCAAAAAAACACAGTGGGGTGTAGACTTGACAGCTTTTAAAAAACCCCCGACAATTTAAAATGTTTAGAAAATGGAACAACAAAAAGGAGATGAAGGGACTGAATGAAAAAAACATGACATGTTTTAACACAGTAGTTGCAAGACATGTAGTTTCGATGGTGTGTTTTTTTTCTCAAATCTTATAAGTCGGATGTTACTTGCTCCCTCTGTCTGTTCTTGCTTCTTCTATCTTTAAATTTTCACTCTATTTCACTTCTCCTCTGACTTTCCATTTTGGTAACCCCCCCTCCTCCTCCTCCTCCACTCCTTCAAGCCCCGCTAGCACCCTCATATTCAGCCTCTATCTCTGCCCGCACCCCTTCTTCGCTCCCTCCTCCCCTCCATACACTAACCCCCACCTCCTCTCCCTCTCCTCTCCTCACCCTCCCACTCCCTCTCGCTTTTTCCCCTGGCAGGCTAGTGATTGACACTTACAAATTACCCGGCGGCAGTGGCATTGTGTGTGACCCCTCTCTCTCATCTCCAGCCCGCCGCCGTTTTGTCATCTAATTACTGTGAATCCCCGGCCTGCTCCCCACTGCTGCATTTTTAATATGCCTCCCCACCCCGCCACCCCCTTCCTCCCCTCTCCCTGCTCCTTGTCCTCCTCACTCTCTCTTTCTCTCTCTCTCTTTCTCTCTCTCCCCTGGTCTCTCGCATTCTCACAATCCCCTCCGTCTGTTCACCTGCCGCCTACTTTACCTGCTCCTCCATCCAACACAACCATCGTCTCCATATCCTCCTTGTGCGCCCTCTTTGAGTGTTTTCCCTCCACCACCTCCATTATCATGCCATCACCTCTCTCTGCTCTCCTCCTCCTCCTCCTCCTCCTCTTTGTGGAGTGTCACTCCATCCCACACGCCCACAGATCCACGTCAATTTCTCTTGTTTGCATTTCACTTTTCATTCCTATCATTAAAGTGTTTGGTAAACACGTTGTCGAGTTCACGTGATCGATATGTGCTAATAAATGCACAGTGGGTTTCTCCGCCGTTACACGATGACACTCTGATGATTGTACCTTCCTGCCTTAACACACATTCACCTCTTAATTCCTATCATATATTTTAATTGTATAAAGCTGCCTTGATAAACTGAACTGCATTTAATTACACGTAGGTTGCAAAACATCCACTTTGTTTTTTTTGTTGTTTTTAATACTTTCTTGTTGGTATTACAAACATAATGCTAATTAATCAAAGAACAATGTAAGTTTCTAATTGGCTTTCATTTGTTTTTTCCTATTGCTGACTATTTAATTAGCACCTATAAATGATACAATAATAACAATGAAATCCACATAGATTTGATTTATTATAAAAGAAAATAGATTAAAAGTTGTTGGAAATTGCACCACGCACAAAACACTCCATGCGGTGTATACATAGCGATAGAGATTTATTCCGTCAAGCAAGGACAAGGATAGCCGCTGCTCGAAGTTGTAAAGATTTCAGCATGACAAGGTGCAAATGTTCAGACACATTACACCCGCAGCCGCCGTCTCTTGCGTCGAGGCCTCGCGTCGACTTTCTACCTGCTTCTTTCTATGTGTGTGCGCTCGTATGTGTGTTGTCCACGGCTCAGCTGCCCACAGCCACACTGAGCTCCCCCGCCGATCCCCATCTTCCAGCTAGAAATCAGCGGAGCGTGGCAGACTGCTGCTACAGCACCGGCTGCAGATGAAGGGAGGGGAGGAAGGAAAGGGAGCGGGAGAAAGAGCAGGAGGAGATGAAGACAAACAGAAAAGAGAGGCGCGGGAGGCTTTGGAAGGTTGCACTCATTTACTGTGTGGGGTTTGTATTTTTTTTTTTTTTGTGTGTGTTTGTGTGTTTTGGCTGCTCAGCTCTGCAGATCAGAAAGTTTTATTTAGAGTACATGACAGATGCTTGGCAGTGTGGCTGAAGCAGGCGAGGAGAGGCAGCCGGGGCCAGTGCAGGGGCCGACCTGCCCCCGCCACCTTCTGATGTAGCTCCGGGGCGTGTCAGGATTTAGCATGGCCTCATTACCTTGTCATGAGTTTGGAGAAATATGGGCCTCCTGAGAGAGAGGCTCAGGGACGTGGACTGATGAAAACAGAAAAGGAAAGGGGAGTTGACGGCAGACGCGTGGAAAACCCAGAAAGAGGTGGGAGGGAGGGAGGAGGTTGGAATGAATGAGGGGCAAAAAAAGAAAGGAGGAATAACGAGAGAGGTAAGAAGAAGTAAGGTAATTGAGAGAGAAGGGGAGGAGAGATGTTGGCAGATGTGGAAAAATAGAGGGACAGCAGGGAGGGATGGAGTATGGTGGGGAGTGGCGAAACTAATGGTCCTGCCTGGAGAGATAGTAGTCAATCAATCATCTTTAAACAAAAGCAGCAGGCCCAGGAGAATATTTAAGAAGTGCTTATTTAATTAAAAGTCCCTTTGCTCATATTTATGAGCCATCCTTCTTTCAAATATTAACCTTCCAGGTCCAAAGACGCTTTTGGCAGCACTCTGTGCCGGCTGGCCTGGATCAGAACAGAGCCGGACACACAGAAGAAATACAGTATGCACACTTTCAGATTTACACTATTCACAGGAAGATGCTTTTATTCATTATTTGGAGAAAAAAAAAAACCCCAACTGATTAATTTCACATCAGTGGTGAAATAAATAAATCGTTCACTCGAGAAAAGGAACAGGAATGACAACAACCCTGTGCCTTTTTCATTCAGCTGTCCTTCGCTACTGAGTCAGATTGAATGCTAATGGTCCAATCTAGTGTTTATTCAGCCATTTGATAATCAAGTCTGATGCATAAACTTATCATAACCCTTCTATAGTTGCATAATATCTCAGGAGAGCTTTGTCTTCAGGAGACATATGACACTGTGATGACATGTTTGGATTCGTAGTTCTAATTCAAGTAGCTACAAGTCTCTTTGTCTTCATTCTCATTCATCAGTTTCTTTTTGCACTTGAAATGTCATGTGATATTTAAAGTGTTTCAACTGTCTGAGCAAAGGTATGAAAACTGAGAGAAGCAATGAACAATCACATTTAAAAAGTTGCGATAACCAAAAATCTGTCTTTGTGTGATGAATAATTTTAAGAATTCTACTTAAACTGTTTGCTTCAAGTAGATGACACTTTAGAAGAAAACATCTAAGAGTGAAGATTTAAAGTAGCTGTAGCTTACATTTCCCATTATGCAACCAGCAATGTTTTGATTGGAAACCCATCATTCCAGTGTCTTAACACCGCATTTGCAAATACATTACAGACAGATATACTATGCATTTCTCTCAAGTGTAATTTTTTTTTTTTTTTTTTGTTAGATCTTCCCATCATGAACAATAGTCTTGTGGCTTGTTTTATTGCATATCTGTCTAAATACATTAACATTAAAGTAGTATGTGTTTTTGCTGTTGCATTAATTATAACTATTTTCTTTCCACCTGCACTATAGATGTTATGCAGTGATCTTACATTTTATATTCAGTCTAAATCTGTCCATCTTACTGCTAGCTCGTGAATTAAGTTTAATGTTTGTTTTATAATGTACTGATATTGTTTTTCGCTATATAAATGTCAGTATATTGTGAAAAATCCCTAAAAATCTAGAAGCCTAAAAGTCCAACATTTGTGTTGTTCGCCCAACACTCCAAAACCCAGAGGAGAAAAAATTACATCTTTTCACATTTCAGATGCAGCTTGAGTGTTTTATGAATTATAAAAGGATACTGCTCCAATTTAATGTAGGACTTCTTAGTAGGAGAAACAATTGATGTTGCGAAGGCCAAAGAGATTAAATAACACTTCACAAATGCTGCAGCCTACAGAGATTATACAGAAGCTCCAAACATTCTCAACAATAAATACTGATTTATTAATCACTTAAGTTACAATCTGGTCAGTTTATACAACGTTAAATGATGTAAGGAAGGTATAAGGCCAGTTTTCTATTAATGGGAATGTTTGCATATGCTTAGAATGTTGCAAAATTGTAGTTTTATTTCTAGCCACATTTTCTTTCTTTTGGCATTTTCTCGTGAATGGTAACAATGGCCTGTGTGGCTCTCGTCACTACATCCATGAAGCTCCTCACTGGCCTTCCTCCTC
This sequence comes from Blennius ocellaris, assembly GCF_963422515.1. NCBI lineage: Eukaryota > Metazoa > Chordata > Actinopteri > Blenniiformes > Blenniidae > Blennius > Blennius ocellaris. The sequence goes on along the minus strand of NC_137664.1, from coordinate 6,792,556 downwards.
TCCTCTCAGCGTCCTTATCCCATCATAACTCATCTCTCCTACAATAATGACCTAACCGGCTCAACCTGGTGTCACTCGCTGTCTCGACAAACTGTCCAAAACAAGATTTCCTTCTATTGTACTTATTCTTTGTCCTTTCTGTTCACTGCCAGTGACTCGACATCCTCAGTTCAGCCAATTCAGATTCCGCTTCCTGTCTTTCAGTCAGTGCCAGTCTCTGAACCATACAACATGGTTGCTATCACTTCTGTCCAACTAACTTTGGACAATTATGTCCACTTTTCACATCTACCTATATAGGTAGTTTGTCTTGTTGTTGTTGTTGTTAAAGAAATGCAGGAAAACATCAAACGTTAAATTGACTGGTGTTTTGCACAGAACACTGCAGTGCTTTGTTTTGTTTTGAGAGGAAATCCCCGAGAGGCTGCTGTGCTCACACACAGCATTGCTTCTAATATGCCCACAAAAATGTCAAAGAAAGAAAGTGTTGCTTCAGATTCAGGAATTATTAGATTTATCCAAGCTATTATTGCTGCCTTTAATCACAATTATAGCCTGAAATTGAAAAAATTCACCATTTATCAATTCTTAGTATTGTTTCGAGGCTTGTGTTTTATTGTTTTTATTGAAACAAAAGTAACACACTAATTGTTAAAGCTGGATTTTGTGAAGCAGAAGAGTTATTTAAAACACTATTTTAGATTTTAGATTCATTTATTTGTCTGGTACGACTTGAAAAGACAGTGACTGTTCTGTTGTTGTATTTCGATTTTCCGTACAGAAGAAGCATTGTTGCTGTCATTATTTCAGTAATTTTCTGAAATTTTTTTAATCATTTTTGTACCATTGATTGTCAAATTAATATCAGCTCAGAGATAATAAGGCATGTTGAGTTAAAACTGTGAAGCAAGCCTATCTGTATTTGAGAGATTTTTGTTATATACCTGAACACTATATCCCTGTATATTATATATAATTAAAATTGCTAATATTCTTGTTGTGAACTAATAACTATTTTAATGTAATATCTATCCGATGTTGTTTGTGCAGGTGAGAATTGTTTCACAAATTAGGATGTTGTATGATACTCTGAATGAAGGTTTCGACAGACCAAAACAACAGCAATAATTACATTTGTGTAGCTTCGCAAGAGTCGCTGGTGAGATTTTGTCATTAATTCAATCACTCCATTTTACGACCTTTAATTCTTGTATGGAAGTGCGATGACTCCGAATTTTCTTTTTTTTTAAATGGTTTACGCTCTGTAAGATGGGCTCATCTCTCCATGCTATGAGAATCACTGCGTATATAATTTTTGTTTTCTACATGTAATAGATAAATAATCTGGAGCTTTTAAGTAATATTTAAAACTGCATGTCAAAGGAAATATTGAAGAAATATAACCAGAAGCTAAAAAAGTGTTAATTTGATTTTTTTTGCTACACTTTGTTAAAAAGAAAATTCACAAAGTTTGCCCCCTTACGAGCATGTTAGACATCACTCTGTTGTTTTGTCGGGAACATCTCCTCTATGTTCTCACTTGTGGCTGCGCAGTTCGCACATCCATTATGCCTCAGCGTGGCCTCATGCTTCATCTCCCGTCTGCCTCTCTGCAGCTGGCATTCGGAGCTGACATCAAGCGGAGGAGCGGATTTCTTCTTGGTGTTCTCACATATTCACACGCATCTTCAGACTGCGGGGACTATCAACACTTCACAGTGTTCTCAGTTTCTAATGAGAATGAGATCACAGGTAATGTTCACTTAGGACCTTCAAAAACACTTCACTTCACATAACTGTTTCATGAAGCCATTGCTCACTGTGTGGAATCACCTCACTGTGTTCAAGCACCCATCTGAAAGGCTTCTTCATTACATTTGGATTCCCTCCCTGGAAATGATGCGTGTGTTGTGTGTACATGCTATCAACAGCCAAAAGCTGTAAAAAATAAACAGCCCCAAAACAAAACATCTACAGACAAGTGGAGTGAGGATGATGAAGCAGTAGACAAGTAAGGAGTCACAATGTCTGTCATTCTTTGGCATGAAGCAAAATAGAGGGGAACAGTTATCAGGCTTGGCAACACAACAAGCTGGACTCAAACACATAACAGCGATTTAAAACAAACAAGAGACAGACAAAAAACAGAAGGGAAGAGGTTTGAAGAGATTAAAGTTTTCTTCTTTGTTTATGAGAGGTTATAACAAAAATAAATAAGCGGAGGGCAAAGGTGTTAATTACTTTTGTTAAAACACACATGTCACGACTGCACTTATTCTCAGTGTAATTGAGATGAATTAAAATATGAAAATCGTCTCAAGAGAAAACTTGCACAGAAACAGTTGGAGCCTACCTCAATAAAGATGGTTCTACTTTTCCCATCCATAAATGACTCCATCTTGTAAATATGAAATAAATCCAACAATGAAGACAGGGTGCATTCGGGACATATTTCCAGTGTATATTAAATATATTAAATTTAATATTTACATTTAAATATGTATTAAAATGTAAATACCGAGATCGACAATTGTACACATGAACCCGCTCTCACATCTATGAGCAATTCAGAGTGACCACTTAGCCTGAAAACTTGTTTTTGGAGGAAACCCACACATGCATATGAAGAACATTAAAACTCCTCATAGAAAGCTGGGACTTGAACTGGGGATATTCTTGCTGTGAGGTGAGAGTACAAACCTCGACACCACCATGCAACTTTATCTCAGGTGAGGTGAAAATATATATAAGGGATGAAATAGCTCTTTCTTTCTGTTTTGGGATTTTCTCATTGTTACTTTCATTACCAATGAGACATTGTGGTGATAGTCGAGATACAAAAGCGAGCATGTCATGTTTTGGGTTTTTTTTCTGTTGTGACAGAAGTAAACAAACATCTGATATATCTTGTTTTAGGTTTGCAAAGCAACTTCGTACTGGAGGTAAGTTTTACCTCACTTAACACACTTTCAATACTTAAAAATGCATAGTTTTGCGTCTTCGATATGCTTTCAATACAGGTTTTGCATTTTCAATTGACACAAGTCCTTTCAATGCATATATTATATTTCTTTCTATGGTGCAGAGAGAAGCAAGGGTGTGACACTTCACAGCATTACAACATCTTATTGAACATACAGCTGGAAAACGTAAAACTAATATAAATGTATATGGTATAACACATATAAAAAGTATTAAATAGAGATAATAGGAATTCAACAGACAGAGCAGGTTAAGAATAGATTCACTACCACTACATTTTAAGTGGAACAAAAAAAAAAAATCAAATTAACAGCATTCAGATATCAGAGAACAATATTAAAACAGAAAAGAAAAAAAAGGAATGTGGCTAATTTGATATTGTACTGCAATAAACGTACAGCAAATAATTTCAAACGTGATTTGCGCAGGTTTATGATTGAGATCTTCATTATAAGAGAGATGAAATTACAATTCATTAAAAAGTTAATGAGAGGTCTTTACGAGACTGAGAGTTTGGGAAACAAACTTCAACTCCACAGTGTCTGATCTGGTGGGAACCTTTGTAGAGCCACTGTGAACTGCAGCACACTATGAATCTCAAACTTTTAATAATTTCATATTTCTCTTTGAAAGTTAGTTTGATGGAGGAGTTGAATTGTTCACTATTAGTGCTGCTCAAAAACATTTTGAGGTCGATCGTCTCTCTCTGATATTACAAATCTGTTGTTTTCGTACTTGATCAAGGTCTTCCATGCTGTATTTTGCTTTTATCGCCTGAGTAGGTGGTGAAATAAACATTTTACATTTTTGACTGACGAATCTCTCTGGATATTACACTCAGTGGCACAAACGTCTCAAATACAAATGACTCTTTTCAGTGATTTGAAATTCTGTGTTAATAGTGACATTACCCGCTTTAAGTAAATTCAGTGTTGCAATTCTGATATCAGTTATTGTTCAGCAGGTAAAACACGTGTCAACACAATAATGTTTGCAGGATCTTTCAGGCCTTTTGAGCTTTAAACCAGCTAAATGAATTCAAATCACCTAAGTTTTAGCTAAAACAAACTGTAAATGCTTTTTTTTGCACTATTTTCCCTAATTGTATATCTTAGAGAAAACAAGCTGATTTCTTGAAAGGAAACACTGATGTGTTGGGTGACTATTCTTAAGTTTCTGGACTTGTTTTCACAGAATAAAACAAATAATTACAGACACATGAGGCACATCAGAGCTGATAAATACATGAAAATGTATTTGTCTTTGGGGCTCAGATTGTAACACCAGCAAGTTTACACCAGCTACAGATGTGATACACATCACAGTATGGGAGTGACATCCAATTTTCAATTTTAAAATAGTTTTGGAAAGTTAAAATGAATATATTCACCATTTGCATATATTATTTGCAATCACAGTAAGCAATTTATTTCACAGTATCAATCAAACATCCGACATTAATATGTTTTGTGTCAACCGAATGAGAGCGGCTGCCTTTGTCAGAGAAAATTGCAGAAATGTGTCTCTGGCGACTATGTGGCCGTCTTTGAGTTCATCCTCTGCAGGCTTCCAGATTGGAAGTCGGTGAGACAGGAAGTCAAACAGCCGTCTAACGTCATCAATACACCTGACTAACAAACAACAACTGATGGCCGACTCCAAAATATACAACCATGAAGGATAAATTCAACTATTATTATTGTTTCGTTGCCATATTTTAATCCTTCAATTTGCATATTTAGATTGTAAAGCATATACTGGCACCTGGCTACCTCATCCCTATACTTTCCTGCCATGAATCAATGTAACATTTAGAATAATGAATGGTTAATGATCATTTTAAGCACATTAGAAACAGGTATCAATTTAGATTACCCCAAATGACCGTGTTACAGGGTCTATTCCACAGTAAAAAAAAAAAAAAAGAAAAGAAAAAAACCCCCAGAAGAAGCAAATACATTCATGTTGATTAAAATGAGAGACATGCAATTAGTCCTTTGTATTAGATTACTAAAGATAACTCTTATAAATCCTCAGGGTTAATGTGTTCCATCATTATTTCGCCCTCTGGTCGTGAAGGTTAAATTTTGGATGAACAAAATTGTCCATCCCTGGTGTAGAGAAATGAAAAAGGACTTCTATTGCCTCATTTATAACAGTAAGAGCTGCTTCACTTAGGACAATTTTAGACCTGTGTGGATATACTGGCAGACAGAGACACAAACCATCAATTACTTTTGTATCCTAATTGCTTTATGAGCCTCCTCAGCCTGCAAAATCTCAGAAGAAATTCCTTCTTTCTGCAAAAATATTTCTTTTTGCTGCTGTACCAGTTCACACATTACAGCTATCATTCATTTTTGTGTTTTTTTAAAAGACCTTTTTATGTATCAAAACAGCTTCTTTATTCACATAGACATTATTTTGCCATACTTTCATGAGTTTTCTGCTAAAAATAAATTCTAATGTTGAGTATTTTTCAGACAGCAGGTGAAGTAATGTATTTCACACGCGGACAGCATACACTCCATACATAGTGCTCTATTTGTGTTTCTGCTGCATTATGTATGTGAAATGAGATGGGGAACTCAGGTGAATAGACCTGGGGAAAAAAAAACCTGAAGGATAAAGTACAAGGTAACAGAGAGTAAACATTATATACAAAGATAGGAAGGGGGGGGGGGGGGGGGGGGGTGAAGGTTAATGTACAATAATCTTTATTTAAAAAAAACAAAACACTTTCTGTATCATTGTTATAAAGATAGGGAAATATAAATAATAACAAAAACAATATGGTCAATAACATTAAATCTAATAAAAGGTGGTAAGAAATTATATGAAAATGAACTTCACACATTTTCAAAAGCTTTCCAGAAAAGCTGTTTTGAGCTTAAAGACGCCAAAGACCCAGTGTGTCTTTTTTCAGCAAGCTCAGAGTCCCGGCATCTAATATATGAAGTGTATACTTGAGTATTTCTGTGCAGTGCAGAAGGCGAATGACAAGCAGGTCCGAGAGAGGGAAAGAAAAGAAAGAGAGGAAAGTGGAGAGAGAGAGAGAGAGAGAGAGAGAGAGAGAGAGAGGTTATTGCTGGAAAGCGTGAAGACAATAATGCAAACTGACACTTCAGAAATGAGATACCAGTTGCCTTGGCAACAGGCCCTGGGCTAGGGGGCTACCAGGAAGGGGTGAGGACGGGTGAGGGTGAGGGAGTGCGGGTGAGAGGGGCTGCGGAGAGGGCCGAGATAGCGAGTAAATTACGTTTGATTAGAAGCGCAATCATTTGAAAAGAGCAGAGAGAAAAAAAAAAAAAAAGCCTGTGGTGACGCATTCCAGCGATCAATGAGGGACAGGAATGTGGTGGATGCTCCGCACACAAAGCTGCTGCCAGCAGACAGATGTGGCTCTCAAGGGTTCCTCTCGAGTGTTTACCTTAAGAAGCACTAGAGTTTGTTTCAGGCCGCTGGAAAACAAATAGCATGCCTGTAATTGTGCTCCGTGGAGTAAAAGACATCGCGCTGGGGAATCACTGTGATGCTTGATATGTTTTTTTTTGTTTGCAGGAGGTGGAAAGACAAACCTGGTGAAAGAAGAGCACACATTGATGATTAAAAAAAAAATTATACACTCCAAAAAGACAAAATTATGCATTGGGCTTTTAACGCTAGGTCAAGTGCCACAAAACCTGAATTGATCCAACAGCGTTTTAAACCTGGGGAATTAACTTTTCAGGAGTCATCAGAATCATACTGAAAGCTGGATGGACATTTATCAGATGATTATGAAATGTCGTGATCACGTCAAGCAAGTTCACACCACCGTAAAAAGGACTGGAATAGAGAGTAAAACAATACTGTCATGTCACTATGGTTGGCTGTAGTCCTTCTCTAAGGGATTACATGGAATCACAGTTACAGTTACTTTGGCAGGGTAACTTTCATCATGGGAACTGCAAAGTCATGTTCACAAAACTGACTGGCATTATGCATGAAACTGTAGTCTCCTGTAACTGTTTCACCTGGCTCCTGTACACGAGAGGAGGAGTAAGTCATTAATGTTGAACTAACGCAGTCCCTCTGAGAGCAACACAGAAGATTTATGAAAAATCAACAGCAAATAAAGTTTAAAGAGCTTTTTCGCTTCTGTCTGCGGTGCAGTTTGCGGAGTTTGTCTAAGCTGTTTTGTTGCTCTTTCTCATTTTGGTCACAAGTTCAGAAGTCAATTTTGTCCAAGAAGTGCAAACATCCAGATTGCAGAGCATCTTCTTCAAGCTAACAGATGTAACTTCAGCTGAATATGTGGATTAAATCAGTCAATCAGTCAATCAGCTCGGCTAATGTGTCACAGCAGCAATGAAATAATCAACTCTGTGCACTTTATTAAAATGATAGCCATCTATGGTGACTTCTAATAGATCCAGATGTAGTAATATTCACAATATTTTATTTACATTAGTCAGTATTGAAACAGAACATGAATTTCTGCAGGGGTGACAAAACCCCCCTCTAAACTTAAATTTAGCAACATATAGAATAAAAAGGACATAAATACCACGTGTGTCTCTGTGTGTGTGTGTGTGTGTGTGTGTGTGTGTGTGTGTGTGTGTGTGTGTGTGTGTGTGTGTGTGTGTGTGTGTGTGTGTGTGTGTGTGTGTGTGCCAGTGCCTGATATATCCTATTCCTCTGTGCCACAGAGCTCCTTCAAAAATAAAACACTGAGACACGCCATCGACACGCTGGGGGTTTGTTCTTTCATTATGGCAAACAAGAGCAGTGTAGTTTACATTGAATCATTTGCACGTGCGTCATCCTGCTGCCAGAAATACTCAGGAGAGGCTCCAAATGTGTATTTATCTGCTGCTGACAACAATCCTCGGCAAGCGCACTGTTTACTCCACCATCAGTGACGTTTAGTTAAAAACTACAGCAGCCAGCTATTTCGCGAAATCACTGAGACCTTTAATAGGGGGAAGAAAAAAAAAAGCCAAGAAATGTAGAAGTTACAGAATATGGTCACTTGCCTGATAAAGTGATCCTCATGGAAGCCATCACTAATCTTTTAAAAACATGAATATAAACAAAGCAGTCTATGTTAAGGTGGATCTGCGTAGTATTTCTGCTCTGAATACGCTGGTTAAAACTGAGTTCATTGACAATATCACATCAAGCTGTATCGACAACTCATGTCACTTTTCTCTGCTTATATTGGAACCACAAATCTGTCTGAGGGAGCTTCGCTTTACAGTTGGAGGAGTTTACAAGAGTCTCAATCCTCTTTAACAAGGAGGGGAAAAAGCAACTAGGAGCTGCAACTGTGAGGGATTGCTCCTTCTGGATGAACAGATATATGTGAGGGGTGGTTTATGTCCAGAACACATCGAGGCAGTAAAGTCATAGCGTAAACAATCAGTTGACTGTAAGTAAGAGGAGAATAAGGAGTGAAGGCGGTGTTGAGGAACTGCTGCCAATCAGAGGTCGTGTTTACGTCTTTTTAACTGACGGAGTGGTAAAAATCTGTCTGAGCTTTCCTGTCCTCTCTCATTTTAATTCTTGCAGAGATGATAAGACTGTTGAAGGAAAGCATAATTGTTCCACAGCTGCAACCTTCAAAGAAAAGAAAAAAATAAAACAACTAATCAGCCATCCGAAAGGTCTAAAGGCCTCCAAAGCCTGGACTCAAACTTGTGACTATATTTCTGTGAGATGATGGTGCTAAACCACTCCACCACCGTGGCCTTAGGATGAGTAGGTATTTGTATTAAAGAGCAGTTGAGCAGGTGTAACTAATGTTGTGGTTAGTGATTTTTAGCACTTTGGGCAGATGTGTATTGCTTTAAAGGTGCACATTCTTTCATTTAGGTCTGATAATTAGCCCCAGGAGAGTACTGAAGTGTTGATTATGCCTCAGGGGAAGAAAAGTACACTGCTATATTTTTGACAGGGCAGCTGACAAAGGAACCGACAGCAAATTCCCAATGTAATAAAACTATCCAGAGAATACTTTTTGTACTTTTAAAGAAATGATTATAATAGTATAAAACATAATGACAGAGTACTTAACTGTGGGCTTTGACTCAGCACAGATGTGAACAAATCCACAACTTCCAAAGCCTATTTTTAATTGGCAATAGATATAAAAGAGCACAGAAGGAGAACAGGAAGGGTCTTTCAGATCAGCAAAACTCACGATGTGGTTTTATGAGCATCCAAAGCACTAATAGTTACACCTTCAGTTGCACTCGGCAGAAAGTAAAACACCGAAAAACACAGCTGGGGATTTTAAACACCTAAAACCGGTTACCAAAGTAAAAAAAAAATTCAAATCATCCTCCTCTTAAACTAATGGACTCATCAAGTCATTTTAACATGTTGTATGCTAAATAAAACGGCTCTTTTTTTTTGGATACCAAAGGTGGCACAATTCATGAAGCACGAGCCTGGGCAAAAAAGAAAGAAAAAAAAAGAGACAATTTTGGTTAAGAAATATAAAGGAAAACATTGCAGGCTATTAGTTTAAGAATGTGTCCATAGGAATCCTTTGAAACCAACTAGTTTGAATTCGCCATCCTGATTACGTCATATCATGCAGGGTACAGCAACAAACAGTCTCTATTCACATAAACACTGTGATTTCTGCATACAGTTGCTAAAGCAAAGCATGAGGTTTGGATTCTTTCTGCTCCCAACCCCTTTAGAGGATTTTAAAGCTGCAAAAACTTTTTCTTTTTAAATGACTTTTTTTTTTTTTTTAAGAAAAATGGATCAAATATTTTTATATGTTAAGTCAGCTGTGGCCTTCCCTTTAGCGTTAAAGCATCTTAGAGTACTTTTTTGAATGTCTAGCTTCATACATTTGTTGAACAAGGCCTTGTGGATAGTTAAATAGAAGCTCAGAAGATTAAGGAACATTACAGACTTGTCAATGCAGCAATTGTTTTCTGTGCTTCAGGGCATTTAAAAAAAATGTAATTCTATAATTATTTATTTATCCTTGGGGTTGTAACTGCTTTGCATAACTGCTATGAGAAAAACCCTGATGTAATCGCCCCCTCTCTTAGTTATACTGCTGTAGATAAAATATTACTTTTCACACTTGAGACCAAGAAGAGTCTGACTATCTGCAGCAGTAAAATGTTCCACGTATAAATAATTGCAACGTATAAAAAAGCAGATCCTCCTTCACACTTACACACACACGTCAACAATTTCCAGCAGCCACAACACGAATTATGTTTGCGTAAATAAAGATGGGCGGAGAGTTGGTATCAGGGAGCACAGACGAACTAAAATAACGGAAAAATTATACTTTATCGATTTAGCAAGTTTGATTCTGTGATTGTGGGATATCTGGCATCTGTTCCAGATTGCACAAAATACTAGGAGGAGTTTATGCCAATAGGACAATGTGTGAATAATAATGTGCAATTTATAAAATCTGATACTGTTTCTGTAGTTTACTGTATTTGAAAAGAAGGACCTAATCTGTTTTGCAAAAATGCTGCTGTTATTGTGGCAGTCCTGTTAACGCGTGAAGTTTCATGTTTTTTTGTTTTTTTTATTAGATTATCACCTGGATAACACATGAAAACTGCCCTCTCAACTATTTGAACAGGCATGAAGTTTAGGAAGTTTATATATATATATATATATATATATATATATATATATATATATATATATATGTGTGTGTGTGTGTCAATAGGAGAACTAAGTTTTAAACTTTGGTTTTTCTTTTTTAAATCACTCAGATCAAAACTGTCCATTGCAAGGTTTTACCTTTGTCAGATCCTACACAGTCAAGATTCACATATATATAACTAGAATATTATGCTGGTTCACATTACCACTTCATTATGACATTTCGAACCGACACACTCGTCATCCGTCGAGGTGGAGCTGCAGCACACCCAAGCCCCACCCTGGCGCCGCCTATGACTTACATTCATTAGGCGGCCAGAAGCATGCGTCAGAATAAATGCGAACAGGTTGTCGTAACCGCCTTAATGTGTAGTAAACCTCTATTAGTCACATCCACTGTATATTGTGGTAACACGTGAATTGATACAGGAAGGAAGACCTTTGACAGCGTCTTCTTTGTTCGGTTGAGGATTTGATTTGATTTCAAACCAAGCCTACAATGGTCACCTGAACAGTCACTCTTCACTTCTGAATCTTCTGAATCTCCTGAATCTTCACAGACTTGTAATCTGATCTCAAGCAGCTGAGGTCAGCGCTATACTTGTGACAACATTGAAAGCCAAATGATTCGCCTGCGATTCACGTACTGCTGCTATCGGCACTTTTAAAACACAGATCTACACGTACAACAGTGTGAAGTACATCTCAACATGTTACAGGCATGCGGCATTGTCAGACTGGGAAGAGATGTGTGAACATTTCGCCGGCTTTGCACCGCAAGACAAGTAATTATGCACCAGTCCAGGAGGCAGCCATCATTGCGCACCTGGTCTGTGTAGAACACCGATTGCACACTAGCACAGCGTTTTTATTTTGTTTGTTTGTTTTTTTTCTATATCTAAAAATGAACAATCTAACTCCAGGGGAAGATCCAGGACAAAACAAAGGGTTTTGGTCTGTGCAGAGTGTTAGTGAACGGTTCGGAGGGGGAGCAGGTCTGTTTGCAGGTATATGGAAAGACTTTTGAGAGCTGTCGAAGTGAACACGCATGATGCGGTTACATGTACCGACCTTCGACTGAAACGCTTCTAAAGGTGCATTTCCAGAGTCTTGCTGTCATTTCAAATGTGCACATATGCTTGCGAAGTCACTAAATCTGAAGCAAACTTGTGAAATGTCAAAATTTTAAGGACTGGTGTCTCAGTCTGCATACATTTGGAAGTAAATATTATCCTAATCATGTGTACAAAGTTTAGAAAGCATTGTGTGTTGCCTCCAGTAGCACAGATGCACACACATGCTTGCTGCATTGTAGTGTATACACACACACACACACGCACACACACACACACACACACACACACACACGCACACACACACACGCACGTGCGCGCACAGACATGCACACGAACACGCACACGGACACACGTGCACAGAGGCAGCAGAATCGAATGCGATAGGGAAGTGAAAAATGATTAACCCAGGGTCAGCTCTCAGCCTCAATCTCGGCAGCGCTCAAAGAACATCCTCGCCTGATTTACACTCGTCATGTTCCACAGCACACATTTGCATATATTTATTAAATTCACCACGCGTTGGAGAATAAAATATAACGGGGTGGAGGGGATGGGAGCACCAGGAAAGGAGTGGAGGAGGGGAAACGAGGGAGGGGGTTATTTAAAGGAGGCGTGTTTCTGATAGATTTGCCTTTCATTCATATTCATTTGTTCTCTCTTTGGCTCTATCTCCCTCTCTCCCTGTGTTTTGTTCATTAGCATGGAGGTCAGCGCAGGCATCAGATGTGACTGCTCAACGCTTTAGGGAAAACATTGCTGTTGGTCAGCCTATTGAATTGACCTTGTTATCATTGTGACAGACTGTGTTATTTATCAGTTAGTTAGATAAGCCAGCATGGAGGATGGTGATAGTCTACCCCACATGAAATGAGGCTCCGTACTGAATCTGCATTGACAAACACAGCCCCGGGGTGTTTTCACATGTGCTCACGGAACTCGGTTATCTTCAAGTGTGCCAAAAAGTGAAGCAAGAGAAAATGAGCTGTCTTTTAAAGACGACTTACAATATGTTTCCGTTGGCTTCTGCGATGCAGCTCTATATTTAAGGCCATGCTCATGTGGCAAAACAAACAGATAGATGACAAGCTGTAGAAGTTAGCCGTGTTTTTCGACCTCTAGTGGCCTCGGCAATTATAACGGGGGAGAGGCGGAAGCAATGGGAAGGATATCGGCTCAAAGATAAGCAGAGAAGTGCTCCACTGGACGATGGGCTGGATAAAACCATGAATTTAAACAGGCCTTTCATTTACAGAGTTCAAGTGAAGAGAGTTTTCCGCTTAAATTCTAGAACCGGGAATTCCAAATTGTTTTTGAGATCGGAATCCCAAGTTTGACACCGGACAATTTCAAGGACTGCAAATTGTGTCCATCTCCACCTTGTGATTGGCATCAAATAAACTGGAGGGAGAAGGGTTGACTGGATGGATCCTGAACAAGACAGTTGAGGTGAGTAAAAAAACAACAACAACAAAAAAACCTTTCTGCATTGAAACATATGGCTATAAGCAGTGCTTGATACGTTTTTCTATGGCACTGATAAGTGTTGTATTTGAATATTTGAATAAGTTATTCAAGTCTGTAGTCTGTGACGCATCAGCATTTGACAAATTTAGCATGGGTTCAAAACACAAGAGGCCGGCTGCACATCTCTATTGTGATGCCATCGCGTTAGTGACACCGACACCCAGGCACCGCTACACAGCGGGATGAACAAAGGTCACGGCACGGTCTCTGTAGCTTGCTGAGAAATCTCCTCCTCCCCACAGATCAGCACAAGATCCCTCGTCTGTGTCTCTTGCAGGTTCGGCACAGTTTTCGGGGAATTTTCAGCACGATCCACTCACTTGTGCATGCAGTATAATAACATTTTGATGGCGTGATTTAACCGAGTTGACATTTATTGCATTCACTGCCGATCAGATACCAACCCTGACAGGTCAGCCGACCCTCCTCCCCATGCCGACTGAACACGGTCACACCAACCGAACGACAAGCAAAGGGGGTCAGGATTAGCTCAGTGTGAAAAGGACAAAACATGCACCTCTGCCACAGTGTTATGTGTATGAAGCATGTTTGTTTATTTCTATTTGTAAAGCACTGGTGTATTATGATGACTATCTAGAAGGAGTCCACAGATTATTACTGATTTGCAAAGTTGTGTTTAATTTTGAACGCGCCAGCCAGTTCCTATATGAGAAAGTAACTTTATTCAAGCTGCAACACCAAGCAAATTATGGAGCACTAATCCGATTTAGCTGAAAACTCACATAGCTGTTGCTGGAACTTCTCCTGCTGTAAAGTTACCTCCTTTATCGTTCAGGTGTAAACATATGTTTGATCCGACAGACAGCGCACTTGTGGTTTGGCCCAAATGATCTTTTGAGATGATTTACATGAAGTCATCAGGATGAATTGCTCATCTTTGAACTTCATAATTCTGATTTATGACCAGACACTTGCAAACACAGCATCCCCATTTGCCTCAGTGAGGGAAGGATGATTATCACTATGTTCATGTTCAGGCTGAGGTAAGATGGTGAACATGGCTCTTGTAAGCTTGTTTGCATGCTGATGTTGCATTTAGCCGGCAGCTTCACAGAACTGCTAAACTCTCAGTCTAGTTTCTTTTTTTTTTGCTTCTTTAGCTTTTTATGGGTTGGCGTTTCATTAACATTAAAACGAGGGGATAATCATCTTGATAAGTGGACTCATTAAGTGTAAATTTAGCCCTCATAGACTTGTTTAAAACACTAACAAACAAGATGTTTTTCATTTAGCCCAGAAACACGTTTACTCATTTAATTAGCAAAATGTTTCCACCCACTCCCTCCGCAAACCTTGCTATTAGCATGAAGTTTTTTCTTTTTCTTTTTTTCCTAAGCCACTTGTTAGACGTTGATTGTTCAGTTTGTATGCTTAAAGAAAAAAAAAAATCTGCTGATTAATCATTCTGGGTTTATCCAAAAAGTGAACTCCTCCCACTGTCTTGTGCTCTCTGAACCGTCGCGCCTACACTCCCCCGCCCATCCTCCCGCCTCACACCGGCTGATGTGAGCAGCCGTGGCAGGCCAGATCAATAGGGCTGAAACCTGTCCAGAGCTTTAATCCATCAGAGGCGAGTGGGGAGAAGAGACTTGGCAAGAAAGCCATCGCTCACACTCAAACCTCGGCCCGCTCCTGCTTCAGCCTCCTAAATGCTCATCTGTCAATCAGCACATCAGTGTGATGATTCTCAGCTGGTTTATATTGATCATATCTATCTATCTATCTATCTATCTATCTATCTATCTATCTATCTATCTATCTATCTATCTATCTATCTATCTATCTATCTATCTATCTATCTATCTATCTATCTATCTATATTTCTACCGATTTGATGTGAAAGGACAATTATATATTGACTAAAATAACAGGCTTTTTTTGTATTGTGTATTTCAACTTTTGTTCTGTTCTAAATTTAACTTTGATACTTTCATACATATGCTGTCATTGTGATTAATAATATGAACAGAAAATATGAAAAAGGAATCTATTTGATCTAATATTAGCTTATGTATGTTTAATGTGTTTGAAAGATATTTCTGAATATATCGTCAAATATATTAGATCAAAGTTTTTCTGTCTTGCATTTTGTGTATTTTTGGACACGCTTGAATCAAAGTTTTATCATTATTTTGAATAAAATTGTAACAAACTTTTGTTTAATCTTCTCAAATTATAACCCCATTTTTTATTTGCTGTACTGTTTCCTCCATTTATCATTTTTAATTGTGCTTTTTATGGTCTATCCTTTTTACGTTAAGTTTGTTATTATTGAAAGTATTATTGCCTTTTCATATTGCATCTATTGCACATTATATTGCATCATTTCATCATTGTTTTGGCTGGTTTTTTTTCAGTTTTTATTATCACCTTGTCAGTCAGGTTGGCAGCAAGTTGACCCACTCTAACCTGAACAAATTATAGTAAACAGAAGGTGTTTGTCTGAATTCCTTTGTCAAAATTATGGATTTAATGTATTATAGGCGAGGTGAAAAGTACAGGTGCATGTATGATGATATCTAATGTATGGCATTTTTTATTGAAACAATCATTTCAATTTCTAAATGAAATGTTTTACTATTTAGTGAATTTTATTCATTGTAGCTTAATCTTGCATTATACTCGTTTACGCTTTTCTTATTTTTGCCTTAAGATAACTATGTGTGTGTGTGTACATGTGTGTGTAAGAAGTTTAAAGTTTATGCACTTTACAAAAATTATATTCAGTAATGTTGTTTGCACATGTATCGGCACATACGCATGTGTGTTTTTCTGAGCAGTATTGTATGTGTAAATATACATACAGACATAGTGTATGCGTCCCTTGCTGCATTAACATATAAATAGGCCTATGTGCACAAATGCACAGAGCAAATAAAATGCAATGAAAGAAACAAACAAACAAACAAACACAAAAACACTGAGCAATCTCCATAGCCTCTGATGGGCTGCGAGCCAGTTAGCCTACCTCCCTGGAAGGCCCCCCGTCTGATATGTAGTAAAACAATTGGCAAGAGGGATGTGAACCTCTCTCTCTCTCTCTCTCTCTCTCTCTCTCTCGCTCTCGCTCTCTTGCCTCCACTGACTTTCTCTTTCGCACGCACGCACGCACGCACGCACACACACACACACACACACACACACACACAAACACACACACACACACACACACACACACACACACAGAGTGTATGTATGGCAGAAGACCAGCCGTCTGTGCCAGTGGGCATACAGTGGGACCGCTGGGCATGCTGGGACCAGCCTCAGGAGTTAAGACTCGCTGATCTACAGCTGCAACCAACCCAGCCGTCGCCGCGGCTCGAGGCGGGCTGGCTGAGTGTAGCCCAGGGATACGTGCTCCGACACGCCGCTTCAGATGGACAGAAACACACAGGCTCTTCACCATCACATACACATATATACACACAAAGACGTCTGTCTGGGCCTGTGCCATGTGTGTCTCAGCTGTGCCAGTGTTGTCACCCCCCCCCCCCCCCCCCGCTCTCTCCTCAGGCCTGGACCTCCCGCATATGCCACCCCTCTACACCCTCGTCTCCCTCCTCCTCCTCCTTTGCTCCTCCCTGCCGGTAGCCTTTGTGGGCTAATTAGCGGTGAAATTGGTGAATTGCAGGCTCGGGCACACACAACCAAGCATTCAAACAAGCACACACACACACACACACACACACACACACACACACACACACACACACACACACACACACACACACACACACACACACACACACACACACACACACACACACACACACACACCACCACCACCACATACACATGCACACATACAGTTGGTGAATTGCAGGCTCAGGCACAGCAGTGCAGACACTTCAGGATAGCCAAGCGCCACTTCAGCCCCTGAAAAGCCTCTGAAATGGGGCATGCAACACAAAGACAGGAGTGGAGAGGAGAAGAAAGGACATTGTAGAGGAAGAAGGAGAGAAAGAGTGCAAGCAGAGGTGGAAGAATATATTTGCTCCGGTTTCTTTCTCATGCTGCTTCTGCATGCGAATGTTGACATTCAAATCGATGCCATTCCCCCCCCCCCCCATCTCTCGTATACATTCACAGCTGAAATGTATGAGTTGGAGGGATACCTGACACTCACCTGTGTGCCATCAGCTCATGCTGAGGAGTCAGTGAGAGTCTATTTCTTTAATGGAGTGAGAGTGAAAGAGAGCTTCCAGTCTATAATGATTTCTGTGATGGACGACACTCATTCCGTCATCCCTCCATCCCGCCCACACCCCATAAATTACCTCTCATATTAACAGGCTGTATTAAAACCATGCAACGTGTTAGGGCTCTCATTTAAAATTAATAAGTGGTAATTATGGAGGGAGGGAATCTGATGAGGAGAAAAAAGGGAGGCTGAAAAAGGAGCCCGACCAAAGTGAAAAGAAAAAAAAAAGGTGTGAAAGGATTGAAAGAGTTATCTCTGAGGAATCTCATTGCCATTTCTCATGTGTCTTAAGATAATCAACAAAAACATGGCGAAAGTCGGAACAGTTTCGGGCCCGCACGTGTTTCGGTTGAATGCCGCAAACAGCAGCCAGGGCGACAACATGGCTCCTCAGCTGAGCATGAAATAAGAAAAGTGAACGGATGATGGGAGGACAGTCACACACTTGTATCTGCCTGACGCTCGCCGAGGGGCAGACACTGAATATGAGAGAGGACAACAAACAAATTAACTGTAAATGACGACACATTTGTCATCCTTCATCCTGCACAATCAGCTCAAGAAGACTATTGAAAGTCTCTATAAGCCAACTTTCTCTTCTTTCCACGTCTTCCATTAAAGTACAGCCAGCGAGCTGCAAAAGGATTATTTAGTTTTATAGGGAACAAAATCAGTTCACATCTTTATATGTCTGATTTCCTTGGACTGAAAATGAGATGTCTTTTCAGGAGATCTTTGGCTATAAGCCTGAAATAAAGTTTGTACTTGACAAAGACTGCAACTATCTTGATTCTCTTTATTTAAAAATTGTATTTTATCTCACACCTGATTTTTGAAACTTTTAATGTCGTAATAAAAAGCCGTCTGCTGTGTCCATGTGAGTAGGTGTAAAAAGCAGCTTATAGTGTTTCTAAAAACACATCAGAGTATTACTGTGATGCCACATTGGTGTAGAGTTTATTGCTCTTCTCTCACAGGGAGAAAAACCCGTGTTCAAGTCCTATCTTGGACTTAAAGTGTAGAATTTGCATTTTCTCACTGTGCATGTTTGGCTTTTCAATGATTTGTTTCTAAATTTGCAACCACTGTCACATTAAGTCGTTCCCTTAAATTGCTGACTGCACAAAAAATAGCTGGATTGGTCTTTCGCATGTTCCTCCCGTTGCGTGCATGGGATCAGTCGTTTTTTTTGTGTTTTTTTTCTAAATTGCTCCACGGTGTGAATGTGAATGAGTGCAGTTGTCTTTTGCACAGCGTTTGCCCAGTGATGAACTGATGACCTGTCCAGGATGCAGCCTGCTTTCACCGACAGTCAGTATCCATCTATCCATAGCTTCCGTGTTAGAATGACTCAGTTAGTTCATGATAAATGAACCGTCCTCCAGTAAACAGGATTTCAATGAACCCACAACCAATAAGAGAACAGCTTTGGCCAGAACGAACAGCTCCTCTGTGAGCAAAAAGAAAAGAAGATGGATGAATGTCACGACATTTGGCAGCGTGTGCTCGTGACTAATTACATATATAATTGCAGTTATTCAAATTTCAGGTGGATTCATCACTTTTGTTGTATACTAAAATCATTTTAGAACTGGAAATCCTCTCTTATTTTGTGTCAGCATCATTCAAAGGTACTGTTACTATTTCGCTAAACTCCATTCCATTGGGGAAAATTGATCATTAATCATGATTTAAGTCCCCTTGACAGCAACAAGAAAGATCCCCCACTGTTATTAATATTAAGATGAGCTTTTATCCTCCGTAGCTGAAATGGATTAGCAGCTTTACATAAATGTTACCTTAAATAAGATCTCAAATTAGTGTGACGTAACTGAGGATGACAATTAAAATTAATGCAAGAGGCTCTTTCCCCATGTTTCTTTTCATTTGCAGGAACTATTAAAGTAATTTTTAAAAATGTTTAAAAAAAGAACTTGTAACTTGTATTATCCTCTCATTTTCAGTAACTCACACAGGTAAATGGTCGTTTGTTCCCAAAACGTGTGAACGACTGTCGTGTTTTAGGTCTTTAATGCACTCAAACCTGCTTTATATAGAAGGAGGCTATTAGTGTGATCAATTACTGTCTTTCAGCAATTGACTCAAAATGAGGAGCTAAATGAGGCTGCGGAAAAAGAAGATTACACGGCTAACTTTGAAACAGAAAACACATTGTTCCCATCTCACCTATATCACAATGTTAATTAATCCTGTTTTCTGTGATTGCTCAAAAATCTACCATTTTTGAAGTTCCAGGAAGAAATGTGAAACTTTGAAGAATGCGCTTGATAAAGCTGCCGGCCGTCATCATCAACTGTTCCCCAACAGTTTGTGCTTTGATTAAAAGAAGCTGGGCTGAGACGTCTCCTGAACTGTTCCACTCATCCTTCTTTGGCCCCCGCGGCTCCCCGGGGACACATTAGCCTCCTAATGCTTTGTCATCACCATAGGTTAATGGACCTCACAGCAGTCTGTTAAAAACAATCCTGATCAATACACAGTGTGTGCAGGAATGGGATAAGGTCCAAAAATAGAGCTACTGGACTTTTTTTTTTTTCCCCCCTTTCTTTTATAGTCTGCAGTTGTCGATAGTAGTGACTGAAGGGTGGAAAATAATCCCCCATTCAAACAGTGAAGCCTGAAACCAACCACCAAAGGCACATCGACCACCAACTGGCATCTGTTTCTACACAGCAAAATAAAGTCATTATTTTGAAGATGGTAAATTATGCAATGAGACAACAGTACAGAAGCCTTTCAGAGAAATAATAGAAAAACTAAATGCTATATAAAAGTCAAAATATTAAGAATAACATAGAAATGTAATGGAGAAAAAAAAAACAAATTTAATTAACATACAATCTTAAGAAAAAGTAAATCATTAATCTACAGTTCAGGACTCTTGTTCACAATGTCTATAACAGAATTTTTATGGTATTTTCAAAATGTAACTTTTTTCTTAACTTTTTATCCTGAACATTTCAACTCTGTTCCCAAATTCTGACTTTATTTTCGTGTCATTTTTTTCTTTAACAATATTATAAATTTCATTTCGACATTATTCCAATCAGTCTATAGTTCATTCTCATGATTTTAACCTTATTCTTAAAATGCAAAATCTACATTAAAAAAAAAAAAAAAAAAAGAACCCACTGCTGAAAATGGTTTAAATAGGCCGCTGCACCAGAAAGACCCAAAGGTTGTTCCTATAATTAAATTTATTCAGCCATATAATCAAATAGAGCCGCACTATGAAGCTGTGAACACCTGGTGTCGTCACTTACAAGACTTTTCTCAAGCTTGGAGAAAATATATGAAAAGAAGAGGAAGATACATGGCAGGCCTGAAAGGAAAAAAAACAGCTTCTACTTGGAATTAAAAGAGATAATTAAGTGTCCAATTTGAATCTTACGAAAATGATTTCAGACCTACATTGTTCGATTATGCATGTTTGTATATTTTATCGGGTTGTGACTCCATTCCTTAGGTTTATTTCGTTGGGTTCATCATGCGAAAAGAAAAGCGGTAGCGATGCTATCCTTTGCCAAACTGCTCGGTTGCCGTTAACACGTCTGCAAAGCCAAGCTCATCAAGCAAAGCGAGGTTAGAGGGGGACAATCAACACGGTCCAAACACGAAGTAAACAAGCTAACACTTGTTCAAATAACACACATGGAGGACCGGTCCTGCACACACACACACACACACACACACACACACACACACACACACACACACACACACACACACACACACACACACACACACACACACACACACACACACACACACACACACACACACACACGCTTCCAGCCCTCCTTACATCATTATTTCTTTCTTCCTCTCCATCTCCATCTCCAGCAGAGTGAGTCCCTGGTCTGGCTTGGAGTGTCTGGCACCTTTTGCCCAAATCATGTTCCAAGTATGGGGGCTGAGCCAAAGGGGGTGGGGGGGTGGGGTTGGGGGGGGGTGGCATGGAGGAAATAAAGGAAGGGAGGAAGGAGCGAGGATGCAGCGAGACAAGGTGTTAACACCCTTTTCAACACCAGAGCACCCCTCACACAAACCAAGCGGAGGGAACAAGCTAATTGCAAGGTGTATGTGTGTGTGTGTGTGTGTGTTTCATGTGAATAATAGTGATCAAGGCTTTCTTCACTAGCTGTGAATATTTTTTCACTGCAAAAAAAGGAGTTTTTAAAGCAAATGTTTTTCTTCAGAGCTTACCTCTTTTATATTTTTCAACCTTTGTAGCACTTTTCAGCTTTAATTCTTCTCGATGAATGCTCCAGTTTGTTTTGGCTCCCCCACCCCACCCCTCCTAATAACTTTCCACTGACATTTTCTTCTTTGTCCGCCTTCCACCTCCATTTCTTTGTCTCTGTTTCATTCCCGTCTTTTGTGTCTGCTAGTATGTTTCTCCCTTCACCTCTATCCAATATAGTCAGACAATCGCTTTGTTTCTCATTAGTGCGTTTTGACAGTTAATGAGTGGACTCTTGTGTGTGTGTGTGTGTGTGTGTGTGTGTGTGTGTGTGTGTGTGTGTGTGTGTGTGTGTGTGTGTGTGTGTGTGTGTGTGTGTGTGTGTGTGTGTGTGTGTGTGTGTGTGTGTGTGTGTGTGTGTGTGTGAGCTCTGCCTGAGAGTCCATACGTGAGAAAGTGAAGGAAGAAAACAGAGGGAGAGAGAGAGAGGTGGGGGAGACAGAGATAGCGGATGGGGGTGAAATTCATGTTGATAAATCATGTGGTCAGTAGCACAGGCCTATGTTTATCTCCTGCTGTCAGTGGAGTATGGAGCCTGAGATACTGCTCACACATACAGACGTGCACACACACACATCAACAAGGACGACAGAGGATTGTTGTTACCTGCGATTTCTTGCTTCTTCCCCCTCCATCGTGCCACTTTCTCCACCACGCGGGGGGATGTAGAGGCCAGATATGGAGCAAACCTCCTGTTTACATTTTTCTTCCCCCCCCCCCAACACCCCCCCCACACCACCACCACCCCCTCCATATCGCCATCCCCACCACCCCTGAATCCCCCATCAGTCAGCTGTTTGCACTGATTACCGTTTGACTAATAGACTTTGAATCAGTCTCCCTGCTTTTCTTTTCTAGTTAGGGACATTTCTCATTAGTCGCAATTCCTCTTTTTCCCCAAACAAGAAAAATTAGCATATTCCTTTCAGTCTTGAAAGTTTGCCCCGTGCTCTGCATTCTGTTTTCAGAATGCCTTTTCTACTTGTACTCGAAAACAATATGCCTCTGCGTGCTTTTTTTCTGAAAACGTATGAGCTTAAGATTCAGAATTGCTTGCACACATGGTCGCATGCTGCTGGCTATCGCAGGTGTTGAGGATTTAGCTTCTATAATTTTGCTACAACAGATGAAGGTTGGATTTTCTGCACTTACAGACAGTTTTTTGTTAATGTTTGTATTTTATAGTTTTTGTTTTTATATATCCTATCAAGCACATCATGAACATTGTGCTAAAGATTTAATGTGAAACTTTATGGAGACTTGGCTATATCCTGGAAATGACCAAATCTACAGGCTTTAAATGCTTGACCTCAAGTGTGATGTTGTTTTAAAAGCACATTTTGATAATAATCGTTTACTTTAGCTACTAAACCTATATTTATCCTGAAAATAGGACTTGTGCCAAACAGAATCATACATGTTTACATCTTACATCTGGAAGCAACCTGTTGCTGGTGAAGGGAACCTTGCTCTGTGAAGTTTGCATGTTCTCCTCAGCTGTGTCGATTTTGTTTGTGGCTTTTGTGACCCACGTCTGGATGAAGGTGGCGTCCAAGAAGGGTGAATGGGAGATTTTGTTTTTAGACTAACTATTCTTTCTCAAGCTTACCACAGATGATTCTTTATCAGAAATGCATGGACCACTATTGAAAAACCAAAAGTTACCAGCCTGTAAAGTGTTTTGTTTTGTAACATAACATCTTATAGTGAACCTTGATATTCAGTAAATCATAAGATAAGACATGAGATAAGATAATTCTTTATTCATCTCTCACGGAGAAATTTACAAATACACAAATATACAATACAAATTAGCTCTCTAAAAAAACCCACCAAATAAAAACCCAAGGTGTTTTCACATGAAAGTGATTATAGTGACTGCTACCTCAGCCAGTTCCACCTCACAAAAGAAAGCTTTATGTCAAGGGTACTTTCTGGTTAAATTAAATCAAACTCTCAGACTGTAGTTAAAGTACAAAGTGGAATAGCTGGAATAATAATGGCACAAACTGTTTAGAGAAGTGATTGGCTTCTTTCTATCTATCCTTTCAGAGACAGAACATTTGCTGCTGTGGACCTTTTTTTGTATCATATACTATAGACCTGATCTATTAAACGTTTGCATGTGCCAAGATTTGTGAAAACATGATACTGTGAGCACGTAAATGTGGAAGCTGACCTACTAACTGTACTGAGGGACACATTGGATAGACATACAAAAAAAATCACACTATTGAGCATTTGCCTTCATGAGTGTTGAATATTTGGTAAGTCTTCCAGATCAGATCAGTCGATATCAGTTCATTAATGTACATTACACAATATAATCTTGCTTTTTTTTTTTTACACTCCACTCCACTACGTGTCGCCAACCAGCTCAGCCTTCAGCAGAGATGCTGCTGTTATATTGGTGAAATGCATTTCCTCAGCTGGCTCACCATGACTTTTGTTTGTGGCCTTAATGAAAAGATATCTTCAATGTTTTACCTCTAACAAGACTGCATTTTCTGGGGGTGTTTTTCACCCACCAATAGTCTGCACCCAATCATCCTTGTGTGAGCAGAATAGAAAATGCACGGTGACGTCAGTCATAATGTTATGTGGAAACTGAAAGTGCAATCTCTTGGCAGGAACGTACACTCTGGCACACTTTGAGCAAGATCTTAACAAATCAGGCTCGTAGTGTTTTTCTTTCTCACTTAATTGATTTTGTGTTGCGTAAGAATACATTAAAGTGACATGTGCTGTCTTACAGAGAATATAAACCTAACACAGCTGCAGCTCTTCTTACTTGCTCAGATGTGGTTCGATGGTCTCATAAACCAGCTACGAATTAATGACAAATGACAAAGACGATTTTTTTTATGGCCAAAACGACTTTAATAATAAACAAATGCGGTGAAAAATGGTGAATTAAGGTGATCAGAGTCAGTGATGAGTGGGGCTCATGGCATGTAATAATGTCTGTGCAGCAGAACCAAAACCAAACCAGGTCCATGGAGGCTGGGAGGGAAGATCGAGATAGTGACAGCTGGCTGACTTATATAGGTGAGCGAGACCCCCGCAGGTGCCCTACGATTACTTCAACGATCCTCCCTGCCTGCAGGCTCACGGGGTAGAAAACACACACACTGCAGACAGAAAGGGGAGGAGTTACAACAATGAAATTCAAGTAAACTTAAACTTGGTGCAAAGAAATAGACTGAACATGCTTATTAACAGAATCATTTAGTAAAAGCTATCTGCAGGTGTGCCTTGCCTTTTTTTTCTTTTTTTTTAATTATCAGTTAACAGTAGCAAAGTGTAGACAACAAGCCTGGTTAGAAATAAATAACACTGTGATGTCCCTGTCACAATTGTGGATCGGTCTTCTTCAACCAATTCAAATGTGAGCAGTTGCATCCCTCATCTTGCCCTGACTATATCTGAAAGTATCATTGGGCCAAACACTTAACCCTAAATTGCTCCAAAGTGTGTTCAAGTGCCACACTTTGTTTGTGCTTGTGTGTGCTTGTGTGCATGCTACTAATCTTTATGGTGTGAGGTAATACATATCAATCAGTCAATCAATGTTAAATAACCTGTATCATGCAGCAACAAAAAAAATAAGGATAATCCAGTACTAAAATACAGCTATACAACACATAAAAACTACAACTACATTTAAACTGTTTTAATCGTGATGTCCATTAACAATTCCTCATTAAACGCCCATGCCTGACTGTCCAAATAACATTCCCTTCATGCTGTTTGAGGTTTCTCGGTCTTTAAATAGCCTCTAACATGACATAATTTTCTTCTCAGACTTTGTAACAATTGCAGTTAATGTAGATCACGTTAAATGTAGATGTTTGACGACATGCTATGTTTTCACAGATCTGAAATTAACATGATCTCATTATAGTGATTGCATAGGGTCTCCAAGGTAAAGACAATTATTTTCACCCTCCTTGGGAATCATTGAGTATCGGGATCTTCCAGCGAGGTCACACTCACACATTTACTCAATCACTGCACCTCCATTTGCTCTCAACAATCCATCCATCTTTTATATCCTAATATAAAACAGGGCTGCAGAAGCTGGACCTCACCACAGGTGACATTTGAAAGGCTCCGACAGGAAACACAGCCCCTCATATAGAGACACAGAGTCATCCAGAAACATGCCAACAACCTGTTTAGAGTCATCAATGAACCAATCACACATGTTTCAATGGATTTCAAAAGTAAGCTGGAGTGAAAAATTCACATGTGCACAGAGAGAAGATGCAAACCCAGCACAGAAAGACTTTGTTCATGTTCAGATGAACCAGGAATGTTCTCGCTTTGAGGTACCAACTACTGTCTCAGTATCGGATAGATATGCATGAATTAAATAGAATAAACAGTGAAAATAAAAACATTTCTGCCTTACTGTACAGATACTGAACATTACTGAGATTTTACGTGACAACTATTTATTGTTGAAGGAGTAAACTACAAATTCAATATGAAACCAGATTTGAAGAATAGCTTTTCATTCCCATGGTTGCTTGATAGCAGAGTATTGGACCACAATTACTGAATGCATTCAATACCACAAATGAATACAAATCTTTTAATGTATCTGGTCAATATGTGAAAAATGATTGTGTTTGTTGATATAAGAATTGTGATTATGTATTTATGTTGTATTCACATCATTATGCGCATTATGTCTCGAAGTGGCCAGAAATATATTTCCCAGTCATAATTCTATGCCGTTTTAAACTGAAGGCAACGCTGTCACAAGAAAAACAAGTTTGTACTAAAAACACAAAAGCAGGATGCAATGTTCAAGCAAACTTCAGAAACATGCATAAAGCAAATGAATCACTTGAAGCAAAAACAGCTTCTACTTGGTGAAATAAATAAACATTGCAGTGATTGGTTATGCAAGGAAGATTATGTTCTTTCTTTAAAATGCTTTTAGAGAATGATATAACAATGAAATTGAGCATCTACGATGCTAGACTCATGATACACAAGTGTTTAACATAGATGTGTTGGTCGTGTGCTCATTGTTCATGTACCACCAACCGAGCATACGCATTTACATATGTGTGTGCAGTGACACATGCTGTTAAGTGTATGCTCTCACACTCGTGTTTGACAGTTGGGAGTGTCGCCGTGACATTGTGGCCCCTGTGAAAAGATGCAAGCCGCAGTCTGTGCGGATGCATGTGTGTGCATGATATGTGTGTGTGTGTGTGTGTGTGTGTGTGTGTGTGTGTGTGTGTGTGTGTGTGTGTGTGTGTGTGTGTGTGTGTGTGTGTGTGTGTGTGTGTGTGTGTGTGTGTGTGTGTGTGTGTGTGTGTGTGTGTGTGTGTGTCTGCAACAGGCCGGTGGGAAGGGAGACAGATTGCGTTTTAACAGCCATCGCTGTCATCTCCAACAGCTGTCCTCTTCCCATTCTCTATTCAGAGGGCCTGTGTTTGCATTGTATCCCTCATGACCTCCCTTCAAAGACCTACAGAAAAGAGGGAGAGCAAGCGCAAGAGAGAGTGAAAGAGAGAGAAAGAAAGAGAGAGTGAGAGAGACAGAGAATAAGGAGACACAAAAAAAAGCGAGACAGACCATTGGACAGTGAAGAGGAAAATAGAGGAAAATGCAAATTGAAAATGGTGTAAGAAGAGAGAGTGAATGGAGAAAGGCTGATGCCATGACAGAGGCAACATTAGATGCCCCTGTACAGTCTCTCATCTCTCCTGCCATCCCTCTCGATTTCTTCTCTCCCTCCTCTCTGCACTGAATGTACTACAGCCTCCCCGTCCTCTCTCTCCCTCCTTATTACAACTCCACAGCCGCCACCTCTACACCTCTCCACCTCCCACCACCATGTACCCCCCGTCCTCCCATCTTGTATCCCTCCTCCAGCTCTGCTTCTTTCTCTCCACCTCCCTACAGCCTCCTCCTCCTCTTCCTCCTCCTCCTCCACCCCTCTGCTGCTGCCGCCCTGTCTCTCTCCCATGTTGTCTCTTATCAGGTAGAGGAGAGATAAGGCCGCTATCTTGCCGTGCCAGGGCTTTGACATGACGCTTTAATGCATAATAAGTTCACTCATCTTTTAATCAATGTGGCCAAATGATGAATTTCTGAAGGGTTAACAGTCAGTCATTGGCAGGTTTGAGCTGAGAAAAAAAAACCCAACATGCCGAGATAAGGTCTGCCACCGAATCAGACAGGCGGATGTTGGATTTTGCTCAGGAACGTGTGTATGCAAATCAGATTTACAATTGCTGTCAAATCCTGAGCAGACCTTGGAAGTAACGTCTGTTTCCCAACATCTTCTGGAAAGTATCTGCAGAAATTTCACAGGTTTCGGTCAAAATCTCTCATGAAGTAGCTGCTGTGATGAATATGACGGATTTTAATGCCGTTTCTAATCTACATTTTACACAAGCAAGTCACACTCAAACATATAATGAAAAAAAAAATGTATTCACATTAAGATAAAAACAAAAAAACTTCCACATACTCAACTATGGTGCTATTCTCATATGGCATTTGTCTATTAAAGTAGCAAGCTGCATCACATATCTACTTGATTCTAAAATGTTTTTCAGTTGGTGGTATTTTTGCCTGAATTATACATTTTAATCTTTTTGTAACAGTTTATATTTGCCAGTCTTGTGAAGCCTCATCAAATGCAGAAACACTTAGCTCATGATGAAACAACCTCCAGTTTTCTTCCAGTCATAAAATTCTTCAATCAAGATTATTCCATTAAACAGGGCAGCGAATTGCAAAAATTAAAAAACTAAAAATGCAAAAAAAAAAAAAATCATTTCAACTGTCTCTTGTGCTAAAGCTAACAAGATCATTAGATGATACAGCAGTTTACCCCCCATCTGTGTTCACCTGCATTAATTTTTACCGAAGTGATTAATAAAAGACAGATACACCTACGACAAAAGAGTTTGGGAAAAAAGCAAAACATCATAAGAATTAACATCACTGGCTTCTCAAATTAGTATCATATAGCATCTTGCTAACTGGCTTTATATTTCCGAAAATGCAAGCATTAGAATTAAAAGACTTTCCAAATGAAGTCCTGCTTAAATAAAATATGTCAGTCTTGTGTGATCTTTAGAAACAAAAAGACGTGTGTTAATTTACTAGTTTCAAGTCATTGAGAAGGCTGCAAGAATGACCTATTGTAGGTTTTCTAAAGCCTCTATGTCATAGAGTCAAAGACATATCTGCAGAGAAAAGATGGAGCAGTTTGGAGGTTGATGTCGATGGATTATAGTCTGTATAGGGACAGAGCTCCGACCTTTATGAGCAGCAACGAGGCGAATACAGTGATTGAGACAGTTCCTGATTCCGCTGATGAAATTGTGACCATGTTTCTTGTAACTTCCTGTTGTAAAATATCAGTGTGCAAACTAAGTTTGAATTGAAATGAGTGACCACAACTTTAATGGAAATTTAGAAGCCTTTATTGACATTATGTAGAAAGATAATATTTGTGAAACCTGAGATAATGTATGGAAAACCAAAATGCCAGTAAATGTTTTCAATTTCATGGAATAGAAAAACTGATCTGATGTTCTAACGTCCCGTTTTTCTATGTCTTGCATTACCAGTTTATCATGTTTATCTGCTAAGTGCCCACACTAGTGCCTACTCGTTCCATAATGTTATACCACTTAGTACCACAAGGTGAAGTTTTGAGACAATTTAGATTCATATTCATCCAACAAAATGAGAAGATCCAGAATGTAACACTGGAAAAAAGAATTGTAAATTACAGCTAAAGGTCTGAGCTGGTCTGAAAAAATTTCCCATCCCCACAACACCATGAAAACGACTCAAAACGATGTAGTACATATGTGAGGCCTATAGGTGGTGTAACTTTGTCAAAGAAATACACCAAGAACAGAGAAGACGACACGCTGAGGACACCATTGTTTTCAAGCAAATATGCATCTTGCGCTTCCACACGTGAACACCAAGGCAGCATATTTACATTTTTCCATTCTGGAACCCGTTCTCAAAACATTCGTTTTCAGGCCCCTAAACTGAAATCCTAAAAATCAGAAGAATGCTGATAGCGCGCCGAGGGGTTAAATTTAGGCTCTCTTTATGTGGAAATGTCACAAATAGGGTTAATTGGGAAACCTTGCAATAACAAAGACGTATGTTTGTGTCTTTCAGAGACTAATATAATGAAAATCTCCATGACTGGAGGAGACCAGGTTGATCGGATTATTAGAAGCACTTGAATCTTAATCCCAGGAAACAAATCGGAGAGAACACTAACATGTGCAAGTCATGCCAATCCAAATTCTTTATAGCCAAATCAAGATGATTTTTTAACCTTTTGGTCCTGAAACCATGGAATCCCTATAAGCAAACGTGTTTCACAGAGCAGTGTGACTCCACTCCCATATTGCTGCTGGCAGCACTTTATATGTGTATTGTGATAATTCATGTAGATTTGGGAATAAGTGGAAATTGATCTGTTTTCTTTTTTTTTTTTGTGAGTATGTGTCGGGAGTTTTTGTGAAGGTTAGAAAGTGTTTTGTATTACAGGATGCAGGACGAATGCATATTCCTTCTGACACTTGATTCCTGAAATCTGTTTCCCGGAATATAACGAAAAGGCTTCTCCCACCACAGAAAGACGAGAATGTGGAGAGTTCCAGACCAATATAGTCTTTTGATTTCCCATCAGCTTCCTTTTTTGTCTGGGGCTATATTCTGGTAATTAAGTTGTTCTTTAACTGATTTCTAAGCTGAATAGCCCTCCTAGCTCCAAATCAACCGCTGTACTTTTTTGCATCACCATTCACTCTCGAGTCAACCATTCAAACTCCCCGAACCCCTCCCTACTCTCCATCCTCCTCCTTCTCTCTTGATGGTTAGTTCATGGGTCACCTGGGTGACAGGGCCTGAGTCGGGAGATAAGAAGTGGCCAGAATGGCATTACTACGCCCGACACTCCGAGGGGTGATGCTGGGGCAGCGGCTGGATGGCGAGAGGGGATGAAACGGGGTGGGGTGGAGGGAGATTGGGGCAGCAGAGGTGGGGGCTAATCTGCCGCCGTTTGAAGTAATAATACATTAGTGATAATCATCGCGACACGCGGAGAGGGAAGAAGGACGTACACAGACACATATGGGAGACCGCGCACAAAGGCGAGAGACAAACAGACGGGAACAGCAAACAGAAATACAGAAAGAGCCTGATTCTTATTCTCTGTCTGTCTCTCACTGTAAATCACAGCTCTCTGTACTTCCACCCAGCCGCTGCCCCTCCCTCCAATCCTGTGTGGATATCAGGCTGGTGCAGAAGGGCTCAGCCCAGCTGATAGCGGGTCCTCTGGGGGTTGGGGGTGGAGTACTGAGGGGTGAGACATGGGTGGGTGGAGGTGGCGGCGGTGGCGGCTATGAGTGTGTATGTGTGTGGAGCAGCAGCTCGGGGACTAGCAAGCTTACCCTGCTCCCTCAGATATGGAGGTCAAGGGTTAGATGGGGCAGGACGGCAACAGGAATACGATTGGTTGGTGCAGGTGTGTGTGTGTGTGTTTGTGTGAGTGTGTTTGCCTTGCTCTTTGTTTAAATGTGTCCTGTGTGCAAAGATAATCATAACTTCGGAAAATCTTAATAAGAATGCTCCGATTGACGCCCTGCAGGTCTGATGTGGCTGCGGCGCGCAGCAGTCGGCCCTGCAGACGAGCGGGTGTGCAGGTGTAACAACCCATAAAAGAGAAATTGTCTTCTTTTCCACCTTTTTTTTTTTCTTTTTTCCCGTGAGTGATTGTGGAAGTATAATCAATTTAGGAGACACTTCATCTTGTAGCAAAATGGCAATTTGACCCCTGTGGAGAGCAGGTCTGATGTGACAGTGAGCGGTGTATTGTCACAGGTGCACAAATGCTACCGAACCACACGCTAGCATTAAAAAGAGAGAAAGCAATTTCCTTTGTTTGGTGTCCACTCTGCTTTTTTTTTTTTCCACTGTGGGATTTGATGACACAGAGCTCAAGTTTGGCAAAAATTAATGAAGATATTTGTCTTCAAACTGTGTATGAGATTGTCTGAGACAATGATTACCTTCTAATGCCCCATTTACTCTTTCTTCTGAAGCTTATTTTGACGATTTTAAAGTAATCCCTGCAAATTAAATGTAAAAAAAAAAAAAAAAAATAGAACCAAAGTGTTTGCTGATCTCTCACCCAGTGGGGCATTTCTCTCTTTTTTTTTTGTTTTATTCTGAGGTGACGATCTTAAAACGTATAATAGGTTTACTTTCCAAACATCTTCAATTCCCAATTCATGCAAGTAATGACAACTTGGGCCAAAGTGTATCCCAAGTATAGTCAGGAAAATGAAAGGTGGCAACCTGGAAAAGTCACCAGACATCTCACAGATTAGTTTTATATTTCAACATGTGAAGTAAAAACATTTACTGTATGTAAGTATTATATGTTTTGGATAGGTGTGTATTTCCTTTTTTTTTTTTATAAAGTATTCCCCAGTTGTGTGTTCTTTAATACCACTTTGTATCATCTTGATGTATTGTAGTGTAGCATCAAGTTTGCCTTCAGTTAAGCAAAATAAGAAAACATTGGCTATGGCACAAGCAGCTGGAACTAGTAGCCTTGGGTATGGAGAAACACAAACAAACTATTAAAGTAGTACAAAAGCTGAGTACAGACTAGACGTTACAGTGACTCACCACTGTCACAAAGTACACAACAGCACATTTCAGCAGCAGAGCATCAAAATAACAAAAACAGCATTCAAACATAATTAAAATGAAAACTTGACACAAGATTTGGAATTGAAAACAAAGTATATAGCCACACTTTGAGGGTAAAAGACACAGTAAAGTTTACAGTTATTTGTTGTATTTGTTGCAGTAATAAACATGTAGCCAGCTTTCAAAGTAAGCTGACATTTAACATCCTTCCACATGTTGAGTGTACAGGACAGTGAAACAGGATAATGGTAATGTTATGTACTGTCAGGCTTTGTTAATGTTATCAAGAGGAATGACTTAGTTTAGGAACAGGTAGAAACAGGAGTTTAGTGAAATACTAATGGTCCACTCTTCACTGGAGACAACAGGTGCGCATTAATCAGTTCCCAACGCCTTCCTGCAAAAAGTGATGGCATTACCAGTGTACTTACTTAAAAATAAATAAATAAATAAATCATTCAATGGTAATGATAGATTGAGTGGCTTAAAACTGGGATGAATACCCAGCATACAGTATGTAAAAACCTTTGTCCGAAAATCAAATGTTCATTCTATTTGAGTAATGTTCGATAAAGCCCAAAGTCTACATCTGTTTTTTGCAACTAACTCAGTTTTGTTTTCCTTCCATACAATAACTTCCCTATCAATGAGATTCTTTGAATATACCATGAACACTGAGAGGCACTGATAGAAAAAAAATCCTAATGTATCCTTGATTTGAGTCTTTTCATTGGATTTTATCCAACAGTAAGAAAAATATAGAACAACACAATCTTCACATTCTAATCATTTCCATTTTCTCAGCTGCTCTTTCCACGATTTCTTCAGCATTGCTTCTTATTCTGCCTCTCTTCATTGTCATCTGACTTCTACCTTCCATCCTTATTCTCTCACGCCTCACAGCCTCTCTAATATACCTTCACAACGCTCCTTCTTGCCTCTATAGTTTTTCTAACCTGTCCCCCCTCCTCTCTCTCTCTCTCTCTCTCTCTCTCTCTCTCTTGCTCTCTCTCTCGCTCTCTCTCACTCACTCGCCATTTCAGCTCTTGCATTCTTATCTCTATGTTGCCGTCCTCAGTAATTATTATTATGTGCTGCAGAGATAATTCGAAAGCTGTGAGGAGAGAAAAAAAAAAAAAGGATGAAAGAAACAGTGGCTGTGGCTTCCTGGGCTGTGCTTCTCTTATCTGACCTTGGGCAGAGCCACTTATTGTTAGGCAAATCTCATGTGCAGAAAAATGGAGTGAACGGCTGTGAGAGCGAGTGAGGTGGCGGTGGCGGCAGCGGTTTTTGTGGCGGTGGGGTAGTGGGGAGGGGATAGAGAGGAAAAAGGGAGGGAGGAGAGTTAGGAGGAGATGGATGGAGGTGGAAGGAGAGACGTCAGAAAGCAGCGGGGAGAAGGGGGTGTTTTATGGAGCGACGGGGAAAGAAGTGAACAGAAAAAGAAAAGGGATGGAGGTGTAAAAATGCTCAGAGGGGTAAAAATGGGCAAGCACAGACAGGGCAGCCCGGACTGGAAAAGAGAGGGGGTAGGTAATGGACAAGAGAAGACGTCTATGTCATGAAGATGAGCATAAAAAGAAAAAGAGGAAATGAGGAAAATAATAGGTGAAATAGATTTTTTTTAATGGAAAAAGAGGGAGAGAAAGGGAGAGAGTGAGAGGAGGGTAGTTTAATATCCAGTCTGCCGTTTTCATTGCCAAGTGAAGTACTATAGACACTTTGGGCTTGTTCAAATATAAATCCCCTTTCCTTTGCTGAAGAGGAGTCAAAAAATCAATTTGGTTTTTGTTTGGGAAGAGAGCATGCTCACATTTGTCTATACTAAATTGCACTCCTTGTGTACGTGAGACTTGATTTATGCCTTCTCTGCTCTGGATCCTATTGACTGCGGCTTGCATATTATCTCTCCCGGTATTCACTAAGAAGAGTGACCTCTTCTTAGCTAACACATAATGTATTTGCATGATGTGGGGCGAGCGTTTTTCTATACATGAGAGCGTTTCCCAGTTTTTCATGGAGTGTCCTCACATTTCTTTGCATCTGTCTGGTTGACAATCGTCTCCGGTGATGCGAGCTCCTGCAGGTGATTTCATTTTGAAGAAGTTAACATGTCTTTCGTTTAGCTGTGCAATGATCACGTACGCCGGCGAGGCCGGGAGGTGGAGATGGAGGTGGCGGGGGTGAGTGTGGGGGGTGGCACCATAAATTCCCATCAGTGGCATCTTAGGCCCACGAGGGGCTGATGTGTGGCCTTTTCCGCCGCTGCAGCTCGGCTTCCTTTAATTACAACCCATTCTGCAGGAACAACAGGCTGTCCTTCCACCAGATTTAAAATGACCTGCTCCTAGTAATTAATCGGCCCGCGTGTCCTTCACAAGGTGCAAAGTGTGTGTCTGTGCAGGTGAATGTGAATGTATCGTTCTCCATTCAGAACCACCAGAACAAGATGAAAACCAATTACTGGTATTGTTCTTGTTCAAAGCCTGGAAGGGAACCCATGATGCTTTTCTGTATTTCATGTAACATAAATAATGTTATCGGGTTTTCAGAGTCATCGTGTTTAACTGTCAGATTATATAGATGTCTAAGTGTAAGTCTAAGTTGCTGATGGCAACTTAGACTTATTGTCCAATTATACAATTATACAAATTGTCGACTGTATGGGGACACCTGCTCAAGCACATAATCCACCGACATGTGAATGAGGCCGATGTCAAACTACAGACACTCATTGCACTTGTTTGCTTGAGCGAAGGGGAGAGGTCTTATAGAGTGAGGAACTGAAATTAATTTCTATGATGTGATGGGAACCTTTTGGCTGTACTAATTGCCAATATAATGTAAATAAGAAATTACTTGGATGTTGGCTCATGAAAACCAACTCTAATGGAGTATATATGTGAGCATATAGGTTTCTTTTTTCTTAAGCTCTAAAACACTTCACAATGAAGCATTATATTTCCAGGTGACGGGTTCTTTACTAAAGGGCACTAATGTAGGGCTTTTCATTACAAAAACCCACTTTAAAAGCAGAATGTAGCTGCAATAATCGTTATATCTAAACAAATTATTATTGATGGATACTTTTTTTTTTTTTTTTTTGCCTTTTTAGAAATGTTCACTTAACGACATGTTATAGAAGTTTACTGTTCCCATCAACCATTAAAAGTCCTGCTCAAATATGTCATAGAAACAAGGCATTATTTACTGTGGAGGATTGTATCAAACTTCACTTAACCTGCGAGACCTCTTGTTTTTGTCAATCAGGAGATCATTCTTATAATTGATCCCTAACTCACACAATGCCCAACTTACCTTATGCAGGCTACACAATGTCTGTTCATGAAAGAACGTTCAAGAAAAGTTTGCTGTGAATTCAAAATCACCTGCTGAAGATGATTTTGCCCTGCTGCCCTACATTATTGCACAAAGGTTTTAGACCCTTCTGAAGGAGCTAGAAACACAACCCAGATGGAGGATTGTGTAAATAAATGTCACTTTTTATCATTTTGCTCGAGGACAGATTCCATTCATTATTCACCTACTATTTGTGGTCTCCTTCTTGAAACATTGTAACTTTAAAACGTCAATAAAGGTGAGTTTGTTCTGCACATGATTGATGAAATCACGAGTTGCTGAGCTGTTTTTTTCTTTACAACTTAAAACCGATTTGTCAACCATGACAAAAAACAAAATTGCCCCCCATGCACAAGCCTATATGGTCTTAAGAATCATTTTCATGGTAGTTTCAGCTGCAGATTTGTAGTATAAAGACACAACCTGCTACTGATGAAGATGTGTGCTGAACTGCTGTCGTCTGTCTGTATTAAATCCTTTCCACAATGGCTTCACTATATCTGTTGAAGAGAAAGTAATACATTTTACACCACCTTTGATTTCGACTATTACTAGCGTTTTTTAGGGAGAAATTCAAATTCAAACCATTTTGACTTCTGGTTGAAATGCAAGAAGAAGCCATGTGCACAAGTTTGCAATGACTACAGAGAGCATGTTTAAATGATACAAATGTTGTGGTTTTAACTTATTTATTTATATATTCTGACGATAACTCTACATATAAATAATACAGTATATCCACTCTGCCGATACCATCCTCTTCCTTCTTAACCCTTCAGTGGGTAACTAACCATATTTGGTAACTTAAGCGTTCTTTCTGTCCAAGTGGCTCTCATTTTCTAACAAGTGTCCAATGCATCTATTGGATCATGTTCATGCTATTTCATTGTAAATAACACATTATATAGAAGTACAGCAATAACTCAATGGTATGTCCACAACCGTTTACAGATTTCCAATAACATATATATCCCTTGGAAAGATTGTGTCATCACTATAAATGGTGAAATATTAGTGGTTTTGTTAAGTTTTAAACTTTGTAATAGATTTAATAATATATAAATGACACATAAGCATGTTGATTTAAATCTCAAACATTTAGCCTCAAATATGCATTTTAAGTTCCTTTGTATTCTATCTGTACCATACAAAAAGGTTAATCTCTGATGGAAGTAATGTTTCATGAACCTCCAATTCCTGATCAATCCTCTTTAGAACCATGGATACTGCAGTGTCCTCTGCCCCATGTCCCCTGTCCTTACCACCCCACTAAAACCACATCTTCAGTCCCCCTCCCAGTCCCATTCGGCCCCTCTTCTCCTCCAGTGCACCCCTGCCGGCTGCTCAATTCAGCTTCTTTGACCAAGGAACAAACAAACAAAACACCCTGGGGTAATGAGGCCGCCTCTGGGAATAGACACTGTGAAAGGAGGCTTGCGTATTGATGTGGGATTGACCATTATTGAGAAGAAGGGAGAGAAAAGGAGGGAAAAAAAAGGGGAGATACGACGAGAGGAGCGTTGATCTGATGAAGTGGATTGAGCTGTCTGCTGCTGTTTGAGTGAAAAAAAAGGTGACAAGACAAAACCCTGATCAGTGACTCAGGCAATGAGATAACCACCTCTGGGCCTTTGTGCACCGAGTGGTGGTCTGGATTTAACTCGGGCTTTCCCACACTATGAACAGGACTGCACGGTGTGTGTGGATGGAAAGCTGACGTGACCGTGGTGACCCATGGGTGCAGACCAGAGGTGCCCCCTCATCAGCTCACATGAACACAGCAGGCTGGTATTTCATTGAGTTGGCTGACTGAAGCAGTCGCATCTCTGGGACGTCATCTGACGATAAAATCCCTGCTCGACGTGATTAAAAGTCCATCAAAATCAAGGAGTTGGTAACTTGTTTAAAGGGTTTTCACACATCTTAGCCAATTACTCTCAAGTATATAAAGCAATTCTCTTTCTCATTTGTTAGTCTGCCAGTCCTAATGAGAAAGAAATGTATTTTATGAGCTGTACGCTTCCAAGAGGTCAAATACGGAGCAACCGGTGTCTACAACAACTTCCTTTGAAGATTAGTTGGAAAGTCTGTTTTTACAGCAGTAATGAGCCGCTGTACAGTCAGATGGGGGAAAAGCATAGCAAAACAATGACAATTATCCCTCCCTAATCAAACAGAATTGATCAAGTATCTGTTTATTTGAAAAGATAGAAGCTTAAGTATCAGTGTCCCATGTTGCACCGCTAATTAACCTCCTCCCACGGCAGCAGTTTGTTATTTCTTCTTTAATTCCTTATTAGAGTACATTATATTTTACCCTCTCAGATTAGAGAAGTCATGGCGCCTTTGTGTTCTTGTTTTTTTTTCTAGCACAGAGTCTTTACAAACACCATTCCTCCCCCTCTTTATGTTTTTTTTTTTATTTTTATTTTTTTTTTATTTTACACTGAACATAAAAGTTAAATAGGGCTCCTGGCTAGATAGACTTGTTGGCCTTGGCCTTTTTATGCATTGTAATAAACACATAGAAAGTATGCAATTTTCTAATTAATTGCATATGCTTATATGTTTACATATGTTTACACAAAGTGAATTCACTGTGTTATTTATTATTCACTTGTGAATAAAACGTCAAGAGGCCACAATGTTACGCTGAGCTCCAGATTTGTGGAGGAAGATAAAATCAATGTCAGTTTTCCAATAATTTTCCCTTAAGATTTCAGGCTATTTTTAGAAAATGTCATAATGACGTCCTCTTCTCAAAGAAGCATTGTAGGATGAAGCATCTCTGTAAGAGGAGTGGTGGATGGATAGGTTATACACACATCATTTAAGATGAATAATAAAGGTTAGTGAGAAGACAAAAATCAACATTTATTGGAAAGAAAGCAATGGTGTTAGGATTGATTTTAAGCTTCACCAGTATTCTTTCCAAGTCTAAACATATATTGTTGCACTTGAATGTAACAAATGAGTGATTTTGTAAAGGATGGATGAGTATATACATTTTTTATTCTTGTAGCTGCATTGTGTGTTGCAGTTCTCATTACTCCTTGTCCTTTATAGCATGCTTAGTGTCATTTCAATGTCTGAGTCATATTTGTAAAACAGAGACAAATTCTGAAAAAAAATACAAATATTTCAAAAACAGAATCCAAACACTATTCTACAAAGGAATATATCCTCCAGTATATTACAATATATGACGGCAGGTTTTCATCAGACTGATGAAATAGTGTGCTCAAAGTGGATATTATAGCCAAAAAACGGGGGGAATCTTGCAAAGATCTACACTGATCGATCAATCAAATGTGTGAATCTCTGTTACATGACTTTTTTAACATTTTATAAAGCACCAATCCTGTGTCAGACCTCATGATCTCTCTGTCAGTGGATAAATTGATTGTTATTGCTGTGTGGCGCTGCAGTATCGTCACTCATCATGATATAAACTGCCATTCAGTGTTTTGGTGTCAGATAAGTCTTTTGACTTATGGATGTTTTGCTCACACTTGCCAGACCGGATTGTACTCTATCTTCTCACCAGCATATTTAGTAAAACATCAGTATAGTTCTCTCACTGCTTCTCGACATTGGTTTGCCGTGATTCAAGACAGGGCTAAGAACGTTGTACATTACTGTCACCGAATGGCTCATGTATTGAGATAAGGGAGGCAAAAAACTCGCCAAATAGAACTATAGTTACCGTGTAGTTCCCAATAGACGTGCAGTGCGCGAGTGCAAGCATCGTCATGCGTGTCTAAAATGTTCTGTATAATACGGTAATTACATGTGCCTTTGTTGACACGCTCTCCATTTTTGAAAAGGGGGTTGTTCTTCTATTAGGCGGTGTTCTTCTATTTGCAATCATACAGTATACAGTTATAATCTTGAGAACATTGTACTTTGGTGGGAAATTTGTGTTCCAGAAAGAAAGAAATAGTCAACATGTCCGATTTTTCCTCCCTGGCTTTTTCATCTATAATAAATCAAAAACCTGAATTCTGCTTGACCAATCATAGCCATGACTCATATTAGGCAGAAGGACAAGCTTTCACAATTCCAACTCTGGTGTTGAAGTGTGCGATGCTTTCTGCACAACCTTAGTGGTTGCAAAACACAAACGCAGCACTTTATAGTTGAAGAATTTAAAAGTTCTGTGTGAAAGTAGCAGAAGAAATCACGTCGGAAAAATTACATTGAC
This sequence comes from Blennius ocellaris, assembly GCF_963422515.1. NCBI lineage: Eukaryota > Metazoa > Chordata > Actinopteri > Blenniiformes > Blenniidae > Blennius > Blennius ocellaris. The sequence goes on along the minus strand of NC_137664.1, from coordinate 6,752,561 downwards.
TGCCAAAAATATTTGCTGTACTGAAACCTCTAGTATATCCATATAATTTCTAAGGGACACAGTCACCGGTGAAGGTATGCGCAGGAGACTGCCATGTTTTATTCAGAGGCATTGATGTAACAAATCTTCTGACCATTGATGGCAGCACTGATGAGCTAAAGAGGAAGGCAGAAGCCTTCAACCATATTTGACATTACATACATTGAATTTCATTAAAAAAATGAACCCTGTTTTCCTTTTGGTCTTCTTGAATATTGAACAATGATTTTCCTATCATAAGTAAAGACAAACTGTCCATAAAGTGAGCCATAACCAGGCTGCATTCATTATAAAAAGTTTAATCAGCACAGAAATCCCATAAAGTAGCTCAGTACAGATAAGCAAGACAAACTGTGAACAAGCAGTTGGTGGCAGATTTTTATTTTTATTTTTTTTTTTTGCTTTGAAAATACCAATCAGATATTATCAGTGTCACTTTAGTTGAATGCGGATTAGTTCTATTTATTCCATTTTCAAATCAGGGGATCCACATGTGGCTCCACCTGCTATGTTATGAAATGAAATTTACCTCGAACAAGATTTGAACAGCTTTTATTAACTCTGTAGCCAATGATGCTGATAATTGTCATTGGCATCGTTTGTGGAAGGAAATGTCATCATGCTATCTTTTATATTTTTTTTTCTCATTATATTTGCTCATCAGTAATCCCTGAGGTGCTGGGGAGCGCACAGGAGCTTCCCATGTTGCCTGCAGACATATAATTGTTAATTTATTAAAGAGCAACATTTTTTGGCAAATAAAATGAAAGAAAACGCAGAGGCACAATCATCCAACGCTATTATACCTGTTTCTAGTTTAACGTGTATACCCACGGGGGTGGCTTTAGTCATAATGTAATTGTAAAATTTATCTCATCATGGGTTGGCTGAGGCTTGGTTGGTAGAGTAGGTTGTTGTCACATTAGTGGCAACAATCCCATGTTAATGTCTGCAGGTATATGTGTATATGTGATGTGTGTTTGTCAGGGATGAATCTCAGTTTATTTAACAGCTAAAACCAAAGCAGCTTCCGGTAAAGGATTCAAGAAAGTTCTATTCTATTCTATTTTCCTATCCCACAGTTTACGCTAGCATTCCCCATCTTGCCGTGCCCATATGTCAAAGTCTTCTTGGGTTTGAAACCTAAACCCACAATCCTCCAAATGGTGTGTGTGCACTTTGCATGGCAAATTACTGAAAGTCAGTGATCAGTTATTAGTTCTCAAAAATGTACTGAAGTTACTATATACTTTTTACTATGTGGCTCAGTTGGGCTAAAATTGCTAAACATGCTAATGTTACTTACAGTCAGACAACATTGCCATCAGGAGCACTGACTTTGTCTACCGGAGCACTCCTCCTTCAGTAAATAGATCTTTAGCGAAATAGTAACTACATTTAAGGCTGATGCTGATGTCAGGTATTGAGAAAGCAAATTTGCAGGAGTTAGTACAAACAACAATAAGCAAAACCATTGAATCAGTAACTGATTTTATAATAATAATAATCTCTTGCTTGTGTAATATTGAGAAAACAAGTGACTTGTTATTCCTAACACCGCTCATCTCTCTTGCCACGCTTAAATTTATGTTTTCTGAAGTGAGCAAAGACACATAATTACTGCAAATGAGTGAATAAAACCAAGAAGGACATATTTACTTTGCCCAGTCACAACCAGTAATCAAACCCTCAGCATAGGCTTTCTATGTGTGTTCTCAGAGCTATAACCCTTTTGACAACAAATGGCGTTGTCGTGCGGTGAGGATTGTGTTTGTGACCATGAAGGCCGGTACCAGAGTGAAGGGCAGCTGCCAATGCTGGAACCTGGTGTGACAGTTGTAAATGACTGGCCCAATCGGCTCCTTGTAGTAATTATCTAAATGGGCTCATTCAAAACCTCTTCATTGTGGAATCAGTTAATTAATTAGCTGTTTCACTGACAGGATAATGGTGAGAGCATGCTAAATAGATTAGTCTGGAACTTGATTTATCGTTGCAAGGCACCCCCCACCCAACTCTGTTTATCGCCACCTCGCTCCCCCTTTCTCTCGCTCTGTGTGTTTTTCTCTTGTCTCTGTAGCATCTATAACAGCCACCCACCTTCCCGCTGAACCCCCCCCCCCCCAGCACGGTACAAAGCTGCTGAGCTGATAAGGCACACAAATTCAGATCCAACGCCGCGGAGTTGAGCAGAGAAGAGATATCTCGCGGAACAGGTACTCAGAGTTTATGTGCCAAAAAAAAGAGACACAGAGGCACAAGATGCTGCGCCGTGTGAAAACAATGGAGCCGTTCTATGCGTTAACAAGCCCGCTGAAATACTGCGAGCGGATGACAGCGGCATTTTGTCGGCTTTACAGATCACTAATGCAAGTGTTAAGCTAATGTTTAACACAGCGGTGGGCTCTGCGATACGGTTTGTTTGTGCACAACATTTGAAAATATCTTTGCATGGGAGGGATAGAATTTAATCAAAAGAAGATTTTTTTGTCACAGCGATGATAAACAGTGCTGCACAGATTAGTATACAAATTAAAATTATTGCAGTGTTTATACTGAAAGCCAGAAAATTTACCAGGACTTACTATAGGGCAAACTATAAATTGTGGTTTTAAAATATGATGTAATGTTTGGCACTATATTATCATTGGAGAATGATAAAGTCTGTTTAAAGGCTTATCTTAATGGATCCACAAATAGATGCATAATAGACAAAACTGTGTATTGGCCTGCTCCATTTTTACAGGAATGTTACACTGAGTAAATACAATATGCACCATAACCTTTTGCAGTATTGGGTATTGACCCTGAGTTGCACTTACTCAAGGTCAAGACTTAATCTGATGCAACTGTTTTACAAAAATGCACAATGAATAGGAAAGATGACACTAACATGATGCTATGCTACTATCCTGTTCAATTTTTTGGGTGAATTTTAGGCAGGTTTAATGAGAGTATCTCAGATGTGGTAATATGATCATTTGCAACTGGCGATAATTTATACTTCTATATTTCAAGATAAAAAAGTTGGAGATAATTCAAAATGTTTACATCTATAATACTTTCATAATTTGAAATTTCAGTCATTTAGAATTTAGACTTTAAAATTCAAATTTTTTTATTGTATAGTTCAATTCAAATGTAAATACATTCAAAAACAGAAAATCCACAACATTGAAAAACTGAGTTTAGAGAGAATTAATGAAATGAAAGTCTATGAATGATGGTGGTGAATGTGTTGAATGTTTAAGATATTAGTGCATACAGCACTTGCTGTGTTCTTATAATAATATGTTAACATATATTTTCCATTTAAACTACAACAATGAGTAAAGCATGTTTTGATATGTAGTTTAAGGATGTGCCAGTTCATATTAGACATTTAAGATAAAAAAAAAAAAAAAAAAACATTGGGTATTGCATCACCTGTTGCTGATTTTAGTGGCTTTACTTCAATTGCAAACATTTCTTCACCCTCACCTGCAGTAGAAATAATACAGATATCTTTATTTGTCTCTATTTTTAGTCTTATACACATTGCAATATAAGGGCATTGACTGTTTGTGGTGAACAAATTATTAAACACTTAGTTTAAAAGCCTTGTTTCAGTTCCTCAGTAACATGGTGCCAGTAACTTTTGAAGAACTGTGGAGGAAAGTTAAATCATTTGATACTATTCTATGTACTATAAGCGATGCAGTTTGACCACAGCGGCACCGTCGCTTAAGGAGCAGATGTAAAATAATTTCATTGAAATTGTGTTGCTAAGAGACGGCTCGCGTCCAGGTTTATTACTGTCATCTCTTGATGGAAGCGCAGGCTGCAGGAGGAAATAATAAACATGTCTAAACTCTTTGGTGCATCAGTTCATGTTCTTCAGTGCTCCTGAAGACTTCATGCCTGTTTGATAAACCTGACAATAATCATTTGTCACCACATAATCACACTGCGACACATATTACAGCAAACATATTCCTCCTATATTTTCCTGGTTCATTGTCTGTGTTGCCAGCGAGGCGGCTCAAGTGGATTAAACACAATGACCAGTCAGTCACTTAATATTAATAATTTGCAACTCCAAGTGCTCATTTTTGCCTGCGCATGGTTCACACCAGCAAAAAAAAAAAAAAAAAAAAATACTGGCTGTGTGAGTTAGCCTTTGAATTTGATTGAAATAAGCTGAAATGAATTTAATTGAAATGAACTGGATATGCTCAACCGTCTGATACAGCCTCGCAAATGATAAAAGTGAAATCTTTGGAGTGGGACTGCATTTCAGCCCGCGTGACCACGCGACAGGAGAGGAATAATGTATGAGCTGAAGAGATTTGTGTTCAAAACACTTAAATAACAATCTCGTCCAATGGATCTGTGTTAAAGTGGAAAAAAAATATTGTCTAAAATCAGGCAGAGCCACTCCATGTTATGAACGAGACACGGGGTCAACTCCTGGTCAGCCCAGGTGAAATTTGTTAATTTAGATCTGCTCATGTTTTCATGTCACTGGTGATAAGCACATAGGGCTGATAATGATATTCAAAAACACTCCCACACACACATCAGATTAACACAAAGTCACATGGAAAAAAACAGAATCTGATGACAAAATGTTCCTCAGTCAGGAGGGAGGAAAAAAAAGGAAGAAAAGACAGACGTGGGCTGTTGGGGCGGGATGTTTGAGGGGGAAGAGGACGGCATTATTGAGACACAGAAAGAGTGTGTTGAAAAAAAAAAAAGAAGGTGTTATTGAGAGGCACTGGAATCACTTGATTAATCAAGAAAGGAGAGGCAGAGCTCTCTCCTGCCGATGTCCAATCAAAGCCGGAGCGGCTCTGGGCGCTACACGGCGGGCCAAATCCTCTTGTTGCTCCACCAGGAGCATGAAAGCCAGGAGGGGAGTCTCCTTTTGTCCACACAAAGGCAACCCTAACGTGCTTTCACTCTACGACAAGAAATGGGAGGGCTGTTTTGGGGAGGTAGTGGGTGAGGTGGGGGGGTAGAGAGAGAGAGAGAGAGAGAGAGAGAGTGAGAGAGAGAGAGAGAGAGAGAGAGAGAGAGAGAGAGCTGAAAAACAGCCAACAAGAGGTGCGAATAAGATGCCCATTCATCTCCTGAGCTTTACACTAATTCCCCGACCGTCTCCTTTTCTTTCCTCCGTCTGCTCCGCGACAAAACAACAAACAGCGAGAGGGAGTGAAAACACAAGGATCTGGGGGACTTAGAGCAGACGTGTAATCCCCGCCACTTCTGACCCTCCATCGGTGTGTAAGTCCCTGACCTCCCCATTGAGGGGCTGGGATGTGTGACTAAAGGACGGGTGACCCTCCTGCGCACACATTTGCACTCATACACACCACCCTACTGCCCTCAAAGCAGCCCCTCACTCACACACCCCACACTCCAAGCCTTTTAAAGAGCTGAGCTAAGGAATTCAGGCTTTGGAAACACCTCTGCGGCACTGAAAAGAGTGAGCCTGTGAGGAGTCTATAAGTAGGGCCAGGCCTGATCGTGTTTCTTTTCTCCCACCATTTAATTCGTCTTTAGAGGCCATCTCGTTAACACGATCTTCTCTTGCTTTTTTCTTACCTCCGTCCCCTCACAGAAGGACCCCCCCCCCCCCTCCTCATCTTGCCCAACTTCAAAGGTCCCTGCCAGCCGAGGAAAGAAAGTCACCTCTTTCTTCCCATTCAGCCTCCCTCCGTCTCTTCTCGCTCTTCTTTTCTTGCCGTGGCTTTCTTTCTCTTCTCTCTCCTCGCTTTTTTCCCTAAAGCGGCCGCCGAGAAATCATCTCACTTTCTGCCGCTGCTTTGCATTTGAAAAAAGGAGTAATTAGCCAGAGGCTGCGAGGAGCAGGAGGAGGGTGAGGCGGTGGGTGGGTGGGTGGGGGGGGTATCGAGACGAGGCTGAGCGAAGGAGGCGTTGAAGGGAACAGAGAAGACGATGGCCCCTCCTTGCTCTCTCAGCAGCCCGTCTCCCAGCACCTCCTCCTCGACAGTTCACCATCAAACTCAGAGGACAGTTCGACTCTGTTCTGCCTACATGTTTTTTCTACCTTCACATCCTCTGCATGAGGCTTGAGTGGGCGAGTTTGTCACAGATGAAAGACTTGCACCTGATGTAAGCTCCAGTTTGGTGCCTGAAAGGCCCAAGGGGGGGGCCCCCGGGGCTGGACAAGAGGCCCTGGAACATGCTAGAGATTGCAGATACTGGCAGTCTTGTAAGCTGCATTGAAGGTAACCCATCGTTCTTTAGTTGTTGCTTTTTTGCAGTGGCCCTTTAGCTGTGGCCACAAAATCCTTTTAATATCAGAGATGCTGAGTTGACTTCTCATTTCATAAACAAAGAAAACAGTAGGGAAAATATTTGTGGCCGAGAAAAAAAAAAAGATTACAATGCACTATTCTGTCCGAACAATGTCAAAAAGCAAAATCCTTTCACGGTTATCTCACTCCAGCATTTTTCATTTCAGGAGCTGGAGCTGTCCCGATGGTGTTGCTTCAGTTTATTCACTGTGTGACAGTCTATTTCAATAATCTACATGCATATAGCCATAAGGCAGAGATAGGCTCAACCCAAGCATATCTAAAGGTGCAGTGTAATCCTGTAATATGCAGAGTAGTGAGGAAAATTCATTCTCCCCTCACGCCCATTGGGGTCTTAAGCCCCCTGATGCAGCTGATACAGATCCAGTGTTATCTCCACAACACAGAGCAATTTAACACACTCGCCCTGCTGCTCACACACACACACACACACACACACACACACACACACACACACACACACACACACACACACACACACACACACACACACACACACACACACACACACACACACACACACACACACACACACACACACACACACACACACACACACACACACACGTGAACTTAGGAATCAACCCCACGACCACCTTCAGCATTCGCACACATTTGCACACAGCTGCTACGCGTCAAAAGAGAATATTCAAATGCATTGACTTGTTCTGTCGGTGTATCTCTCAACCATTGCAGACATTCAGCACACACACATGCACGCACACTCACACACACACACACACACACACATGCACACAAGCTGGCCCTCTCCTCCTCATTTACCCTCTCACCTTTGATTCCCAAAATTCAAAATACTGCATTGGCAATCAAACGGAAACACAATTGTCCTGCAGGCACAAATGGGATGAAGTAAATTCTGATTGCAATGTGTTTGAAGCTGGTTTCACGCATCAAATTATAAGGAAAATAACAAAAATCCTGAAAATGTGAGTTTTGTTAAATAATAGCGACATGTCTCAATGAGTTCTATCGGGGAAAATTGAGAGGAGAATTAAATCAAGTTGAAGAGGAGCTGAAGCAAAATGAGAGGGAAAGCAAAGAAGAGACAGGTTCAGAAGAGAATGTGAAATGAGAGATGAAAAAATGGATTTGAGACAGAAAAAGACCAACAAAGGAGAGAGACAATAGACAAATGACAGAAGAGGAAAGGAAACATAATAGCAGAGAGGGTGATGGAAGGGGATAAAATACAAGAAGCTATTGAGTGAAAATGTAAAACAACGCGATGCAAGCTGAGATGACACAGGATGGCATGACTCAAATATGATTTTTTTTTTTAAAGAATCGAGAAAGAGGTGAAAAATGGTTGAGGTAAAGAGGAGGAAGAGAATAAAGGAAAGCATGCGAATTGGGTAAGAGGAACATGGAGGAGAAAAGCATGAACAGAGAAGAGGAAGAAAGGGTACAAGGATAAAACAGGAGGGCTGGAAAGATAGAAGAGAGGGAAAGAAATGAGAAGACAATCCAAAGAGACGCATAGAGGAGAGGAAAACAAGATGATATAAGAGGAGAAGAAAGCGAGGGAGACGAGTGTGAATAAGGAGACACAAGCTGAGAGGAGGCAAGGAGAAAAATCAAGCAGAAAGAAGAAGAAGAAAGTGAAGAAAAAGACATGATGGGGAAAGAGCTGAAGAGAAGTGAGAAGAGGAATCAATATGAGAAGAGAGGAAGGGTCATGGGGGGCAGAGGGGATGAGGAAATGCAAGGAAATACACAAGTGTATGAAATGAGAAGCAAATGGAACAGGAGGATATAAGAAGCAGGAAAGAGGGCACGAAAAAGGAAGTGAGGAAACATCACTTTAGGAGGACAGAGAAAAACAAACACACAGGAAGGGGAAAGAGGAAATGAAAGGATAGTAAGTATAAAAGCTGAGAAGATAAGAGAGAAGAAGAGAGGAGAGGAAAAAATCAAGTACAGAGGATGATAAAAAAAAGGGGGGGAGGACCAGCTGAGGGGAGAGGAGAGGAATGATGAGAGGTCCCAGAGAGCCCAGGGGCTTATCCAGGGGAGAAGATCAGGAGACCTGGATGTTGGTTTAGTCTGCCTCTCTGTGTTTGTATTGTCTGGTTCTGTTGCTGTTGTTTGCTTGAGCTTATATGCTGCAAAGTTGTCTGCTCCTCTGAATCTGACGAAAATATATATATATATATATATATATATATATATATATATATATATATATATATATATATATATATATATATATATATATATATATATATATATATATATATTTTTTTTTTTTTTTAGTTTTGTCTCTTGTAAGCCTTTGAGAGATGCCACATTGTACAGCTCCTCTCGCCGGCTTTCCAGGTTTTATGTTCATTCCCGCGGCTTTAAATTTCTGCGATAATTCTCCTGCCTTGTGCCTGAATCAATATTCCTTCTGCCGTTTGTTTTCTGGCAGCTGATGTGACTTGGCAAGCGTGCGCGCGAGTACGAGTGTTGATCCTTGGTATGGCACATATGGGCTGTGGTGTTAATTCTTAGCACTGTAGATCCCGCACTGTTGATTGTGTCCAGTGTTGACTCTGGAGAAGCGTCGCTTGTTGATTCGCTTGTGTACATCTGCTGTCAGGGCCCCCGCTGGTGGCCCTGCTAAACGGGGAAGAGCCTGCCTGGCAGAGCAGGGTTGTTTGTCTGCTTCCAAACATATTGATCTCCTGCAGAGGGGAAAACATTAGCGATAGCGTCTGCACAGGCCGGGCTGGAGGTGGGTAAATAGCTTTGTCAGGTCTGGCGAGTCTTCTCTGTCTTGTAGGAAATGAATAGCAGGTGTATTTGCTGAGCGTTTGCAGGAGGGAATCTCCTGCCAGGCTGACGAGACGGGCAGGATGATGGGATGTTACAGCAGACACCCCCACCACCACCACCACCACCCATCCCCTTCTACGGTCATTAATGTGTATAGGGTGGAGGGGGTGGGGCGTTGTCTGTATGAATCATAACCCAACAAATAGATGTGCTGCTTTATTTTTCTTCACTTTACAGACAAAACAAAAATATTAAGATATGATTCTATGTCACTGCTCTGCTTCAAATCAAACGAATTCTTCCGGGATCCTGTGGCCTTCTCGTAGTAATGATGATGGTTGAAAAACAGCCAGTTTTATTTATAACTGATTCAAAACATGATAATTGTGCAGAAACATGATTTCTTTTTGCAAGAAATTGGAGCATCTAAAAAGAAAAACTGCCATGTCACTACATTCCAATGCAAAATGCTATAAAGTATTATGTAATCTCCTGCCATACTACACGTGTTGTATTCTACAAAATTGATGCAAATGTTTGCGATTTTCATTCAGTGTTAATTGAAAACATGAAAGGATGAGCTATATTTGCTCCACTGAAATGAGAGTGCATGAAACCCTCTCTGACAGTTTTAAATTTTACTGATTAAACTGAACTGGCTTTGATTAACCAACTCTGTAATTTAAAGACATGCACGTTGTGTCGTCATCGCAATATCAACATTTGCAAGATACATAGTGCAAAACATTGGACAGAATAATGTGATGTGAAAGAATATATGTAAATGTAAATTTGTAAAGGACAATATATGTTTCCATGCTCTGCACATTTGGTCAATCAGACGGAGCCTTAATGTAATAGATTGTGATAACACTGGATTAGAATTTTACTTCATTATTTCAACATTACACACACACAGGCTAAAAGTCAGAAGTACAAAAGTACAAAGATCAAGGAAATGCTACTAAAACCACAAAGACAACAACTGTTCCACTTGTGAAGCACTGCTGGCGGGAAGTTGAGACGTGTGTTTGATAAGAGAAAAAGAAAACAACAGGAAAACCTGGTTGGAAGTGGGCCCAAGAAGAAATAGAGGACTACAAATCCCGAAACGCAAATCTTAACGTCACATTCATATTGTGATGCCAAGCTAGCTGGTAATCCTTCGCTCTCCATGAAAGGGACATGTTTTTCTTATCATTAGGAGAAAGTTTATAGTTGCAGACTGAGGTGATCTGCAGATCCTGGCATTCAGGTCAAATTTGCAGGTTAAAGTCACAACGGGTCCAGAAAAGCTTTGGCTATGTGTTAACTCATGAAGGGAAATGGACTTTACTTATTTACTACATATCAATGCCTTTGCAGCTTCAGTCAGATTTGCTCAGTCACAACATAGCACACGTTCCAATTGTGTGGGCCGCCAGGCAAGCTGCTCACACAGCAGCGGGAGAAAACTTGGAGGTTCAGTGTCGGCATGGTCAGAAGGTGTTTGGGAATCAAACCACAAACTTTGTGATTGGAAGGCGACCCGTTCTACCATCTGATCTAGAGCTTTTATAACATGTGTCTGAGGTGGCGAAAATTACAGTTGCACATGTCAAAGAAAGCCCCGATAGTAAACATAGAGCAGACCTGAGGAACTCCCCAGTACATCCATACTGAAGGCCCCTCCTTTTCTATGTTTCTGAGAGTGGGCGCGTCTCCAAGTGTTTAGCTTCAAATCAGACACTTGAAAAGGAGCCAGCAGTGCTACGTAATGCTCATCATTTCAGTTAATGCGGGCAGGATATTGGCCCTCGGGTCCTCCCGAATAATGAATATAATGTTCCATTGTTACATGTTTTGAACTGTGTCAACAAAAACACTTTGAGTTTTGTAAAAGAATTCCTAACAGATTCTAGACTGGACCACGGCGGGCTGCATTCAATGAAATGGTCCATGAAAAGAAATCCACTGAAAGCAGCAGCTTCTGTGTAGTATCAGAAATATCCCTGGATAGATTTTATGAAATGTTTAACATGGAGAGGTATTTGGACAAAATTGAGTGTTCTGTTTAATAACTTTGTGCAGTTAGTGATACAGTATTATATAATTCAACCTTTTTGTGTTTTACTGAACAGACGTTGAAACTATCGAATCGGTTTCCTATTTATAAAGTTAAAAGAGTTAGATGTCTTGATCTGATCAATGTTATTAGGTGCTACTTTTAGGTTTGGATGAATTTAGATCCTCTCGTGAAACTTTTAGGGGTCATGAAATTTCATTAAATATTCATTCCAAACAAAAGAAGACTGTGCGGTATCATTGAACTTCACTTTAGTCCTCACAATAGACAGTGACAGAGGCCCTTTAAATGAAGTTTTAGTGTGCAGCAACAAAGTGGATGTCTGATGATTAATTCAATAGATTGAATGAGATTTTCTTGTTTTGCCAATTTGCTATGAGAGAATATTCAATTTGAAGGCTTGACTGCTCATAATGACTGAAAAAAAAAATCCCACTTATTGTCTTTGCACATTACTTCTATTTACACACACACACACACACACACACACGCACACACGCACGCACACACGCACACACACACACACACACACACACACACGCACGCACGCACGCACGCACGCACGCACGCACGCACGCAGGCAGGCAGGCAGACAGATCGAGAACGAGAAGGAATCCAGGATATGAATATTTAACAGTAGCCTCTTGCAGCGCGGAGCCTGCCAGTCATTGTCAAATAGGACTTAATCTTTTCAATTTCTGGGTGCAAATATTCACACTGGCCACTGTTTGTTGTCCAGATTAATGAGCCTCTCTGCCCATAATCCTCTGCTGCTAATTCAAGTGGCCGCCGGTGCGGTTAGCCAGGGGACGACGGGATGCTGAGAACACATACACAGCCGAGATTATTTCCTCCCACCCTCCTCTCTGTCTCCTTCTGCTTCCTCCTCACTTTTTTTTCTGCTCAGCCTTTCCATTTCGCCCTGCTGAGTCCAGTCCAATTCACAAATCTTCTTCTTCTGTAAGCAGCTGACCAATAGAGAAACTTGTTTTTATAAGTAGATTAAAGTATGACTTACTTTAATAGATTCTTTTTTTCTTTACATTAAGCCAGATTACAATGGAAGAAATGTGAAATGTGAATGAATCTGATAATTTGATTAAAATAATAAAATCTTATTTGTTTATATTTGTTGGAGTGATCATGTGAACATAATGTTTTGTCAAAGTAACTCATGATAAAAGAAGAACGTGATAAACTACTTCAGAATGACATATCCAGAGTTGAGGTCTATTGTAGTGTTTTCATTGAAAAGTAATAAGGAGCAACCTCAGAGTAATTACTTATATAACATTTACTGCCTCATATATTTTGTTAGTTCTATCAAACAGATTTTCATATTAATATATTGAATAAAAATTATATTTTCTGTGATTATTATTGAACCTTTCTAACAGTTGAACTGTTTTAGTAGCTTTCTGTCCACTGTGTGCTGCGATTTATCCAAACAAAATGATTCAATCTACAATCTATCACATTGAAATATTTAATCCAAGAGTAGCAGTTTAGTCTAACAAAATGTAATTTTGCACTCAAGTCAGAAGCAGGTCTGGAAATTACTGAAAATTATTTACATTTAGAATGACAAGACAGTACAATTGTTTTCTGAACTCCTGCAACTTTTTCAGTTTGACTTTTATTTTATAAATACAAAACAAAGAGTAAAACATTTTACATTGTTTTAGCCTGTCTGGTATTCTAAAAGTGTGCCTTGAATGTTATTGCAGTACTGTCGTAATCTTGTATATCTCAGTATATTCATCACTCAGAATTGCCAACAAATCCAGGTATGTCTTTCTATATGGTACATGATTGGAAAAACATTTTTTAAATATATTAGTGATTATATATTCACATCCAAAACAAATTTTGTGTCTTATATTCTGTAAATCAGAATGCACTTGTGTAAAACAAAAAGAATAAGAAATAAAATGTTTTTTCATTTCAACTTAAAAATGGAATCTTGATACACAAAATACTGATATTTATAAATAAATGTTACATATTTTACATACAAGCAATGACCTCTCACCTTTTAGCCTTCACAGACTAATCAGCAATGTTTGAGCACATTTTCCATTCAACTGCAAGTCTAAGCCCTGGCATCAGAATACATATACATATAACATCTAATCAGCTGGTAGTTGATACACCGACCTGTCATAACATTATTATCACCGGTCTTATTTTTAACTGCGTTCCTCTTTGCTGCAAAAAAAGCTCAAAGGTGTGCTATAGTGTCTAAAAACAGCACGTTAGCAGGTACTTTCAGTCCATTAAGTTGCAAATCAAGACCTCAATGAGCCGGTTTGTCGACGACATCCAACGGGTGCATTGGGATCGGGATATTTTGAAGGCTATTAGCACTGGTTGTGTTCCTCAAACCAGTCCTAAACCATCTGAGGTTTGTGGCATGATGTCGTATCTTGATAACAGAAGCTGCGGCTATCAGGGAATCTCATTTTGATAAGATGGTGTTTGCAACAATCCTCAGGTAGGTGGTCCTTTTCAAAGTAATCGCCACGCGGATGGCAGGGCCCAATGTCTCACAGTAGAACATTGCTTATTGGAGCTCATTGCATCCACTTGCATCTCCAGCTTAAGCTTCATCCTGGTGGTACGTGTCCCCCAGAAAAGTCACAGGCACTTGCCAATGAGCCACATCATATCAAAGACAATGTAATTTCCCAAACCAGGGCTCCTTCTTCCACTGCCCCGTGGTTCTGATGTTGTGAGTTGCGCAGAAAGTCCCCATGATGTGGAAGACAACCTGTGTCAGCTCTGTGTTGGAGGCACAATATCCCTGGTCAAACCTTAAGTGGACCTCATCCAGTTCACCTATACCAGCCATGATTTGGAGTATAGAACGCCATCATCTTCATGCTCAACCACTGAAAAAAGAAATTAGTTTGAAATAGTTGGACCAACCTGACTGAATTGCATCAATTGGTAGCACTTAAATGATTCAAGTTCTTCACACTTAATCTAATTCATGAACTTCATTAACCTAATTACACCATGAGGCTGGTCTTGCTGGGTGAGAAGCTGACATTGATGCAGATGGACCTGCCCGACCTGCAGCTCAATGTGACAAAGACCAAGGAGCTGGTGGCGGACCTGGTGAGGAACAGGGTGTCTGTGTCCCATGTTTCCATCAAAGGGGCCAGTGTGAACATTGTGAAGGACAAAGGACATCTGGGAGTGTCCACTGACAATAAACTGGACTGGGTAACTAATGCTGAATCCCTCTATAAGAGGAACTGACACTGTCTCTACTTTTGAAGGTGGCTGAGTCCCTTCAACATTTGCCGCACTATGAAGGTGTTCTACTGTGGTGGGGCTACAGCTGATCAGAATGGTCAGTGACCGGTTGGAGGTGGAGATGGACTCGTGATGTCCTGGTCAGCAGCAAAGAACTTTCACGAACAGACTCACACCACCCAAGCGTTCTACGGAGTCACAGGAGAACCTTCCTTATTTACCATTAGGCCTTGTACATATTATCATTTACTTATTTCATATTATATTCTTACCTATTGGATATTTTAGAATTATTTTCTATTCTATGGACATTCTACTCTGTGAGGAGCAGTGAAGAATTTCCCTCTGGGATTAATAAAGTATTTTCTGTTCTATTCTCATGTTGGTTCTCTCAGCGGTGGCCAGGGGCCAATACAGGGATCCTGTAGACTCTGCAGGCCCATCGGCAACAAGTTATGTTGCACTGCGTATTCTGGCACCTTTCTATCAAAACCAGCATTAGTTTCTGTAGTAATTTGAACTTCAGTGGCATCAGACCACACGAGTCAGTCTTTGCTCCACCCGTGTATCACTGAACCGACGGTTCACTGCTGTTTCCTTCCTTGCACCCTTTTCCCAAAAACACTGACCACTGTTTATCAGAAACATCACACATGAGCCGCAGGTTTCAATTTTTCTATCACAATTCGCCTCTTGTCGAACTTGCTCAAATGATACACCTACCCACTTTCCGACTGCTATGATCTAAACTTTGAAATAAATATTTCAAACCTTAAATACCTGAAATATCAAAGTTTAAGCCTGCTACGTAATGCACAAGGAATTTCTGCTGCAAACTCCTGATATATAATGTTTTTGCTCAAACAGCTGATGTGTAAAATCATGTTTAAACAGTTAAATCCAAGTCTGTCCCTCCCTCTATATGTCTCCGAGCAAATACAGATTTACAGTGAGGCAATTATTAGAAACAGTTGCCATAACATGTGCAGAGCAACTCTGATCACTTCAGATTACACATATGCTATATTACATAAACCAAGAGTCTTTTGCTTTAGCATGAAGTGAAATCATACCTCTAGTCTCAATCCTACACTAAATTCAGCTGTCCTTTCAATTTATTTTTCCTCCTTTTATTTTGTTTTTATTAAAAGAAGGTACTCTGAAGAAATGACAAACAGTTTAATATTTATATTGAAAGCCTTCATATTTCAATTTGGGGCGCATTTTCTCCGCAATGAACAGCGGCTGGTTTATTTCTTCAGCTTTAAACAGATTTATAGACTATCGAGGTGGTTGTTGTGCAGCATTTGGTCCTTACAGCAGCAGCCCTTTGAGGGAACTGGCAGTGTTAAATGGCCTGCCACTGGAAATAACCTCAGCCGCTATACCAGCATAGAAGTATCACAAACACCTTCTCCAAAAAGCTACTGCTGTAAAGTCAAACAACAAACCATGATATAGTTATTCTGTTTGTTCCTTAAAATGTGCCTTATTTGTGACAATTACCTCACATATAATAGAAGAACAGAGAAATCCATGTGTGTTCCAGAGCATTATGTCTCGGCTGTGTTTGGAATTGTTTACTGCAATATGCAAGGCAAACCACACTCTACTTTTTGTGACATGAGGTATCAAACACGAACAAGAAAAAGGTAAATCTTTTGTGAATATATAAAAAAAAGAAACTGAAATATCATATTGCATGCCCCATCATGAAAGCGGGTAGTGATTGATGACTGAACAAGTACACTCACTTTTACTGTTTAAAGAGAAGACATGACAAGAGAGACAAATCATCTAAAGGAGATATAACACCAGGATCTGCAAGGAGGTGTAGTTGTAAGCACTGTCAACTCACATTGTGAATTTTTGCTAGTTTGATTCCAAGCTTTGTGGGTTTCATTTATCTCCATGTGCATGTTTAGGTTTATGTCAAGGACTTCCTGTTTCCGCAAACAGTTTCTGTGTGCTTGACCTATGATGAACTGAGAAATACGTCCAACCAGTCTTAATAAATGCTGCACAAGCCAGCGACACTAAAATCATCAATTTCCATTTGTAAGACCAGACCACATATAGTAAGTGTGCTTTCTTTCAAAGAAGAGACTTGCATTGTTCTCTCTAATTTTAAATACAGTAAAACCTCTGATGTAGGGACTTTGTAAAATCCCAGGGCAAGTGTCCCTTGAAGACAGGTGTCCTCTCTTCGGAGGGACTGGTCACGAGGGAAAATTGTAAGACCAGATGATATTGAACAATCCAAACACCAAATATATTATGCTTATTTAAAAGCAAATAACTGAACCAATACAAGATGGATATTGTAAATACATATATACACATGTATATGAGGTATACAATAATAATTTACTTCAGGGACCGCATAAAACACAAGTGGAGACAGTTTTGGGATCATTACGTTACGTTATACAGCGCACATGGAAGTGAGCCCAGAGTGTAGTATGGATGCAGCCTGGTGTCCGCCACAGTCCGTGCACAGTACGGAAATCATGAATAGGGATGACGGAGGGGAGCTTCACAGCACTGTACCTTCCACTGCAGGGAAGCGGTGATTATTCAGATCTCAAAACTAATCTCCTGACACCACAACGTCTGAATATTCTAATAATCGGGTCTAGCCAAGTATTTTAGCCCTTTCAGTGTCTGCTCTGCTTGAAATTTGCCAGGAAAACCTGTCCGTTGTCTACAGGTTCTCCCCGCATTAAGGTGTGTTAACAGATAAATGTGTGTCCGTGCACAGTGATGTGTCCGCCCAGTACAGGGTGTCCGCTCGTACCGGGTCCGCCTGTTAGAGGTTCTACCGTATAGGCTTAAAAAACAGTGCAGTTGTTGGTATGTAGAAATTGACAATGTGCAAATTTATAAGACTTGCTTCAACTAATAATAGTAATGAAGATGACCTTTATTACAAAACCTTGGCTTGCGCTGTTGTCATGTTTCAGTAAGAAGAAATATAGCCACACACCTGTTCACGTCAACACATATAGGCTCATCAGCTCTCTTCTTACAGATAAAAAAATATATAAGCGTATACTGTATCTCTCTAAAATTGTAAGACGAATGCATTTCTTTTGCACGGTAACTTTAGCTTGAATAATATTTACTACAATGACAAAAAGTTGACATCACCAGTCATTTTCTGACAAAAAATGAACAGAACACAACAACCCAAGAGATTTTTTGGAGCTATAACACAACACTGCTATCTTGCATTGTGGTTCATACCGTAAATGTCAATTGCCAATCCTGCTACAGGGGGAGTCCAGATAGCTTTCTGACCCTCCTGATCCTTCCTCGAGGTGGCTGAGATGAGGTCGGAGGTCAACGTCACACACACTACTCACTCCCACTACCTCGGAGGTGTAAAACATTCTCGCAGCCGGCTGCTTCCACCTCTATATTTCAGCAATTTCATTTTTTCTTTTTTTTTTTTTTCCTTTCCAGAAAATGCCATCTCTCCTCCTCTCCTCTCCTCTCCTCTCCTCTCCTCTCCTCTCCTCTCCTCTCCTCTCCTCTCCTCTCCTCTCCTCTCCTCTCCTCTCCTCTCCTCTCCTCTCCTCTCCTCTCCTCTCCTCTCCTCTCCTCTCCTCTCCTCTCCTCTCTCGGTTGCTAACCAGAGCTCTTTAACTAAAAGCACCTTCAATCCATCGCTTGGTCCATTAGTACTGCCAGATGGGGGAGGTTGGGTCCTGGCGGCTATGTGTGACCCTACTCTGATTAATAGAGTAGGTGAGGGCAAAGGTGCAATGCTCACCCCCATTCATTACCTCATTAGGATGGCCCACAGTGAAAGGTGATCTCCCTCATTATATCTCAATGAAGGGGGCTGAACTCAACACAGTGTGAGCCATCCAGTCGGGCTTTTACTCTCCACAAATGCCCACAGCCCTGCCACCTGTCTTTTTTTTTAACACTGTTCCAAATAAAGTCACTCCACTTTACACAGTAGTTGACTGCAGGAAAGAAATTCCACCCAATGAACAGTTGTGCACATCAGCGTGTGACTCCGACCCACCTGGAGCTGCATAATACCCCAATTATCAATTCACAAGTGCTACATAGGATACAGGAGGAAGGGTGTGTGTGTGTGTGTGTGTGTGTGTGTGTGTGTGTGTGTGTGTGTGTGTGTGTGTGTGTGTGTGTGTGTGTGTGTGTGTGTGTGTGTGTGTGTGTGTGTTTAGTCTGCATGTTTGTTTGCATGCTCATGAGGTGAAAGGGGAATCTTGTTTAAATTAGTCCTTTGTTCTGGGTAATTGAGAAGGTTATATTTGTGAGTTTAGATTCAGGCCATGTTTGCTTTTCCGCCCTGATCAGGGCACATTTATTCACAGGAGTCTCTGTTTGTGCTTTGCAATGCAAGTGATTCAATGGCCATCCTGCAAAATAAAATGAGAACAATTTGAATGATTACAAGCTGAATGTTTGAGTGTAAGGCAAAACTGATGAATAATAAATTAGTTCCTGATGCAGAAGCATTTTGTGCACACACTCCAAATGCACTTGAGTCATGGCTTTCTTACATTACCTCTTAGTTGCATTCAAAACTTCTTAAAGACAAGCATTGCATACTACACTTGTGGTGTGCACTGATTTGGTTAAAATAGAGCAAGTAAACAACACAAACTCAATAAATTAGAATTTTGGAGATTATGTCTTTATTATAACAATGTTCCTTGGCAGTAAACCTCATACTGGTGCCATATTTTTTGTGAGAAATAAGCATTTGGATGAACAGCTGAACTGAGTATGTAAATTCTCTTTTCTGACAATGCCAAAGTAATCATGCCACCATTGACTATTACTTGGTGAATGGGATAATTTCAGTATTAAAAAAAATAAGAATTACTGGCTATTTACAAATGTGGTGGTGTAGTGGTGAACACAGCCCCTGTTTTGAGTGTGGAAAATGAAGAGATTAAATGTTTCTCCAGGTAAAAACTTGTATTTCAGACTAATTTGTGATTCTATGTTGCTTGGCTGTGTATGACTGCCCGTCTCTCAGTGGTTTTGCTTTAATGCACTGGCAGCCTGTCCAAGGTGTACCTGCCTTCGTCCATAGTCAGCTGGGATCAGCTCCAGCGCCCCGTGACTTTATGTTGTGTAAAGCAGGACAGAAGGCACAGCCACCGCAGCCTGGCACCTCCTCCTCTGCTCACCAGCTCACACACTGCTGTGGTGGCGGTTTGTAGGAGGTCAGGTGGTGGTGGTCAGTCGAGCCTGAGCAGAATTCATGTGTTCAACGATGTAGAAGCCAAGACTGCTGAAAGGACATGGAGGTAGCACATGTAACAGTAGAATAAGGTTATTGATAATGGTGGACAATGTTGGTGCGTGTTATTCACATTTCTAAATCATTTCAAAGATAAATAAACTGGATTCATTGTCAAGAACCATTGTTCCAACAAATAAAAGAAAAATCCAAATATCCTTGCTTTTGCGATATGATAAGCAAAAGTTTAGAAAACAAAGCTTATATGTTACCTGGTAACTATCAGCCAACACACCACTGCTGGTAACAGTTTCACTTCGAGACCAATAAATCCTGCCTTCATCATTCCCCAATTCTAGATCAATAGATATACCTTTAAAGAATATATATAAATATATACAGCCACCTGGCTGTTTTTTGGTTTTTTTTTCAGGATATTCCAGTATGAGATCTATAAGTATAAACGAGGTTTGCTTAGGTTCCACAGGCTGGTAGCCGTGGCTCAGGTGCAAATCCCAAGGTTACAACTTTAATCCCTGCCTCCACTTGCTTATGTACTGAACTGTCCTTGGGCAACACACTGAACCCCCCTGCGTCCAAGTTGTTCCCGATGAAGGGCGAGCACTGAGTGCTGCAGCTTGGTGTGTGAATGGGGGAGTGTAAACTTTGCTAAGGTTAAAACGTGTTATATAAGTTCAGCCCATTTGCTATTTACAGACGAGGACAGAAAATTGGAAAGTACTGAGAGAGAGAGAGAGCGAGAGAGAGGGAGGGAGAGAGAGAGAGAGGGGGGGGGGGGGGGTCCCAGCACTTCCAACATCTGAAAAAATGTGCCCGTTTTGCACGACTGTTGGCAAAGTGTGTGTGTGGAGGGTGAAAAAAATGTCTCTCAAATGTTTTTTTGAATTACTCATACAATCACGTAAATGCAAGAAAGACAGAACCTGTATTGTGTGCATCACATTTTATTTTTATCTTTGTTCTTTAATTTTATTTTGTTTTTTCTGTGTTTTTCCTTGAACATGTTGTCTTTGGTTAAATGTCAATGTTTTCCTGTTCTTACTTATCTTATTAACACTATGAACATCAGTAAACGACTTCAAATTGCATTGACCTGCATGAAAGGTGTTATATATATAAGTTAAATATAAGTTAAACTTTTTTTTCAAATCAAGGGATTACATACTTGTATGGTGATCAGCACTCTTGCCTCCCAATAAGAATAACTGATTGAGTGATGGCTTTTGGCTTTTCTCTTTGCAGTTTGCATGTTCTTGCATGTGTGTGTTGTCTGTGTGCTGAGGTTTCCTACAATCCAAAGATATGTATGGCAGGTTAGATAGATCTTGGTCTCTAAAATTGTCCAAACATTTGTGTATGTGCAAGTGTGAAGCCTTTGAGATGTTATGATTAATTTTGTTGTAAAATATATTTCAAATTACTGACTGTTAATGATGTTTCACCTTTTTGTGGTTTGATAATTTTCAAGTACAATTAGCCCATCTATTCTAAAATTGAGACTTAAATGTAGTGTTGAATGACGTGAAACAGACTTGGACACAAATGTGGATTTTTATTTGACTTTGCCTTGTCATATACATGTGATGTGCTAATAAGAATAATCACCAATAATGCTTTATTTGGATTGTAGAAGGAAACTCACCCAGACATATGGAAAACTGCAAGCTTGCAAAAATCCCCATGTCAAGGATCAGACTGGAATCAAACAAAACAAAGAAAAAATCACCAAATAATTTTAATTAACTTACTCGTACAGCACATTTTGAATAGACACTGGTGCAATATCAAAGTGAGGTTGCTCACTGATCTATACATTAGTATTTAAGGTGGGCTTAGAAATAATAGAACCTTTCACATCAAGTAAAGCTGCACCGAATCCAATATGTTCCTTCTAAACATGAATATAAACATGTTGTTTTTCCCCTCTCTTCAGGAGCTGTTTTATATAATTCAATGTGAAATGACAATAATAGGTATGAGATGCAAGGTGTGTGAAATGCTGGCTATATGCATATAGGTGCATGCATGCTTGAATGTACCCGAGGCCTTGAATATTTATATATTTGTGAATGCAGGGTCGGCTGCCTCCAGTGGGATAGAGGTGTTGGTGGTGCTGAGCAGTAGGAGACGGGAGCAGGGAAGATAGAGGGGAAAGAGAGAGTCCCTCAGGCGTGTCCGGGCTCTGATGGCTCCCCTGACAACCTCCTCTGTAATGGTCTCCCTCTCTCTCTGAGTGCTGTGAAATTGCAGGCCGGCGCTCTACAGCTGAGGACTCAGAGGAGACAAACGGCCTTTTAATTCAGAGCGCAGAGAGGTGACGGAGAGGGAGGCCCTAAGGGAGGGCTACCAATCAGACATCCATCATACTAACCTCTCCCTTGGGACTGGCCCTGCCAAAGAGGGGCCCTGGAGGTGGTCTTGTGTGTGCATGTGTGCAAGCACGTATGTTCGTGTGTGTGTGTGTGTGTGTGTGTGTGTGTGTGTGTGTGTGTGTGTGTGTGTGTGTGTGTGTGTGTGTGTGTGTGTGTGTGTGTGTGTGTGTGCGCACGCCTTTGGGGTTGGGGTGACACCGCATGGCGGCTGCAGGGGAGGGAGGAGGTGAGGAGAAGAGTGGGTCTGCTCAGGTGTCTGGGCTGTCATGGTGCAGAGTGGAGGAGAGAGGCGCAAGGGAAGGTGGGGGGTGGGGGGGGGGGATGAATTTGGGGTATAGGGACAGATTTCTTGTTTCCCTCCATGTCTCGTATCATATCTATGCACTTTTTTTTCCCACCCCGGATTTATGTTTCTATTCACTGCTGCTTCTTTTTCCTTTCAGGCTTTTTTTTTAGCTCCCTGTGCACAGCAACCACCAGGCTACTTCAACAGAAAATTAGTACTTGCTTGTTTTAAAAAGATTTTTCCGAGATCCAGTCAGTGCACACATTAACCTTTTTTTTTTTTTTTTCCTATCATTTTGAGTGTGTGCATTTTGTAGAATCTTGTACTGGAGGGGAAAAAAAAAAAAACAAAGGTTCAGGGTTTGCAGACATTGCTTGTGTTGTTTAAATCACCGCCGCCTTTGCTCCCTGTGCATCATAAATTAAAAAAAGAAATACTTAGAGGGAGAGATAGAGATGCTGCACTGCACTGCAGAGATGTTTCATAAAGACCTCTTAGTAAAGAAAAGGGAAATGATGCTCAAACCACTTCATATATTGGTCCTTGAAAAAAGGCTATGTGTTGTTTACGCTGTTGAAAACAGTTGTGGTGCACTAATAAAGTTTCCATTCTTTCAAAAAAAAACACACAAAAAACAAGCACACAAAATAAATAAATAAAAATAAACAAGAATTATTTTATAAAATGGCTCGTATAAATTTCTCGAATGATTTCAGGCCGATTTGGATTCTTTTATGAGTTCCTCCTCCATAACATTTACTGAAATCGAAGGCTTTCTGATCTTTATTTCACACACTGAATGACATATAATCCATCCTTCATCACTTAAGCCTGTGAGAGGCATTCTCTAAAAAAAAAAATTCATACAGACAAGACAAGGCAGAAAGTCATGAACAAGCTCTGGATGCACTGAAACTTCAAATGCATTCCAAGGTGGGTAATTGATCCACACTTTGCATTTTCTTGTTTTAATTCAATGGATATGTAATATTTTATAGATGAATGTTCACCGTGTGTTGTAGGAATGTCTCCTAAGTTTACAAGAGGCCACAGATTTTTGTTTTCCTCATTATCTAAGTGACATTATATGTCTGATATTTGCATGGTATATTCAAATAAGTAAGATCCTGCCTCTGCATCAATGGATTAAGGTCCAACATGCCAGTTGTAAAAAGAACCAGAATGTAAAAAGAACCCAGTTAAAATGCACATGGTGTCCACGTGACAGACATAAACTGATTGTGACCAATATAATGTACATTTCTTGGTGAAAAGAAGAAAGCCTGTTGCTGTCCTTGGTGCTTCGTGCCTTTGGTACCATGGACAGTTCCCTCTTCTCTCTCTACAGGTAAGGATGTGGTGCTGGATGTGTGAGCAGGAAAGCAGAATAGCATAAAACAACCCACATCCCAGCCTACCCACTTCCTTTCTTTCTTTTTTTTGTAATTCATTGTGTGGATGCAAAACATAGCTCCATTCAAACAAGAGGTTCTAGGATGCATTTGCCTCACATGCTCTTTTTCCCACCGTGGGCTTACTTTCTTTCTATTTTTTTGTCTACCCCCCCCCCCCCAACTCTCTCTCTCTCTCTCTCTCTCTCTCTCTCTCTCTCCTCTCTCTCTCTCTCTCTCTCTCTCTCTCTCTCTCCTGATCTTGTCTCTTATTTTTATAGACTAAAGGTCGCTGTGTTTTGGAGCTGGGATAATTGGGGAAACTAATGCAACCTTGTCTCAACAAAAGACCCAAAACTGCCATCTTAACCCACAGCTGCATTTAGGAGAAATCTGCACGCTATTTTGATCGGAAAACACTTAATCATACCCCAGTGTTGAAGCGGAGAAGCAGAGAATCTCTATAATGTTCGCAGTGTACCAATAATGTTAACAGCTTAGCATGTCAGTAAAGCAGGAACACTGAAAGAAAGAAAGAAAGAAAGAAAGAAAGAAAGAAAGAAAGAAAGAAAGAAAGAAAGAAAGAAAGAAAGAAAGAAAGAGGTTGCATGATAGCGTACCTGTTTGTCTTTATCCCTTGTACCTTTTTACTTAAGTTGCTATTACATAAGTCATAGGGACATTTTTCTCATTGAATAATTGTTTTTATTTTATTTTTAAAACCATATGTAAAAAATAAAAAATAAATGTTTTTTCACTGCGATCATGTTTCTAATTCCCCATACATTTACCAAGGACAATAACAAACTTAAGGTAGAAAAGGACATCAAATATAGATAGATAGATAGATAGATAGATAGATAGATAGATAGATAGATAGATAGATAGATAGATAGATAGATAGATAGATAGATAGATAGATAGATAGATAGATAGATAGATAGATAGATAGATAGATAGATAGATAGGTTTCTCTGTGTGTTAACCTTCCCAAGTGGTTTCTTGAATAACCTGCAATTCGAGAAAATGAGTCAAGGTTGACACCTAATGTCATCCATATGAATCACCCTTAAAGAAAGTGAGAAAATGCTTTTAAAACGCCTCGCTCAGGCGAATTAGCTCTTGTACGTGTTTGTTTAACTGCAACTAACAGAACTAGGCAGTTGGTAAATATTGAAATTCCCTTCGATTGGTGGCCACTCTGTTAAAGCACCGGGTGACCAGGCTTTTCCCTATTGATGAGCTCCAGTTAATCCATCGCATTTCCCTGTAAATAGCTTTCTGCATGAGAAAAGGCCCCGCGCCCCCGCCCCCCCTCTGTCCGCCCCGCGCAGCCACACTGTGATGCAGGAGCGTTTTGTCACCGGACCATTATAATAAGGCTTGTGTAGCATTAGCCCTTGTTCGTCTACTCCCACTCCCAATACATGTATTCAGATTCATTTCGGTGGCAGCGCCGCGCTCGTTGTACAGGTATTTCCTAACCCTCACGTTTTGGTTTTTTTTTTCTCTTGTGGATTTCCAGTTGTAAGATCCGACATGAATGTGGCAGAATGGTTCTGGGGCGCACAGTCTAACCTGCAGCTGATGCATTTTCTTCTATATTTCCCCAGTGGTGCCTGCGTGACCTCACCGTGAAGCCCTCCGCGCGCCGGCTGGCCTCCATCGGTGCCACTGGAAGCGCGCGCTGCATCCACGGCCCAGGTATTTCTTGTGCGCGCGTCGTGCGCTCCGGGTGCGCTCGGAGGCTACAGCTATGGACGTGTAACCATAACAACTGCTCTGTGATTGGCCGTCCTGGCACGGGAATTAACGAGGGCGTCGTCCAATCTGCGAGCAGGATGCGCGTCGCGCTGGCAAAACCTCGTGATAACCCAGGCACAGCGACGTGAAAGTGGGGACGTGAGGTGAGCCCGAAGGAAAATACTGGACCCAAAACAAAGCATGAACGAGGAGATGAATAATTTGAAATAAACACGTATGAGAAAAAAAAATAATGATTTTATAACTGTGTTCCTGAGAAAAAAATGTCTAGTCTGTCTGTTACGCAGTCCACCAGCTGGTGCAGCTGAAATTTTCTCCTCCTCTTTGCTCTGGATTGTGGATTGTGACAAGTAGCAGGACAGGAGCCAAACAGGACCAGGACTATAACCACTTCCCGAGGATTGTCACTTCTCTACGCTTTCATCGCAAGGGCTCCCCCCTTACGACGGTTCTTTTTTTTTTTTTTTTTTTCGTTCTTTTTTTTTCCGCCTGACAGCGCACCTCCCCGGAGCCAAGACGTTGTTCCCCGTAGAGCCGGGGTGCCCCAGTCCGAGCAGCGCAGTCCGTGCGGGGAGGTCGGCTCTCGGCGTCCTGCAGGCCGGCGACATGATGGTCCACTGTGCCGGGTGCGAGCGGCCCATCCTGGACCGCTTCCTCCTCAACGTGCTGGACAGAGCCTGGCACGCCAAGTGCGTCCAGTGCTGCGACTGCAACTGCAACCTCACCGAGAAGTGCTTCTCCAGAGACGGGAAGCTCTATTGCAAAATGGACTTTTTCAGGTAAACTCAGAGTCCGGATGCAGAGTTCGCCGAAACTGTGCTCTTGTTTCCAGCATTCACAAGAAAATGCGACTTAACGCCACTTTTTTTGTTTGTTTGTTTTGTTTTTGAGACGAAGGGGGGGGAAAAAGATTCCCGTGGATTAAATGGGATTCATGATATTCAAACAGAAAATGACAACAAACAAATATTATTTTCGTTTACAAACTCAAACATAAAGTTAGAATCAGAATGCTCAGGGTTTTAGGTTTTCACATTAGATCACTATTATCTATCAGCAAGTGGATTTGAGTTGTTTAAAATATGTCTTAAAAGTTAGAATTTAGAAATGACTTACACCACAAATGAAGAACACAATTTGTCGATATCGATTTGTTTTGTGAAACACGATGGGCAGATGGCGCGTTTGGCCTTTAATTGGGTCCTAAACAATAAAACAAAAGACGTCCACCATTTTTTATTTAATTGTGTACCCACGTGTATTGAGTGATTAGCTTCTTTTTCCTCCTAAATCTATTTCCAGCTCCACACTTAAAAAACAAACAAAACATACACACACAGAGAAATAGCCATTAGACTATTAACCGGTTCACAATGCCCAAAAAGTGTTTCAGGTAATTGAGTGATAAGTGAAGTCCCTGTTTGTCTCTTAGCATCATTTTCATGTGTATGTGTGAGTTATTTTCCCCTCAAATTGTCTAATGACATGTAAGACACATCAGCCTTTTGTTGGGACCGACTATTATTGGCCTCGCTCGGCCTTGGCCATCATATTACCGCAGGTCCCATCAAGCAGTGGATTTAAATGCCCAGCCATTAGCCAGGCGAAACAGTAATCACCCTAATGTGTCCATTTGTTGTGTAAGTAGAGCTGTGCCCTTTTCGCTGGGGGGGAGGCTTGGCCATGCATGTGAAAGAGGAGGGGGGGGGGGGGGGACAGTGAAGCGATACCATTGCAAATGGAGAGACAAGCTTACATTAGTGTTAAAACAATGCTCCTCCAAACACGACTGCCTGCCTTGGAGGATTCGAGCTCTGCACCCCCGACAGGGTCGAGCCAAAACCCAGGTGTAGGCCCAGTGTGAACCTCCAGTATCGTCTTAAACTCCTCATATGCAGGGACAAAAAAAGAAGCATCAGAGCAGGTGATACCACCCCACCCACTTAAAAAAAAAAACTGTAAACACCACCCTAACGCATTTTTTTTCTCACTCATTTCAAAAGCAAAAACAAAAAAACAAACACCTCCTCCTACTTCTCTACTCCTCTCCTGCACGCAAACGCACGTTCTCAAAGCATCGAGGGGGGATTCAACCGAATTTATTTGTGGTCTATTTGTGTATCAAATTGATGAGTCTTCCCACCCAGTATTTAAGCGGGTGAATATGGATTAAGAGAAGATTTTCACGCTAAGATGCTCCTACTCTGCCTAATCCTATAATATATCCTTGGCAACAATGTGTTGATTGTCACTAATACGTTTTGCGTGGGGTTATTGTCAGAGTACCTCCATCAAAATTGCCAGTTTTTTCATCTCCACTTAACCCCCCCCCCCCCCATTTTTTTTCATATTTCATTTTATTAGTTTCACCGTCATTCTGAATACTGCTGTTATACAGGGGAAGTGAAACATTTATTTGCTTATTACTTCATTAAAATAAGAAATAGGGCTACTAGTTTTATAATAACTCAAACAGTGAAGCTATTATCATTAATATTAATATTATTATTATTATTATTATTAATATTATTATTATTATTATTGCTGGGGTTTTTTCCATTTCGCAATTGATACGTTATTCGCACTACAGTTCGATGTCTTTATTCTCACTAATCCATCACAATATTTGGAATTCTATTATTTTTGTTGTTTGTATTTGGTTTAAAAAAAAAACATCCAAGTGGTTTCTGACCATATGCAAATGTAATTTTAAAAGTCAGGCCCCTGTGTCAATATGCAGTCATTTCTTTGTACAGATGAGTGGCTTGAGAGGGGGGTAAAAAATATTTTCTTCTTATCAAATACAAAACTGATATTTTTCCATTTTCATCCAGGCGGTTTGGCACAAAATGCGCGGGCTGTCTGCAGGGAATCTCGCCAAACGACTTGGTGCGTAAAGCCCGCAGCAAGGTGTTTCATCTGAACTGCTTCACCTGCATGGTGTGTAACAAGCAGCTGTCCACGGGAGAGGAACTCTATGTGATAGACGAAAACAAGTTTGTGTGCAAAGAAGATTATATGACCTCCGGAGCCATCAAAGAAGTCAACTTAAACTCAGGTAAGCGACCGATAATAATGGACTTGTGCGTCTTTTTTTTATTTTTATTTTCTTGAATCCTTTTGGATTCCTTTGAATGAAATGCTTGAATTTAAATTGCATTATTAATAACGTATATCGATAAACGATTTTATTTTTAATCTACAAATTGTATTAATAAAATGCCAATCGGACAATACCCGGGACCAAAGCGACATGTATTAAAAAAAATGCTTTGTTAGTCGTCTTCAGTGGTCCACGGAGAGCGGGTCACCGTCTTGTGAGATCGAATAGTTTCAATATTTACCTCCTACAGAGCAATTGCTTTCTGTTATTGTACGTCAAGGTCCACTGGGATGAGTGGGTTTGTCATCTCCTTTTCCCACTTCATTCTCTTATTATACAAAAAAAAAAAAAAAAAGTCTGGAGGACAGTAGCGACTCTTACTGAGGGCTTCACGGTCTCCTGATTTTAGAGAACTCCTATATTTATATATGATAATTTCTTTGTTAAATCAGAGCATTTTTCGGCAACATTTATTTTGAAAAAAGATATATTTGTTTCTCTTTTTGTGTGTTTTTGTTGTCGCTATTTGCATCAAACTTGAGTTCAAATTGTGTCACTCAATTGAATAAAACATAATTTTTAAAAGGGAAAAAAAAATTTCCACATGGGTGCAAAAAAATGCGTTTAAATCGAATTCTGGGCTGGTTAATTATTTTAATTTAGATTTTTTTTCCTGAGTGTTTATTGCGTATTTTGGATGCATACTCCTCTGTGCGTCCATGACTCATTAAACCAGGACCCTCCTCCCCTTCCTCTTCCTCCTTCTTGACATTTCGGATCGTGACCTTCCTCTTGTTTTGTTTTTGTTTTTTTTGTTTTTTTGTTTTGTTTTGTTTTTTTTCCTCCACCCTTCACAGTGTCGTCGTGTACAGATAGGAGTTTATCACCGGATCTGCAGGACCCAATACAGGACGACATAAAGGAGACGGACAATTCCACGTCCTCAGATAAGGAAACGAACAATATTGAGAATGAGGAGCAGAACTCGGGCACCAAGAGGCGGGGGCCCCGGACCACCATCAAGGCCAAGCAGCTGGAAACGTTAAAGGCGGCTTTTGTGGCCACGCCGAAGCCGACCCGACACATCCGAGAGCAGCTGGCGCAGGAGACGGGTCTGAACATGCGGGTCATCCAGGTAAGACCCGGCTGCAGTGCTGCTGTTGTGACAGCGAGGGGAGGATCCACACAGACAAAGACAAATTACACACAAATGACGGATTATAAATCAGTGAAATCACCCTTTAATTTTACTGAAACGCGGCAGACGTTTAATTGAAAGCCCCATTATCTATTAGAGAGATGTCAAAACATGATGTGGACTATTAGTAGGATATAGATCCGAATTTGGGTAGTCTCATGTTGTGTGCTTTTATTAGGCCCATATTTTATTTAAGTGGTAATTATAAAACGATAATAACTGCCCTTGTACAGGTAACAAAGAGAGGGTATTTGCATTTTAACGTGTTCACTATAATAATAATAATTAAAAAAAGAACAGTCTAATGGCTAATTAAATGGATTCAGAAGAGCTTATGTTTGTATTTAATGTTAAATTCACGTCTTGAAGCCATTCTTTGTTTATTTATTTAATGAAACGACAAAAAAAACATCCATTAGTTCATCCTCTAAAGTCATATATTCTTCATATTTATAATGTGGAGCTTTAAAAAGGGATTATTTTCAAATCACATTATTTTTCAAAACCAACAGAATCACTTTGTCTCGAAACTCCAATAATTCAATTTATTGGTGCACAGATGTAACAAATGTTAGAGGAGTTTTGATTTGTGCAGACAGGTGTTTATTTCAGTAATAACCCACATGGCACGGCCCTCAAATTAGTATAAGGTTGGCTTTGTGTTTTGCCAAATTGCAATAGGAACCCCAGATACAAACATGTTGTGCAATGACACACAAGCGTAAACAGCTCTGGACCTCTCTGTGTCTATCTCACTCTGACTGTGTGGTGTCTGTCTTTTCATTCTCTCTCTCTCTCTCTCTCTCTCGCACACACACACACACACACACACACACACACACACACACACACACACACACACACACACACACACACACACACACACACACACACACACACACACACACCACACAGAGGCGGTGTCTGGGTGCAGACTGTGTCAGGATGATTAGCACCATCTCTGCCAACTGTGATGTGGCTTTTTGTGCACTCACTGTAATTATCGCTGATTTCACAGATTTACATACCACCCTCCCCTTTTCCCACCTCTCCGCTCTTACTCACTTGCAGCCTGCTTTTCCACTGCCTATATCACACACACACAAACACACACACCATATGTATGTGTGTGTGTATGTGCATCAACCCAGCCCAATCAATCAGTCAATCAGCCCACTAATCAATAACTCACCCAGTCAGTGAGTCAGTTAGTCTGTCCTTGATCCCCCACCCCCTACGCCCACCCCCCACCCCTCCTACCAACTGCTGACTCCCACACCCCACCCTCCTGTGTGTAGCTCGGAGCCAAAATGGAGGCTGTGTTTCGTCACCTTCCTGCTCGTTCAGTGTGTGTTAAATACCATTGCTCTCAACGCGGGGAGCCCTGTGAGCCACGCTGCTTCTCCAGCGTCTGTATGTAATCCCTAAGCAACGCTCTCTCAAGGGAAGCAAAAGCATTTCCATAAAAATGTAGCCTACAGTTAGATGATTGTTCTCAATAAGCAGGTGTTGCTTTTGCTGCTGGAGCACAGAGAGCAGAGCCTAAGTGGTTTTAGCTTCTTTCTTTTTTCTTTTTTTTGGGTCTTTTTTTCCCTTCTTCCTCTTTCTTTGCATGTATGTGTGTTTTTGTTAATCTGTAGCACAGTGGGATTCTGCCTCTGGTGTGAACATACATCATTATGCAGCAGCGATGCAAAGGCGAAACAAGATGTGTTATGTGCTTATAATGCAAAGGCATTCTTCCATATGGCGTGCAGTTTTTGCCATTTCCAAATCCTCCCTTGTCCCTACTTAAAGAAAGCTTATTTAATTGTGGAGATACTCTGATCTACAGTTTACTTAAGCTTGTACTGGAGTGTGCTCGGATGATATTACGTCACTGGGAAGCGTCTACATGACTGCAAAATGTTAATCTGCATCTTTGTGCTTCTCCTAATATCCGACTTCATCCTCCAGCACTAAAGTATGGTGTTCAAATGCAGATTCTATTACACAGTCCTTCAAAAAAATGTTCATCCTAAATCAAGTTTTTAACCCTTTTTTTCTGTTCACGGCATGTTTCACAGTTCAACATTTGGAGTTGGTTGAGCCGTTAACAATGCTGAGCTTTGAGAATTCACAGCTCAATTAATTCAGAACTGAGAGAGGGCACAACTAATTGTGATCAGGTAAATACAGTTCAAAACAGGTGCAGAGGTATCAGAGGAGCGGGATCATAATAGGGCAGCGGCAAGTACTTCTTGTCATTTGTAAGAAATAGTTTTCACTTTTTGAGTATATGAGAGCCATTTGAAAGATGAAAACTAAAATTCGAGTCAATGACGGCATTTGAAAATTTGGCTATGAATTGTGGCTTCAACACAAACTCTGTAACGGTGAGCATGAAGTGAAATAGATCAATGATGTGAGCTCAGGGGACGAGCGCATTCATATTCATATTCATATTCATATATTTTTGACTTCCTATCAGTTCTGCTCCATGTGGTTTTTTTTTTTTATGTGCGTGTGTGCAAAATCCAACTCTTAAGTGACTTGTGCTGGTTTGTAGACTTTAATCTTTAAGCTGAGAGCTGAAAGGAGTGACTGGTGGATATCTAAAAAAAGACAAATGCAAACTTTAAATTAAACCCTTCACGAGCGGCTGAGATCAGCTAATAACTGTGACCCGGTGGTTCGTCACAGGTTTGGTTCCAGAACAGAAGATCCAAAGAGCGACGGATGAAGCAGCTCAGTGCCCTCGGGGCCCGGCGGCACGCTTTCTTCAGGGGCCCAAGGAGGATGAGGCCACTCGGAGGCAGGCTGGAGGACCCAGATATTTTAGGACCGGGTGCCTATGGCTACTACGGAGGTAAGGGAATACTGCTGTGACAATACACATTTAGCTCATGGTTTTTTTTTTTTTTGTTTTGTTTTTTGCTGCCATGTTAAATACACTACATCACCCATGCCTGTAGGTTCTTTACCTTGTGCAATATTAATGTGCTAGTATGGAGCAAATGTAATGGCTGTATTCTGGTTTATGCTCGCCTTCGAAAATGTGCGACTGAATTGCAGCACCGAGCGAGGCTGATAGCTATAGAAGGTGCACTATCGGGCTGCAAGAAGATGACATAAACATTATATATCTGCTGTGACTCCAGCGGCAAGGGGGAGAGATTGGCTCTAAAATGATATTTCACAATACCTCCACGATAAAGATGTTCATGACTAAATACTGATACTATGGGACACCGAGATTTAAGCACATTTTTGTCATCAGAAAGAGTCAGCGATCATGTGATGAATGAGGAAAATGTGAGTGAAGGTAAACATTTGCATTGTGAGGCAGTTACTTCCCCCCAAACCTAGAGCAAGCTCAAATTCTCAAGCAGATATTAAATTCTTTGTTTTCCTTGGTTTTGCTCGTTCTTGTCAACAAATTAATGATCCATCCAAATCACATTCAGTCGGCTTCAGGTGTATTTTCCTCTGTTTTACAAGTATTACTGAAGTCATTATGTACTGGTGCCCAGACTCCTCCAAGACATCAGCAGTCTGCACTCGCCTCCAGCGTGGATAGAAAAGTCCACACAGCTCTGTTAAACTTCACTTCATATACTTTAATTCTATTAAATAACATCAATCACTGTGGGGACAGACAACAGAGCAAGTTACTCTTCTTCATTCACACACACACACACACGCACGCACGCACGCACGCGCACGCACGCACGCACGCACGCACGCACACACACACACACACACACACACACACACACACACACACACACACACAGTACATTACAGTATAATACTTCTCAAGGCGAGTGTAGTTGTTGTGGACATTCTCCAGGTTCATTTAGTGTTTAAGTTGAACCTTCAGCTCACTCCAGTCAGGAACGCATTAGAAGCTGCATAAAGAGGCTATGAATCTTTTGGTAACCGATCCAAATACAACTTTTGTGAGTCAGAGCTTTCAAGAGTAAATCAAACCTGCCGTCACATGCTGCACTGCGAAGAAGAAGAAAAAACAAACAAAAGCAAATCTAGCATGGGTGACATACTTAAGGTATGGTGTGAAATTGAGCTCAAAAGACACAAGTCATGTTGATGTATCTGTTATTTTAGAAACCTCAAAATATCAACTGTAAACACCAACGTTGCTTGGAGGTAGTCTGCATTTGGAAACGCACCCTCACTCCTGTGGGTTTGAAATTTGAATCATGAAGGGTTAAAGTTGCAACCCCCTCAACAGATTATGATTGTTGGTTGCGTTCAGAGCAGTTTGTATGAAATACAGCAGACAAGTGTCCAAAGAGTTATGATGGCAGAAGACAGTGCCCACCTCAACAAAAAACACACACACATATTTCTAATGAGTGATTAAATGTGATTTATCTGTTGTTTATTCAAAAAAATAGAAATGCAAAGAGCAGATTATGGAGCACTAATTGTAACATTTGGCATTAAATCTATTTTGATTTAAATCAAATTGAGATTTTACTGCATAAATCCTCACTGATGACAACATCTGAGTGTCCATCTCTTTCAGCAAAGTTTCTGAAACTCTCCATAAAAAGTCTGTATAGGTTGTTTTGTAGTCTTGAGGAACAGGAAACATCATGAAAATGAGCTCGCGCTTGTTAGATTCTTGCACAACTTTTTAGTTTTAATCTTCAAAGGTCATTTCCAATTTAGCTAAGATGCTAATTTTTACCTTGAATAATTGAAGAAACGGTGTTTCAACAGGTCCAAAAGGATAAAATCACATAAGGATCTGCAACAACACATCTTCAGCTTACAAAAAAATGCAAATATAGTATAACTTTAAAGCAAAGTCTGGTTGTTTACTGTTTTATTTATGCTTTTCCAAGAGAGAAAGCATAAATAAATAAGAATAAGAAAAATATTTGGGGTTAAAAAGTAGAACAAAACTGTTTTTTTGTTCAACAGAAATCACGTTAATTTGCCTGGAATGTGTTTGTTTATAATCATCCCACACTGTGAACTCCTCGACACACCAGTATTATTTGGAATCTTCCGCTAATCTGCACAAGAAAATCTGTGTCTTATTAGTTCTATTCAAGATGGAGCTTCATGTTGACTTGATGTATTTTCCTCAAAGGGACAACGTTAGAGTGTGTTACACACTCGTATTGCAGTTCCCAGGTCATGCCCAAAGTTATAAAACAAGACTTTTATGGTTCCTATTCGTATTTATAATGATTAGACTTTGTACCTGCTCTTTTTTCACGGGTCATCTCAACTTATCAAGGCGACTTGCAACATATACTTGGCTAGTTTTTGTAGTAGAACATGCCCAAATGACTCAAACTTAGGTTCCATGCTTCATATTTCTATGCATATTTGCTTGATGAAAACACATGCTGCAGAGCTGCTGTGTCAGACTCAGAATTTCTCGACTCTCGCTGCTTCTGAAGCTCTTATCTG
Source organism: Blennius ocellaris (assembly GCF_963422515.1). Classification (NCBI taxonomy): domain Eukaryota; kingdom Metazoa; phylum Chordata; class Actinopteri; order Blenniiformes; family Blenniidae; genus Blennius; species Blennius ocellaris. The sequence goes on along the minus strand of NC_137664.1, from coordinate 6,717,300 downwards.
TGTTTGGTCTGTGCTTCATTCATGCTTCAAACAAACATTAATCAAACTACCAGAATTTGGATTCACAAATTGAACCACACTCGTAAATCTCAGCTACTCCAGGTCTATTTAATTATTTTGGTAGTGTGTGTCAGATAGTTGATTGTGGGTTTTTTTTCTCTACATTGATGTGGAAAACATTGAAAGGAAGAGAATCATACTAATGAAGACAGGATTGGATGGTAAAACTAATATTTATTTCATTAAACCGCATATTTATTTTAGAGGTTAATGTAAGACAAACACAGATTTTACATATTTAACTGATAAACACTCATGTAACCAGTTCAGCAGTTGCAAGCTATATTTAGAGACTTTCCTCGTGTGAGAACGTAAACTGCGGATACAGCATGCTGTGGGTTGCATCGTATTGTTCAGTGTTTAAAGAAATCTTGGCCAGTCTTGCACTCATATTCAAAGAACTACTACTGTGGTGCCAAACTGCACATCACATGGATCCTCAGTGACCTTACTGTCTTTGCTGCCAGTGCCAGTCAATGAAATGACAATCCACTTGTCCATATATAAAGCTTTGCTCACTTGATTACCACTAATTGACTGAATTATACTAATCCTACCTGGTTGAAGCAGAGCGAGGGAGTGTGGCAACACCGCAATCATGACCTGCCAATCAGTCTTCCCTCCTCCAATCACTGATGCCTCTGAAATGTGGCTCGCTGAGATTTGCGGCAGGTTGTGTCATTGGGTTAACAGATGCAGTTCCCTGGAAAGGGCCTTTGTTTTGTTAGAGTAAATTAAATGAGCGGATTCCACTAACCTCGCGAGCCAGTTTCCAAAAATGAACACGACAGTTGATTCACAGGTTAAAGAAGGAGGGATGTTATTTTAACCGTATCTGGACCTGATATACTCTCTATCCTGAGGATTAAATGACAATTCTATTCTAATTGTCAGATATTCACCACCCACAATTCCTCCATGTCCGTGTAGTACATAGCACAGTCATTATTTGGCCCTGTGGTCAAATGGAGATGGCCCGCATAACTGTAGAAGTTTATGGTGGAAGAAAATAAAAATTTGTTATAACAGAAAACCCTCATCACTCCTGGTTGCCAAATTCAAAATATTAAACTAAACCACTAAGCAGCAAAAACACAACACAACACGATCATTACCAACATACTAACAATCCTAATATAACCCCAAATAAAGATGCATTGCAGCGATCAGCTCCATGACATGACAATATGTTTTGGCCGGCAAGTGTTAATCTAACAAAATCAAGATCGTAAAACACCATTAAAGAAATTTAAACAATTATTCAATAGCAGTCTCCAGACTCTCCCAACAAGATATAGGTCATGACATTGCAGCGCAGCCGTTGTTTATGTTGGAAACACAGAGACAATGAAAACAACTCTTGACGGCTGAGCTGTCTGCGGTGCTGAAACCACTATTGCGGCGCGTCTGCACCCCAAATTGACATGAAAGTACGAACAATTAATTATTTTATAATTAAAAGAGATAATCAAAACGAATATTTCCCTCATTTCAATTCAGCCTTGGGTAGACACTGCCGACACTGCCTGCCCTGACTGCATGTCACCGAGCAACAATACTGAAATTGGAAAAATCGATGATGCAGCAGAGAAAGTAACAATGAAAACTAGCGACCTCCTTGCTGGCGGAATAGCATTACTATTAAAGTCATACTATGAGGCTGAGTTTGTGGGGAAAAACAAATTCACACTATCGGCTGCAGAAGTCCTGTGTTCTCCAAAGAGAGACGGGAGGCTTTTTCACACATTCGCTTGGTGGAGAAGGTTTTTACGTTGTTTATAATAGATTTAGCTAATATAAAAAAAAAAAAGTGCACAAAATGACCATTCTCATGATGTCTTTTTCTATTAAAGCTTAAGGGAAAACGAGTTTAAGTCAATCTATCATGTCACTGGCATGGTCCAGTTGAGAACAAACTGTGCTGTTTTATGTAGACCCTGAACTAAAAATGTGTGCGACACCCCAGATTTATAGCAATAACACAGTCACGACTTTAGATGTGTCAGCTGTTTTAAAGGGGTCAAAATAACATGTCCCTGCTCTTTCGAAGCCTCGGTCAAAAGAAGGGTTGAATTCAGGAGAAACTTGCAGATTCGATCTTGAAAAGTGTCGGTCGGCGTGGCGGGAGGCTTCATGCAGGACACGGCTGGTTTCCACAAGTGAATATGAACTGCGGATGAGATGATAAGCTGTTTTCCTTTCTGATCACGTGTGCTGCTGGAAGAGAATCTCCAGTGGGTGAATCGATATCGAATCAATATTCTTTCAGAAAAGAGAAGAAGAGGGGGAAAAAAAGAAAAGCCTTGTGAAGTCCACTTGACAAAAGCTGCTCCCTCGCATTAATGCTGAGACAAAAGAAGGTTGGCGGGAGGCAGCAACACGGCGACGACACAATATCAACTGGAGGAAAAAACACAGGTGCACCTGCCATTTGTGTATACATCGGCAGTTTGTTTTTGATGGACAGTCTGAGAGCTGTGGTTTCTATACAGCTCCTGCACGTCTACCTGAAGAGCCCCGGCATTGAGGATACAATAAAACCGAGGCCGTCAAGGCTGCAACGCAGGGAGTGGGAGGGGAAAACAGAGAAAACCTTCATCCCTCACTCTCAGCTCTCTTGCTTTCTTTGCACGATGCTATTCACACCCCTTTGTGTGGCAGCAGCAGCAGCAGCGGTGACGGTGGCGGCAATGGCTCTGGCCGGCCTGCTCGCCTTCATCTGAGCTCGCTGCTCCTCAGACTCTGTTTAGACGGAGGAATGCCTGTGTGGCACGACGTGTCTGCATGTGTGAGTGTAATTATAGTTTGCAGAGCTATCACTCCCCTCAACACCCACCCTTACCTCCCCCAATCCCTCCTCTTTCCTCCTCCTCCTTCCTCCTCCTCCTTCCTCCTCCTCTCAAACACGCATGCAAGCACAACACAGGCTTCTTGCTTCATCCTCAAGGTCGCCTGAGTGAGCAGGGGCCTGTTTTGTGAGACCAAATAATGAGCCTGTTTGTGAAAGTCACGTCATCTCCCGCCGTTTCTCTCTTCCAAAAGCGAAATGCGAACGCAAATAAATGTAGGTGTTATAACCAGGCGGCAGGATTTCTGAATGTCTAACCTGTTAGTTCCTGGTTGCTCTGTGTTCGGGCTGAAATAGGAGTGAAAGGAACATATGGCAGCGAGTGGAGAAATGCTATCGCAACATCTGGGGCACCGGGATGAAGTCTGCCATCGATCTCAGTTCAAGGTGGCGCTGCAACAGAATGGATTTAACTGAGGGGATAAGGAACGAGGAACTCGAAGTGGTGTGAAGCAGAAGGCAGGCGGAGGCTTGTAATTGTTAATGGATGCAAACAGTGTACAAAATAATTGGCTACATGTGGAGTGAATGGATCCTGTTATGGCTGCTTTTTTTTTTTTTTTTTTCCGTTTTTTTTTAAAACGATAAACAATTGCGTGAAATATAGCTTCGGAGAACGGTTTACTACGCAAATATGGTTGAAAGTTAGCAGCTAGATTTCAGCCATATCAGCACTACAGAAGTCTGTTTGCAATTTTAGTGGCTGTGGTTATGTTTACGTGCAGCTCTATAAAAAAAAAAGGGAATGATTGTAAAGTGAATGTCTTTTTAACTGATTATTTCATGATTAGATCAGCCTTCTGTTAAATTTTTTTTTTTTTTTTTAATTTAGAGTTTGGTAACTGTATCATTGTCTCAGTCTATTTCCAGGCGGTTGTTTTATTGAGTTTGTCCTTTCAATTAGCTGATTTAATGGTCCACTGAGTAAAGAGCTGATTTACCAGCAAAGTGCAAGTCAAAGTTTGTGGGTGGGAAATATCCAGCGTGCGCCATGGTGCATTAGAGCCTTTCTGTGTGAAGTTTCCATGTTCTTCTGATGTCCATTCAGCGTCCCTGCCTTCCTGCCACAGTCCTATTTTATGATTAATGAGTGCCCCGAAACTGACTGTATGTGAGTGTGTGCATGAGTGATTGTATCTGTTGGTTCCCTGATGATCCGGCGACCCGAAGAAAAAAAAAGAGAATAGAAGATAGATGGATCAATGGACGTTAAAATGGGATTTCCTCTCTCGGCTATAACACTTCAGTATATAGCAACAATCATTTTTTTTTTTTCACAATGCAAACCCCCCCCCCCCCCCCCCCCCCCCAAAAAAAAAAAAAAAAAAATAATCCAGACTTAGCTGAGTGTGGAGTGTTCTGTGCACAGGGAGAAAGAAACATCTAGTGAGTCTGACCATCACAGCTTATTTGCTGTTGCTGGCTTAAAGAATTTTCACTCTAACAAGCCGATAGTTCAATGGCTCCTCACCCAGACACTAGACTGAAATTGCAAAAGGAAGACTGGCTTTGTGCTCACAAAATGCGTGAACAAGACATACGACGCCGCGATCTTCACAACATTGCTGCTTTATTGGCAACACGGTTTTGGACGATTGCTGTGGGATTTTGAACAGCCGGGGCGTCGGTGTCAGCCCAAACATTAGACTTTGTTAGGAAGTTGTCTGAGAGCTGTTTTTCGAACTGACTCAGTCTGCTTGTTTTTCACACTTCTCTAAACAAAGCTAGCAGTTGCCCCGGGGGTTTGCTTTAATCGGACCGAACGTGACATGTGTGAACACACCCTCGGAAACCTTCGGGAGCTCGTCGGATCCGTGAAAATCACACAATATTGTGCAATTGCGGCATCATAGATCCGACCGTCTACGATGTCAGGCCTCAGGTTATGCGTTTCACATTGAAGTGATTTTTTTTTTGGTTTTCACCTGTCAGCGGGACCGACTGGCAACTATGGGTGAGTTTGCGAACGTGAGAACAGCAGGAGGCGACTGTAGTTTTCAAGTTAACTACCGATCGATTACATTTAACTCATTTTTATTTACATATTGCCAATTACAACATAGCCTCATGGGTCTTTTTTAGAGAAAAACCCAGAAAAAAAAAAAAAGCAATGCAGAAACAAAAGTGAGGGCTTTTATTTTAACCAGTCAAGACTTAAAGGATAGTAGGAAAGAACAGAGTTGATATCAGACAAAAAGCTAATCCACTCACTTCATACTTTGGTTGGAAGGTCACATTGGACAGAGGTACTCTAGTTGTTTGCAGGCAGTTGAGTTAAAATCATCTGTCCTGACACCGCATGGAGTTTATTCCTTGAGGAAAGTCCCTTGAAAACAGTAGCTACAGGCTTGACAAAATATTGCTGTAGATTACCAAAGCTTTACCATAAACACATGTCGGTCGCTTCCTCATCACATCCATTCATTTATGCATCTATTTTTAATCTGTCGTCTGCTTATTGGTCAATGCTTTCAGATCATTCGCAAATTTCAAAGGTTGATCAGCTATCGACCAAAATAAGGAGCAACTCATTAACAACCAGCAACTGCAACAATTCATAGTCACACAGACAATATAAAGGCTTCCATTTGTTTCAATGCGCTCAGCAGCAGGAACAATGTTTCATTGAAGATTCATAAATGAGAATGAAGCTGGAAACGTTGTCGAGGGATAAACATGCCAGTCAGTGTCAGATTTTCTGTGGGAATTCCGGTGAAAGTTACACGTTTGGGGGACGGATTAAAGTATTAATGTGTCAGTTTTCCTCTCTTCCTTTCATTTCTGTTTGTTTTGCTGCATCACTTTGAAGCAAATGAAAAAATATACAGCAAGTCAAAAGTTAAGGAAAATGTACAGGGAAAATAAGGTCTTTTTGGGTGCAAACTTTGCTCTGGAGTTTTAATTGGTTGAGATGTAACCGATGCATTTTGAGGTAAGTTAGTTTATTTCAGTCACAACACTTGAGCGAAATATCTCCTAGCTTACTTTAAAATGTTTATTGATGCTGATACCTGACATTTCTTCTCGAGCTACAATGATGACTTGAAGCAATGAAGCAATATATAGTGGTGCTCCAAGTGTGTTTCATGATGATATTGGAATTCGCTGCTTGGAATTTATATTTTTATTCATTTTTTGTTTTTTTTATTTATTTGTTTGTTTGTTTCTTTGGTTGGTTGGTTGGTTGTTCATGTAAACAATTAATAATTTGACCAATGACTCTGGATTTGGGCTTTTTATTTTGTTTATTAAAACAAAACAAAATGTAATAATGTGGTAAATCTTTTTATATATAGCTAGTACATGTTGTGTCCGTTATACTCTTTGTTTTTGAACAGGACCTTATCTATTTTTATTTTTTTTTATTAAACTGACTCTTATCACCCTTGACATTTTCAAAAAGAAGAAAGAATGTAAGAATTGAATTATTTATCCAACATGTACTTTAAAAAAAAAAAAAAAAAAAATTCTAGTTATAGCAGTCAAATATTAACTTTTTGGGGAAAAAATATTTCAAGTTGTTATTTCTATATTCCTTATGGATGAAATGAATTGTTTGATACACCAAGACATTTTCTCTTCAATCAGCTTTGTTATTTAAACAGCAGGTAGTGACCTGAAATATGTCCATCATTCATGATGTATGCAAAAACAAATGATAAAGGGTGAAGAAAGACGCCATTGATGTATAAGCATCCAGACTTTTGACCTTTCTCAGACAGTTGGTCAGACAAAATCTCCAATAAAAAGTCACCAGATAACAACAAAAAATGATAATAATTGCTCATGAAGAGATTTTCTACATGTATCCTCTGCTGAATTGAAAGGTGCGAATGTGGCTGAGTGATCGGCGTAGCTCAGGGAATAACTACAGCCCAGTGAGGCGCTGGGAGCTGCATCAGACCTGACAGAGGGATGCAGCTGACAGGGCCTGGCAGGACTGCGGGGAGGCTGGAAATCTCATTTTGGAATTCCTCATCCAAATCTAGAAGTTTCAGCAGGGGAATCCATCGCGGCGCACGCATGGCTGGGAGCTGAATGAGAGCGGGAGATGAATGCACTGTGTAAAAATGCGAGAGAACTGAGGTGGAGAGGTGTGGAGTTGTTTATACACTCAAATGAGGCTGTTGGAGACCGGTTGGTTGGAAATTGGACATGATCAATTTCACCACTTAGGTAGGGGTGGAGCTGTGTGTGTATAACCGCACTCTGCTCCGGGGAACTGTGAATGTTTTATGTGTATTCAAAGCAGATGGAAAGTCTAACCCCATCACGCATTTTCCTGTCCTCTCCACAGAATACCAAGGCGACTACTACGGACCAGGGAGCAACTATGACTTCTTCCCCCACGGCCCTCCGTCCTCACAGGCCCAGTCTCCAGCCGAGTCCCCCTACATCCTGGGCTCCGGCCCCGGAGCCATGGAGGGATCGGGCCACCACCCCTCAGACGACCAAAGGTTCACGGACATGATCTCCCACGCGGAAACCCCGAGTCCAGAGCCGGGATTACCCAGCTCCCTGCAGCCCGTCCCCGGGGAGGCGTACGGGGGCGGGCCCAGTCCTCCATTCTCCTTGGCCAGTAACTCCAGCTACAGCGCCCCAATGTCCCACCAAGGCCAGGAGATGGGAGAAACCACAGCCTGGTAAAGGACAAAGATAAACACAGGGACCATTCGCAGGGCGCAATGCCCAGTTAATTCAGGAGATGAATCCACACAAAAAAGACAAAAACAAAACAAAAACAAACAAAAAAAGTTGAGTAAAAAGTATAGATGAAATTTCTATCGGAGGACTTTTTAAAATCACGCACTGCTTTTCACCGTTGATGGAAACAGAGTGGGAGCGCTTGCAGGAAAAAGTTGCTTCCCAGTAGATACTCCAAAGCATATCCCTTCCTGGATAACTGGACTTGAAATGTTAAAATAACACGCATCAAACAAACATAAAATTGTGATTCCGCCCAGCAAATATGCTTCTCGCCTTCCCCTTGCCGTTAACGAAGGTGTCTTCTAATGCTGTAGGAACACATTAGAGTCATGCCAAAGGGGACATGTTCAATTTCCTTTTTTTTCCTAATTTCTCTTCACTTATGTTTTTGCTTTAAAGCAATATCACTATTTGTTCTGTCGTTTCTTTTAAGTTGATACAAGTCAGTATTACAGAAAGACAAGGGACCCGGTTTGATACACACTTTAATGTTCATATATATATTGTATAAGCGCGTCTGTCACGACCAAAACGGGATATGTTTTGTCAAAAAATGTTGCTCATTTTATACATTTTGTGTCTGACAATATGTCAAATCCAAGGCTGCTGCTGCTACCACTGATACACACACACGCACATGCACACACGCACACACACACACACACACACACACACACACAAAGACACACACTTCTGGCAAGGCGCTGACTTTCTCCCGCAGGAGTCTCAGCTTTACATCCCTAATGCACACAAAGCGTTCTTGATCACAGCCTAAAAGGAGCCCGTCTATACCATTATTCAAAACATGGGCGTACAATTATACAGACACTTGTACCCACACGAACACACGCACACACAAATCTCACACCCATCCAGGCGGCCCTGATAGTTCTGCTCCGCACACTGCTTCACCTGACCTTCCCTTTGTTACTGTCCCTTTTAAAAAACATGTTTTAATGGAAATGATTTTCAAAAGAACATTGAACCCATAATGGAGAATGTCCTTCAACAGCTGAGGTCTCCTTCCTCTAAAGAGAGAAAACAAAAGAGGGGGCAGACAACATCTGTGACATTACTGCTGTCTGCTCCGAGGCACTCGTTGCCATCTAGTGGCCACGCTTTCAATGCACGCCAGTATTAATAAAAAAAAATAAATAAAAAAAAACGACTCAAAGCACAGCAAAGTCCGCCTGTGTGCAGATGAGCATCTTTGTAATTTAGAGGACAAATTCTAATTCCCAAAGAAATACTCAAAAAGATCATGGCCAAGTCTCATCGGGGGTTGCGGTTTGAAGATCCAGCCCTTTTGAAGAAATCATTTTTGAAATAAAGCAAACATTTTCCATCCCACGATTGCTGATTTTTACTCATCAAATACAACATTTCACACGGACACATCGCTCAACACTTAATGTTCCGCTGATAGGACACAATGAGTTCGCTCTGCTTCAAGTATTGTTTTGAGATGATTTGTGTTTATTTTGGACATTGTACGTGATCTAGAGAGAATGTGTCTTATTGCTGATGGATGGAGATATTCTTGGATACAAAAGTGTGCGTGCGTGCGTGCGTGTGTGTGTGTGTGTGTGTGTGCGTGTGTGTGTGTGTGTGTGTGTGTGTGTGTGTGTGTGTGTGTGTGTGTGTGTGTGTGTGTGTGTGTGTCGGGGTGGGGGGGTGGGGGTTAAGGGGACAAGGCTGTATTATTTCTATGTAAATAGCACTGGTAATAAAACCTTCTCTTACAACTTGAGGAAGTTTCTTCATCATGCTTTCTTGGTGTTACGGTCATGACTGAGTCTCACTTTCAAGGTTATTTAGTTTTTGTTTTTATAGTTTTTGTTTGTTTGTTTGTTTGTTTTAATCCAAAACAATTGGGATTTATCTCACTGCTTCAGCAAATCATCATTTATTTACAGACAGTTAACCAAATTGATGCATTACCATGGAATTATATATATATATATATTTTTTTTTTTTTAAGAACCATAAATTATTGAGCTGACAGCTCATTATAATCTGATTTCTCCCACTATGGTGTCTCAATAAATCCACTTCAATATGTTTGTCTTTTTACTTTCAGTGAATAATATTTTACTATGAGTCACTTAACCAAATTGTTTCACTGGATTAGGAACATTTTATACTCAGGAAACTATTAATTACTGAGCTTGTGACATTCCACCATATTCTCTCTTATTTTGAAAATCACTGTACAGTCAGCGTACCAGATATGAACTGAGCTGTCTCAATAAAACACAACACTTGTACTTTAAGCAGGAAGGGGCTGATTATTGTCTAATATGTCCCATCACAGTATCCCCACCCTTGCTGCAAACCAGTATGTTCACTCACCAGATTAATGTGATTAAAATATATACCATCTATGTTATAATAATGTAATAATACTTTCTTAAATCAATAACTTTCTTTAAAAAGAGTAAACAACAATCATCCCCCCCCCTCCTTTTTTCTTTCAAACAGCATTTTAACTCTATGAACAAGATTTTAAATGAAATGCATATAACCTGAAAATATATAAAGCTTTTCTGTAAATGATTTCCAAAGTGTCTCAATAAATGCACTTCAATACTTCTGTATTCACCCTATTTGCTGGAAAAGCATCTTTTATATCCAGTCAGTTCACCAGATTATGGCAACACACATTCAAATATATCAGTTTTTATTTGACGGACTAATTACTGCCCTAAAACAGCTTCTCCAAAAACTACAATACAATCAACATGGTTGCAGTTTATAGCTTTGCTTTGTTTGTGATGTTACACAATTGCTGCATTTAGTGTTAACATATATGGTTCCTTTCAGGAACTAATATTTATTTCTTTTATATTTATGCTATTCATTGTTTCGACTGGGGCCCTGCATCTTGCAATTTAAAAACAAGATCACAATTTACACTGTGTCTTCCTCACGATCACTTCACCAGCTTAATGCATTTATACTTGGAATATACAAAATGTCACCTTTGAGGACACTCTGGAGGGTTGAAGTGAGGTCCATCTACCATATTCTCACAGAATCCTGCACGAAATACCACAATTCTTCATGTCCAGATAGAAAAACAAGTCAACACAGCAAATGAATGGGGTTTGGACTGAACAGTGAAATTTATTTCTGCAGCACTACATCTCAGAGAACAATATTACACAGTTAACCCCACTCCATGTATTTAACATTTTGTAGTTACTTTGCTGATTAAGAGTTTAAAAGAAGCATAATAAGCTCATAAAATATGATGCATTGCTGTAAAACTAACTGCCCAGTCGTACATAAAGTAGGTTTAAATTAGCTCACTCCAACCAGCTAAAACACATAAATGCTGAGTGCCACACTCAATTAAGGAGAAGAATAATGGGTTGTAATAACAAATCTAGATCTTCAGTGGGATACTGACAAAAGCCTTTCTGATAGATGTTAGAGGGGTTTTATTTTTTGGTTATATTTTGTTATTTGCCTTGTGTACAGCACTTTGACCCCCTGTAGTTCAGGGCTTTATTATAACTACTATAACTTTAAAGGAATGTCCACGTAGCTACCTCTAAATTATTTAATTATTTTACTTTTAATTAACAGTTCATTTACAGTGAATTCATCTAGCAATCTCTCTAGTAATTCAAGTTTCAGACTCCCGTCATCTCATCCTCGCTAATTTTGTAGCACTCCGTTAAGTGTTTATGGCTTAAAAAGTACTGAATAAATCATTATGAGCCGAGAATCCCTTCGTATGCAACTTCAGTTCGTTTGAATACGCTTTTTCATTGTTCGAGAGCACTTGCAATGTCTGTGCGTGACCCCGCACCAAATCTAAGATCGTGTTTTTCCTTTCTTTCGGTTCCACACCTCCAGTCCTGAGGGAAATATGTGGCTTTTTAGTCGCTAAATGCATCTCAGTGAAAACAGCTGCCTGCTGCCGGAGTGGTAACTGATGAGAGATGTGATACTGAATGGGGAGGAAAAAAAAAAAAAAAAAAAAAAAGCATAAAGTTGTGCAGCAGAAAACCACAACAATGAGATAAAAGATGCTATAAAGCTCTGTAGACCTGAGAAGAAATGCAGACTTGGGTAGTAATTCTCCACTGGTGACTCGCTGCATGTAATATGTAGCCATTGTTTGTGTAAAATATTTATTAGTATTGCTTTAAGTTAAATTTTGAATGCGACCCTTGGAATTGACTAACACGTGGTATTCATTTTAAATGCTGCATAAGCAACAAAATGAAGCAAGTATAAATCAGGCTCTCTCTCCTCTGTGCCTTTAACCCTGCAAGCAGCAGCAGCAGCAGCAGCAGAAGTCGCAGCACAGTCTGAGTCTATTTCCAAGGCCCTCAGCGCACAGCCAGCATGAGAAATTCCCCACTTGCATGAAGCCAAATTCAGACCAGCGCCTTTGGGCAGCCCTGTCCCTCCTCGGGTTCCGTGACCTTCCACCTCCTCATCCCCCTTATCCTCCTCTTTATCCCCAGCCCTGGCTCCACATCCCCTCCTCTCTCCGTGGGCCAGGTGGGCAGGCGGTGGTCCAGGTCTGCAGTAATTTTCCCGCTGACTGGTTTTAATGTAAAGGGTAACGTGAGAGGAGACAGGCCTGTGTGTGTGTGTGTGTGTGTGTGTGTGGTGTGTGTGTGTGTGTGTGTGTGTGTGTGTGTGTGTGTGTGTGTGTGTGTGTGTGTGTGTGTGTGTGCACACACACACACACTTAGGTGGATGTGGTCTTCAGCTTCTACCAGTCCATTACCAAGAAGCTGTACATCCTCTTTATTTATTTCTTCTTTGCTCCCTCTGTTACTCTCTAGAGTATTTTCCTCAATTCCGATTTTTATCACTCCATCTCCTCTACTGCGTTTCACCAGCGGAGCAGAACACACACACGCACACACAGGCACACACACACACACACACAGTCACACACACACAGACGTAAACACATAGTGTTTTCATGCCTTTGAGGGACATTGCATTGACTTAAATGGGATTTCTCCTCACTATCGAATCAACCATAACTTCTGCTTACCAAACCTTAACTTTTACCTTATAGCTACGATCTTAAGCCATGTTTTCAGTTCAAAATCATTTAGGTTATGAGGAGCTGCGTTTTGTCCCCACACTTCATCTAAAGTTCCCATGATGTGAGAGTTTAAACAGATTCAGGTCCATAACATTCCACATGCACACATAAAGCGATGTTTCCAAGCCTTCTGAGGGCTTTTTACTTTATTTCTACTTAATCTGAACCCAGCAGTATTACCTAATACTGATGCTAACCAAATCTTCACCTAAACCCCTGCAATCCTGTTATGAGCTCTTGTTTTTTGCCCCTATATTTCATGCCTTGGGGTGACATTGCATTCATTTCCTATATACATACTCTCAAATCACCTCTATTTATATATTTATGTATATAACCATGGCCTTAACAGTCTAACCTTAACACTTGTAATGTGATGTGATTTTCCTCATCATGATTTAGAATTTATTCCCAAACTGAGGGCAAGTCCACATGAACTGAGTGTAGAGCCAGATTTTTTTGATTCCCTAAACATACCTATGAATATTGAGGTAAGCAACACACACACACATGCAATTGGGACAGAAAGAAAAGCCACTGCTGTACTAAAATTGTTCATGGTTTTCTCAAACTGTTTGAATTATACTTTCACAAATGGTGAATATTAATGTTTTTGGATCCCACAATTTTTACACAGACAATTTTTCAATACCCGGCAATCAAAAAAATAGAAAGAAAGAAAAAGGCTTTAAAAGTTGTGACATAGCTGCATTTCAGGTCTTGGCTCTCAAATTGCAAGGATACAGCTTGGGTTAACTTTAATTTTTGTTTTTTAAATCGCTTACGACGTGTTTAAATAGCCGGCAAAAAAAAAAATCACGTAATTTCAAGTTATTGACCAAAGCCTGGCAAGGTTTAGAAAAAAAAATGTTATCACTGAAAATCCCAAAAGCTACTTGGTTGGCTCAAATAATATAATGCCACTTTAATGCTAACGAAACATTTTCTTCATTGCTTCTGTCATAAAACTACAACCACTAGAGGACGCCCCAGCCCTCTGTTCAATGGAGAGTAATAAAATTATAGCAGCACTCGCGATAACTTCAAACAAATCACAACATGAGCGTCGCTTTAATGGTAACTTAATAGACAAAAATGTAAACACACAAACTAAACGAAAAACACTCGTAACCGGGACACATGTGCATCAGTGAACCGCCACGAAACACGAAACATCCTCAGTAACCTTCACCTTCCTTTCACCCAGGAGCATCTGGTTTATCACTCTCTCTCTCTCTCTCTCTCTCTCTCTCCTCTCTCTCTCTCTCTCTCTCTCTCTCTCTCTCTCTTCTCTCTCTCTCTCTCTGTCTCTCTCTCTGTCTCTCTCTCTCTCTCACACACACACACAACACACACACACACACACACACACACACACACACATTTAAACCTGCAGACTTGTGCATTGGCTGTATGTTGAACACTTGGCACGCAAACACACATACACACACACACACACACACACACACACACACACACACACACACACACACACACAGGCTCCCATTAACATCAGTACTTTTGTAATGGATGTGTTTGTGGGGCTGCTGTGGGAGAGAGGAGAGACCTGAAGTAGCTGTTATAATCACTCGCTTGTTTCCCCCTCCCCCATCTCTCTCTCTCTCTCTCTCTCTCTCTCTCTCTCTCTCTCTCTCCTCTCTCTCTCTCCTCTCTCTCTCTCTCTCTCATCTCTCTCTCTCCTCTCTCTCTCTCTCTCTCTCTCTCTCTCTCGCTCACACAAACACACACGCACACACACACACAGAAACCCTCTATGGCAATTGGCATCACTACATGGGGCTCCATTCACCACACTCTCCCATATACATATGTGGAGGGCTGACCCCCCCCCCAAACTCCCTTTACCGCCTGGGGTGGGGAAATCCTATTACCCTATGAAGAGGAGGAACACATCATTAATTACATTCACATACTCTATTTACACACACAAACATGCATGCATGCCAGATCTCATTGCAACACACACTCACTCAGTTCTCAGCTACGTGCACTGTCACGAAACTCCAAAATAAGCTGTATCATGCAGCCATGTTTTTTATGTATTTCACTGTCAGCTGCACCTTGACAGGTGACATTAGATCTCGGCTGGCTTATCTGATGACACACACACACACACACACACCACACACACACACACACACAGAGGGAGAAATATGTCAAAACCCGCAAGAGAGCAAAGTTACGATCGCCGAGAGAGATTTCAGGCAACATGGACAGGCAGATCGGGGACTGTCACAGTGTCACCCTCAGATTTATTTGGAGTCTCAACAGCCTTTTCAAGGTTTACCAGATAGATGGGCGCCATAAAGTGATACATGCACACTATAAAATGAACTGAGGAGAAGCGAGCCATGCATGGCGAGGACGTCAGACGGAGTGTTTATGCATCCAGGTGGGCAACCTTTAGGACAGAGCCATGGAAGTCTGAGCACAAACTGGACTGCACTTCAAGAGAGGGGGTGCATACTACTGCAATACATATACATATACATATACATATACATATACAAATACATATACATATACATATACATATACATATACATATACATATACATATACATATACATATACATATACATATATATGATAAATATGATTTAAAAATTGTAGCATTTTATTCTGATTCAACTTGTTTTGCCGATTTCTTCATGGCTTAATTTGTGTCTGTTGGTGTTTAATTTTATACTTCTATATGTTTGGAATATATATTCTCATGTCAAAACTACCTGAACTCACTAGGTTATCTGAAGCCATCTTAAACAAGGGCAGGTGTAATTTAACTTTTCTTATCAGTTTTTCTTTTCTTTTCTTTTTTTTTACTGGTTTCGTCGCTCAGTTTTTACACTGCTGACACAAATGAAATTTAGATTATTATTTTTTTTTTTTTTTTTTTACTATTATTATTAATAATCAATTTAAACATTTGTGGAAGGCGTTTTTGAGTGTATTTGCATGATCTTGTCACCACACCATGGTTAATCTATCAAGTTTTTTAAATCATGAGACAAGTGTTTGGTGATAAACAAACAAACAAACAAACAAACAAATAAATAAATGCAAAAATAAATACATACATACATACATACATACATACAATACATACATACATACATACATACATACATACATACATACATACATACATACATTTATTAATTTGTACTAAAAAAGATCATAGGTATTGAATAATGCAGGTTGATTTCGTGAAGTGACATATATTGTAAACCTATAATGATTCCTCTGACATGAGTGTGTTTACCTTTCCATTTGTTAATCTGTTTGACTGTTAAGATCAGAATAATTGTTATGAGTTCATATAATTTGCATGGGGTATTGACATTAAGATTTTTGTTCACAAATAACTTCACACTCATCTTCAAACAAAATATATGTTTTGATAAAAAAACAGAAGCAAACAAAACAACACAATACATTGTGATTGCATTTATGAAAACTAGCGAGAATAAAACTCATTAATCCTTCTCAGTAATTCATGATAATCCATGTTCAATTCACTTGAACATGTTGAAATGCAAAGTGTTCTAATCATAATATATTTTGTGAAGTACTGATAAATGATCCAGCTCACTTGAGTATAAAAATGTAACATCCATTCCTCCTTTTGTGCTCAAAACCAAACTTGTACCCTGAAATCTGGAAATGAGCAAGTCTGAGAGTGTGAAGTGAAACAAAAGCCAAGGCAGTGCGCTTCTGCTGGATCCTCAACACAGTCAGAGCGCCACCCAGTGGCTACACACCACCTGTGCAACCAGTCAGTGAGTCAGTCAGGTTTGACCTCTGGCACTGCACAGTGCGACTGAAAGAGCTCCTCTGATAATAAAGAACCGCGATCTACATTTGGTAACAAAGAAAAAAATTCACAGTGCATATCAAATATGTTTAACGTGTCTTTTCGATAGAGCGCAGCCGGATGATTTATGAAAAATCTTTCATTTTGGCATCAAGGTCACAAGGGAAATAAAGGAATATACTCAGGAGAGTCACAATGCCAGCACATAAAGTCAGGCGCGCGTCTGAAGGAATGCACCGAATCAAAGAATTTGACATTCTGGACAGAAAGCTGGGGACCTTTATAGAATTGAATAAAATAGAATAGAATAGAAAACTACAATTAATTATATTAATATAGATACATAATCTGATCAAATCTAGATTTTATTTCCCATAACACATGTTACTGCTTTTACAGTTTTGTTTTGTTTTGGGGGGTTTTAAATACAGATAGGCTATTGTGAATGGAATGTTTTTCAACTGATGTTGTCTGCAAAGCTCCTTGATCAGGATTCAGAGAGAACAGAATTATTAGTGATTTATATAAAGCTCAGTCAGGTTTTTACCATTCCTGATGAGAAAGTTATTGAATTTTTTGAATTCAAGTAATAATATAAGAGCAACTACGATCGTTGCTATTGCTATTGATTGATCTAACAGATGAATTGAACTTTTTCATGAAATAAAGAAGTGGAATTTATATTGAACAATAAAGTACATTTTAAAAATGCCACAATGGCATTGTAAGTTTGCATATGGTTTCTTATTTATTTGTCCATCATCTGTGTGGGGCCACAGTGTTGCATGTAAAAGTTCATTTGACACATACATGCAGCAGGTCTCTGTGCGTTTGCTTGTTCTCTCAGTGAGACAAATGCAGATTTGGAAAAAAAAACATGTACTAAAAAAAAAAAAGTTAAATAACCACCTAAATGAAACCCAAGCACTATACATACAAACATTGTGGTTGATTTGATATTTATTTACACTATTGAGGTTAAACTGGTGGTCTTTGGATGAAGACAAACTATAAAATGGTTTGTTGTGAGCTAAAAAAACTAAACAAAAAAGGAAGTTCTGGTTCTGCTTTTGCCTCAGTTCACCGCAGCATTTTCCTCCTTGTGGAGAAACCTTTCCACCTGCACTGGTCTCATGATGGATTGCTTTAGCGTTGCTGTACGTCGACACAAAGCCTATATCGGATGTATAATGCAGCACATGCACACATGTGAGTGTTCAACACATGTAGAATTGTGAAGATAAAGTTGCCTTAGTTAGCTGAAACAAAAAAAAGAAGAATCAATTATAGATGCCAACCAATTATTCCAAAAACATTTTCTTTTTTTTGCTTTATAAAATATTTGAAAGATCTAAATCTTAAAAATCAGTCATCATAACCTTTGAGCTTTGAGGCATTTTAAATTATCCTTTGAAATGCCCAAATGTGATTCCAAGGGGGGAAAAAATCATTTAAATGCCACAGATAATCCTCCAAATACCCAAATATATTACACAGGAGTGGGTTTTTTTTCTGGAAAGGTCATGACTGAAAAACTAGTAAAGCTCAAATCTCAATCTGTGAGCTTTTTCAAGGATTCAAGTAAAAAAAAAAAGAAGAAATACAGCACCACCTTCTAAAAATAAACAAGTTGACCTCTTCCTTTTAATACCACAGACCTCCACACATTGCAAACTTTGCCTTGTTCTCTGTGTAATCTTCTGCCTGCAGTAAGCTTTAAAAAAAAAAAAAAAGGACATTTAACCAGCTTTTGAAACAATGCACTTCTCTTTTTGATTGTCGGAGAGAACAAGGAAGTACTCACCAGTCTGTGTGCTCATTATATCATCGTCTCTCACATATGTAGGGGGGGGGGGGAATACATTATTTAAATAACTTGGAACATTGTGTGACTTCACTAATGTTCCTGAATGTATGTCTCACCTCTCATGATAATCAGATGTTCTACGTCTTATCACAAGCGTGCATAAAGTAGGCAGCATGGTTCTGTGAAGAGGAGGGGAAGCCTTTAAATCAGACTCTCCCTGTGTTGAACTGCTAGTTTAATGACATTTCGTCATCAACATTTGTTCCTTTAATCAGTGATTTTGAGAAAATAAATGAAAATGTGCATCAATGCATGTATTTCATGCACCACGCTGCGTTGATCAAACATTAATTAGTTAAATACTTCAAACTCAAAGGGAATTTACATTTCGCCCGAGGGCTGAAATTGAGCGAAAACAACTCCACAAACTATAAATCCACTTGTTTATATTGCAGCTCCATTGTTTAATAAAGAACGTCAAACACATACAAAGATTTGCTTTGTTGCAGATGTTGAATCCAATTCAGAAAACCACATTTATCACTAAGTGCCATAGTACTTGTATCTGACGTATATAGATTGTAATGTATTCTTTAGCAATAGAAATATTAATAATATCATGTGTTATATGAGTTACATAAAACTAGTCTGTTTTATGAGACAATGTTATGTTTTTAAAGGTTCAAATTGGTCAACATGTGACCTCTTTTCAACCTCAAATCTCGCAACGGTTCCTGCTGAATCCCGACAACAACAACACTGGGAGAAAGGCTGAGGTCCGAGGTCCCAGCTTGACTTTAAAGTCTCACATAACTTCAATCCATCCATCTTCTACTGTACAACCGATTGATCCAGACAGGGGTCGCCATGCAGCATATACGTCAAGGTCACTGTACGTCCTACACAGATAGCCCGTTCACGGCAGGGCAAAGAGAGACTGGAGGTCGTCCACACATTCTGCTCTATAGCTCATTTAGACCTGAAATGCACATCTTCACATTTGATTTTAGGAGGAAGTATCCAGAGAAAACCCCAGAAGGCACAAGTAGAGCATGCGATCTCCAAACCATTGGCCAATCTCAAATCTTTACTATCCGACTTTCTAAACTGTAATCGATCAGTAGCTGTATGAACCAAACTGTTCCTACACCACAACTTCATTACCACCTTCAGTAGCGCTCAGGCCACTGCAATGTTACGATGTTTCCTGGTTCACATGCAGATTTAGAGGCCTTTCTGTGTGACGTTTCCATGTCGTCCCTGTGTGGACATGGGTTCTACTCTTTGTTGGAGAATGTCCTATAGAAGACCGATAGATAGATTTTCTTTTTTCCTATTATTGCCTACATTCATTAACTGTCTTGATTTTTGCCCAAGTATTTGAAACAAGGTTTTTAAACAACACCAGTGAACAGTGGAGGCAAGACAGCAAAGTTTACACAAACACCAGCAGATGGTAGTGTCGCTCACTTGAAGAGCAGCAGTCTCCGACCATGTATTCATAGATTTTCTTAGTGCAATGCCCTACCTTTTGTTGATTTGACTGCACTGGATCTTCACATTTATCATCACTCTTTTAGTTTTACACCGTTAGTTTTATTGAATTTCAAAGGTTCGGGTTCAAGGTTACTTTATTCATACCCGTGGGTGGATTTGATTGGCAGATTGTGATGGCTTTTGGCATGCCATTACAAAAAAAGCACACAATGAACCAGGAAGGCAGGTCGAGCGACAAAGAAAACAAGGCGAGACAGGTGCCTATTGTTCTGACATTCACCACAAAGTAAATAAAGTTAAGAAAAAAATAAATAAGATCAAAATAGAATAAGACAAAATAAACTACACAATAAAAACCTTAGAAATAAAAGCAGTATCTGACATAAGAAAGTTGAAGCAAGCTTGAACCTGCTCTATAAATTCACATCCTACATAGCGTGCACTTCCGAATAAACCACAATCACTGAATTTGCCCCGCAGCCACAATGTGACTCTTCATGTTTCGATAGTATATAAGCTGTGAGTGTTTTCTCAGATGATTTTCAACCCATAGATTTTGTCACGATAACAAGAAGGATAATCGAAGTGGGGCAAGACCATGAATCCTGCCATCCTGCCGCTGCACTTCCTATTACAGTTCTCCAAGTTAGAAGGGCAGGGTTCACCATCAAAGTCAAGCTGGCAGGGTCATGAGGAAATGTATTACAGGCAGACACGGTCTTCCTCTTCGGCGAGGATTTCATCCACTGCGGGAGCAGTAGCCTGAAAATTCAGCCTCATTCATGTGACGCCAGTATTTGTGAGGCTTTTACAATGTGTACAATGAACATTAGTATTATTAACCTTGTGTTGAACAGCACACAAAGCGAGCCTCAGAAAGAAACTTGAATCCTTCATGGTAAGTGAAGGGGGCTCAGATTGTGAGGTATTTAAGGTTTTGGGCATGACTTTTTTTTTCTTTTTTTTTTTTTTACCTCTACGCTGACATTTATCTGTGTGAGCAGATAAATGTCTGTTTCATCAACTAAATGTCTCAGTTTCATCAACTCTTGCTGTGGCTTGTGTGACAAATATCTTACCACATGAGTCACAAACAAGCCCTTGCACACAGTGCTTGTAAAATGTAAAATGCTAATTGTTGCTGGCCATGAAAGGAAAGTACTCTGTGCAGCAGTACCACATTATTGCCGTTGGAGTTTGGATGTATTCATGCTAAAGAGGAAGCTTGAGATAAAACGAGCAAACCGAGTATTGTCTTGTGGTAAAGAAGGGATATATCATCATCATATGAGCCCGGTCGACACTTTATTTAAATCTAATATTTAGAACTGAATATGATGCAGCTAAATGTAAATAAAACACATTCATGTGATAAAAAAAACAAACAAACAATCGACAATAAAACCTTCTTGTCACTGACTGATCCTGGCTGACTTGAAGGAATACACACACACACACACACAAAATGTTTCTATGCATGACTAAATAACTGATTTAATTAGCATCTCAAGCCGTACATTTGAACACACCCATGAATCTGAGTTTCAGGTGATGGAGTAAAGCTAAGCTAAAATTTGAAAAAGGGCACAAAGGTTCGAAACCGAAACCGTTTCTGAGCAGATTACACCGCTGCACCACACTGAGCTCAGCATAGAACAATCAACAATTTCAGAACTAAGGGAAAACCCACACAAGCACAAAGAGAGCACGCAAACTCCAGACAGAATGACCCGACCTCAAAAGGAAAACCCAGTGTTCTCATTGTGAAAGCAGAGTTAACAACATCCCTGACGTACCACTCCAAACACAATGAGCTTCACCCAAAAAGTTGCAAACACCCTTTTTGCTCACTCGTCACCAAACACAATCATTACACCTAAAGAGCTACTAGACAAAAAGCAAACATTCGAAACCAGTTAAACCACCTTTAAAACACCTCTATCCAGTTTTTCCAGTAGTTGATCAGACCAAAGACAAACTTTCAGCTTCAACTTTTCAACTCTCAAATGAGAATTTTGCTTTAGCTTTTGCTTCTTCCAACTCCTTTTCGGATATGTTGGGCCATTATTTATTTAGTTATCTGTTACGTTTTTTTGTTTTGTTTTGTTTGCATTGCTCTGTTCTGTTTGTTGTTTGTGTTATTAAATTTTTTGTATTGTTGTGTACCCACAATTGGATTTCTCATTTCTAAGTTGACTATAAATCAAAACAGGTGTGATTTTATGTTACATCTTCATATGCTGAAATGAAAACAAAAAAAATGAATAAAATAAAAATAGATGAGAAGACGTGTGAGTTGTGCCTATCTGGTTACATGGTTGCGCAAATCTTTTTGATGAAAAATGTCAGTCAGTCACCTCGGCTGACATTTGTACTTACGTAACCTTCGACACATACCGAGCAAAAGTTTGCTTTGGTGCCTTCTGTCGCTAAAGTAAACGTGCTGATGTGCATCACTTTGTCACTTTCTAACATGAATAAAAAAAGAAGGGCGTTAAGAGATTCAACATTTCCAGAAGACCGGAAACCGTCTGACTTCATCCTGCCTTTGTCCTGTCAAGGAAAGATAGAATGGCTCCAAATATAGCTTCTAAATTATTTTTTAAAAAAAATAAAAAAATGTCGTAAGACATTGTTAGAGTGTTTCACTAATACTTGTAAGTGTACCGGTAATTCAGGGGTGTCAAACATAAAGCTCGTGGGCCAAAACCGACCTGCAAGAGGCCCCAATCCGGGACACCTAACTGCCAAAGCAAATTGTAAAGATTTCAAATGATTTTTTTTTTCATTGATCTTTTTAAGAATAACTGAAAGCACAACACTGACACCCGAGCTGAGATATCGGGGATGTTGTCATGAAAGCTGCCTGGTTACTAGCCTTGCTGCCTGGTTGCTGGCCTTGCTGCCTGGTTGCTGGCCTTGCTGTCGGAGTGAGTTTAAAAATTCATGAAGCAACAGCGATAGAATTTTTTTTCTTCTTCACATTTCAGTGTATTTCGCACTACAAGGTTTTATCAAAATTGGCTTCACGTTAAGATTGTTTTTTTCCAGTAGTTTTTTGTCTGATTTTGTGAAAATATCAGCATTTTCATTACACATACGCACATCACAACAAAGAAAGAACAAAGAAAAACCTAGATTTTTACCAGGATACAAATATTTTGAGGAAAATAGCTGGAAAATCATGAAGTGAAAAAATACTCCTGACATTTAAATCACTTTATGTACGTTACCTACCTGAAGGAATAATAGGAGAGAGCAGATACCTTCAGAAAATTTCAACAATAGCAGCAAAGGACGCAATTGGTTACAAACCAACCCACCTCCAATGGATAACTGGATTGAAATTGTCAGAGATTGACGAGACTGAAAGACTAAACTTCCTCTTGAGGGTGTCCTCCCTCCTCCTCGTCTTTGTTCATCGCACTATTCCTCTGACCCCTGCTGGATGCAACTTTGTTTATTCATGAATTAATTCATACAGTTTAAAACCTGTTGTGAATAGAGCACCCCGCTGATTCTGAATTTGGATGATCATACAAGTGTGTCTTTATGTTGATGTGTTGAAATAATGTTTTCAATGGAAATTAATTATCAAAAAACTTTATAATGACACTATTTTACTAAAACTAGACAGTATGTAACCCCTGAACTGAAATGCTTCAAACTACAGACTACATTTCACTAAATCAGATGATATTATAGATCACATTATATTCTAATAGCAGAAGTAACAGGACAACTTTGACCATTATTTATTCTTATCACTTAATGATAGGAATAACCTAAGTCGGAATTTGTTTAAAATATCACATGCATGTCAGGCAACTTTTCATTAAAGTATTGCTCATTTTAATGTCATTGCAGTGCAATTTCACATCGCAAAAGGTGGTACACTTGGAAAAGAATATAAATGTAAAGCAAAAACCTTCCAGATTTCACTCAACTGCTTTCTTCTTCTATCCTGCTTTATCCAACTCGGCACGGGAGGAATTACAGCCAGCGAGTGGTTTGTTTTGGTTCTTTTCACAGAAAAAGGATGCACAATTGAAGATATGTTCATAGTGAGGCCAGATAATTTTCCTGAGTAGAAAAGTATTGCTCATGATGATTAAGGCGCAAAATATCCCAAAATGTGATCTTATAAAACAAAAACTTTGTAAATGCACATCTCTACTGGTAAAAAAAACCCTCTATTTTCATGTAGTCAAAGTGACTCTTTGGGGTAACAGGCCTTTTAAACAAAAAGAGTATTAAGTTGAGAAATGCACCTTAATAAACAGACGTGACTGTGGCAAACACTGTTTTTCATCACAATCTGATGAACAGTTAACAGTCCAATGCAACGTCAACGAATCCCCATATAAAGATAGAAAACCAAGCACCATTTCATACTGTGGCATTGATGTGAATATTGATAGTTAATAAACAGTCATCTCTTTGCGAATTAACCCTCCTGTTATGTTCACCTGTAAGGAGCAGACATTTAATGCAGTGCATGTTTCCGAATTCTGAGACAGTTTCAAAGGGTTTTTTTTCCCCACAAATACTCAATTACCATTAACCTAATCGAAACTTAATGTAATTAGGTTCACCGTTTACAGGCCTCTGTTCACTCATGGTAATCAACCATTTTAAGTGGATTTCCTTCAAAGAAAAATACTGATTTCAGTCCAATTTAATATATATAGAAACGTAACCTTGCTCATTAAAAAAGCCCGAAAACAAGCTTCACTTTACTATAAAGTGTGTTGAAGTGAGGAGGCCTCAAAAAACTTATAGGAGTCTGGAAACACAACACTTGGCATTCGCTTCCTCGTTCGACGAAAAAAAAAAGTGCTCCAGAAAACTTAAATAGCAATCTATGTAACATAACAGGAGAATTAATACATCAGTTCATGAACAGCAGCTTTCAGTTTATCTCCGGACACACTTTCTGAGTCACTGACAGGAAAAGCTTTTTCTTCTCCTCAAGCTTCTCCTCCAAGCACTGAATGAGCACCGGGTCAACCTTGGGGTCAAACTTATTGGCGAACCAGTGGCCGTAGTTGAGTAGCCAATGCAGCTCCGCAGCGCCGTAGATGCAAATGCTGCGCACGTGCGTCCCCGTGCACGGCGGATAGACGTCCTCCTCCTTGTAGTGCCACTTGACCAGCCTGGTCTTGCTCATCAGGTCCGAGATGCTGGGGTGGGATCGGGGCACCTCTCCGGGGACGCCGGGCAGTCGCACCAGCGTGGCCCAGAAGTGCTCGTCTGGGGAGTAGGTGTCCTCTGACCAAGCCAGAAAATCTCTGGCTACATCTGAAGAGTTCATGTGTATAATGAACTCCCGGGACAACACAAAGTATGCGTTACCAGTGAACATCTCGATACCGTGCGGCGGCGGAGTTTTTAACTGGTCCGTTTTCACAGGAAGTTTCTGATACTCGTAGTTGCTGTCTTGCAGCTTGTGGCGAAAGGTGAACCTCTCCTTCTTTTGCTCGGACGGTTGGGACGTCTCGACCATATTAGCACCTTTGAGCTTGGTGAGCTCGGAAACCAGCTCTATGTTGGTTCTGAGGGGGAAATCTTGGCCACAGAGATTGATGACATACTTCCACTTCACCTCGGAGCTCATGAGGTCAGACAGACAGTTGAGATCAGCTTTCAGTCGGCTGAAGCTCGCGTAGAAAACAGACTCTATCTTGCTGGCAATAAAGACATTGGGCAAACAGCGGGACAAGCCCTTCATGGCTGAGATGAACTGAGGAGAGGATTTCTGATCGTAGTGGACACAGTAAATATTACTGGGCGAGTAAAGCACTCTGATGAGTCTCTCCACCAACCAGGCGGATTTATGAACAACCAAAGAAAAAGCCAGAGGAAAGTGTTTCTCCTCCTCTGAGTAACACAATTTGTCATAACCTCTGACCTGCAGGAACAACGAGCAGTTTGAGGTGAGTTCAATCAGACTTTGATCCGTATCCTCCATGGCCTTAGTCCTCCTGATGTCCAGGGATTTCCCCACCTCCACGGGGTCCATCTCATATATAGCCGTGCAGTTGACGTCGTAACTGTGAAAGATCTTGAGGTCAGAAACCTGAGACAGAAAACCCCCGGTGACATAGTTGTACTTGACGCAGAGCAGCAGCAGGATGCACACACTCAGCAGCAGTACGAATGAAGATTTGATGCACTTTCCTCTGGATGTCAGCGGTAAAAGTCTTCTATTCATTCTGTGGGGCAGAGCAAACAGACCATGAGACATGACGAGAGGGAGCAGAGGCTTTTTCTGCAAAACAAATGCTCATAATAATGGCACTGAGAATTAAAAAGTTTGCTTAGATGGGTTCATTTATTCATCCATCGCCGACTGAGGTTTAAACGGAGACTGGAGTGAGTCCCAATCGACAACAGGTGAAGACAAGGGTCCTTTTAATTCCTTTTAGATGTCTTGCCCCTTCCTATGTATCACATTTGGTTGAATGTCAAAGTTAAGATAAAAGCCGATGATCAAGCAGCTTTCCAGAGACCGTTGACATTTATTTAAGCAGGCGTTTCCTGACTTGGGTTGCACAGCGGCTTCTTGTGTGCGTGGCAGGATTGAAATCTCCCTGAACAGGTTTCCGATCCATCACAGGGTAAAACGGTGAGAAAGACAAACACACGGTCTGAGTCACACCTACGGTCAATTTAGAGACACTGATTACCGAAAACACATGAAATTTGACTTGTCAGATAAAACTCGCCCATGCATAGGAATAACACACAAACTGCACACAAAACACAGATTATCTGTCAAGAGCACCACAATAACAAGATGAACACACTTTACTCAGACAAGCCGAGACTATTACAAGTAAAACAGAAAACTTTACAGCAGTATTAAAGTATTATATAATAGTGTTAATTTTGAGCAACTTGTATGACACTGTTTAACAGTCTCTATGGCAGGCCTGGGTAAAATAAGACCCGCTGGCCATATGGCTCTGTTTGACTGGCCCTCCAACTGTCACTGTAAAATCCTGAATCAAATCAAATCATACAATTTGCTGTAATTTTTGGTTTTGATACATCTAAAATGGTCACAATCTTCACATTATTGGTCATTATTACATTATTGGTTGTGTCTTGATACCTTACCTCAAAAAATGAGTGTTTCACAGTTGAAAAGGAAGACGATTAATGAAAAATTTTATTTTTACCGAACTTGAAATGCAGAAAAATGTAATCATCACTTATCGAGACATGATACTTATTGAGCAAAACTCAAGTCAATGTATGTCTGGAATCATTAGTAGTACTATTAATTTATCATGTGGCCCTTTGGCAAAACTAGTTGCCCGCCCCTGCTCTGTGGTCTGGTAACGTATGCGTAGAACTGATTTTCAAGAACACACGACAGAAAGAAAATTGACATAAAACAACATGAGCCCATCAATAACATACAAACAGCCTGATATGAAACAACCAATGAAAATATTTCAAATATTTATTGCTTATGTAGCGCTGAGCCTAAATGAAACACCAAGAAACAAACCTGTTTTGGTTTTACTATCTAACTGACGATCAGAAGAGACGTTGACATACGTTACCTATGAATTCTGAGGGTACATGATGAGTAAGAACACCTATCTCCACAGATTCTGCTTTTGCATGAATCTCTTCCTCAACACTCTTATTAAGTTTGTATGGTATTACCTTGTCAGTCATGAGGTACACTGTGCTAAATCTTAAAATATACAGCAGAGCTTCTCACGTCTTTTTTTTTTTTTTAATGTAAGAACACTTCAATAAATTACTGCCTAAAGATCTCTAAATTAGGCATTTAGGGTGAAACTAAGTGAGAAAACGATGTGAGATGTCAACGAGAAAGAAATACTTAGCACTGTGCAGCGATTTTTCTCACTCACATATGCTCAAAGACATTCATATCTTTTTTTAAGGTTCAAACCTTTAAATACATTTTTTAAACATTTTGCAAGTCGTTCCAAAAAAAAAAAAAGTCTGGCACGTCTATATATATATATATGTGTGTGTGTGTGTGTGTGTGTGTGTGTGTGTGTGTGTGTGTGTGTGTGTGTGTGTGTGTGTGTGCGTGTGCGTGTAGGCTACAGTAAAAAAAAAGGGTACTTGAATGGTTTCTTTTCCATCTTCTACAACACTTAATGCAGTTTATCGTTTCATTACAGATAACAATGGGAGAAGGTAAGGTTACACTCTGAACAGGCTGCCAGTCATCATGTCTCTCACAAGCAACCTATGATCACCAATTATTCTCACATTGTTACTGTGAAGTGAGATCCTCACCACTGGGCCACTAGTTCTTATTGTTTATTTCGAAACTGATCAGTGGAATGTAAAGTTTGTGCAGTGAAAAGGTGATAAGTCATGATGTGTTTATCAAAGCTCATTCCACTGCTACACCCCCTCACAGGTGTTGTATTTCCAAGCGTTCCATTAAGAATTGCCATGTGGCACCTGTTCCTAATAGAAATAGATTCATGAATACACCACTGAAACTGACATAAATGAGAAGTCTGTGGTCAACTGCCACCATGCAAACAGAAGCAGTCTTATAAATGTAAGCTAAAATATATTTAAGGATTCTGATGCAGCAAAGCACAGAGGCGTATTGCATTCACTTGAACATTTCTAAATCCAATCTGTTTTTCTGAATTAATGAAATAATTATCTCATGAGAAAAAATTATTATAAAAAAATATTCAAACCTCAAACTTTTGAGGCAGGAAGTCTTTACCTGCATGCAGTGCTGCTGAAAATTGATCAGGCTAACAATGCATGATTCAAAGCTAACATGGTCAACAGATCAAGTATTTATGTAGAATTGGCATGTTACATGTAAATAATGTGTCAGGAATAGTGATGGGCAAAGCAGTCCTTCAAATGTTACTGAATCAATCATCATCAAAAGATTCATTCACCAAGTCAGTGCTTAGTGGAAGGAGCACTGACTGTACCACAGCACATTCAGCAGTACAGTAAGATTTTATTAGCCACAAGATTTGACCTGGATTCTAATACAATACAATATAATACAATCACATTTTCAGCAGCTGCCTGATTGTCTCTTCTGTAACCAAATAACCTGCCTGAATGCATTTCAGATTAGGGCTGGGCGATTTGGCCTTAAAAAAAAAAAATAAGGAAAAGAAAAATTTAAGTTTCGATTCAACTTTTTTCCTTAAAAATTACATCAGATATATATTCGAGAGTGTAACGTTATTGCTGTGATTGTCCTCAGAGTGAAAATGCACATAAACAATCAAAATCAAAGAAAATGAGGCATTGTCATTTAACAAATTCAAGCTTTAACCCATATTGAAACAAAACTTCCAACCGCAACTATGGAAACCCACAAGGAATGGTAGAACAGAACATGAAAAAATGCCCCAAAAACACTGTGGGGAGATAAAAACAACTCAAATTTGCAAAATAAAAATCTTTTATTATGCATCAGCATCATATATCAGTGAAGCATATCGGCCCAGTTGTTCCTGAAGAAACTCTGCAACGTCCAACAGATATGATTTACATCTGAACAGCCGCGGATTTCTGGGGGGCCTGTGCAAAGTTGACAAACTGACAACAATACCATGAACAAATACTTAAAAACAAGCGTATCTCCCAATGCCTCAATCCCAAATGGAAATAAAATCTGGATTAAACTTGAGAGTTGGGGCATGCCTGTTTCCTCAACAGTTTAGCAGAGCTTCTACTTGGAATAAGATGCACCACTGTGCCATTAATGAAGCCTTTTTTTTTGTTTTATGTTTTTCAGTAAACCATTTTCTCATAAATTCAGAGAAACAGAGTGGAACTGGGTTTTGTTTTGGGGTTGTTGTCTTTTAATATAATTAGTTTCCATCAAAATATGATAAAATTATCTCATTAAATAAGAAAAACAGAGTCAATTTTATTTTTTTCATGTGAAGTCAATACGCTTCTGCAGCAAAGCTAATGTGGATACAGGCGAATGCTAACCTGACGATCAGACATTCTTTATGTCGCTGTCAAGAGAAGGAGTTAGCGCCTCCTGGGGTAAACAGGAGTTTGACGTCATAGTAGCTGTCCAGTTTAAAGCTTATTTCAAGCTTACAGGCAGCAAGGAGCAGGACAGAGTGAGACAGGGTCTACACAACTGATTTTTAAGTGCGTTTGAAAGGTCATAATAGTAATTAGTTACTAATCAGGACTGCCACTGTGCGCAGCACTCGACATTGTACCAGGAGTGTTCATTTTATCAACACCCAGAACATGTCACATGTCAGCCTACACAATGCTTGACCCAAAGGTTGTCCATGACACACGTCCATGCAAGTTGGTCAACATTCATGATGGACACCTATACAAGTGATTAGCTGGTGACATAAACAGGGTTTGGCTCCAGAGCAAGTCGACCAAAACAAAAAGCAAAACAGAGCAAACTCAACCCTATCTCAGAGGTGGCCCATTATTTGTGATTATTAAGACAGTGAATTACTGCCCACTGCAACATATTCATGACTTTATCTGATTTAAATAATGACTGATTTATTACAAAAGGCCAATTACAACACCATTGCGTGTACCATTATTTAGTTTTCTACTAACTGAAGTGACTGCAGTATAACTCAGTGAGTGAATCAGTTGTCTGGTAGACAAACAGAGCTGACAGCTCAGCTAATGTATCACAGCAACGGTGCAATAACACAGCTAACAAGGCCATTTGAAAAAGATTACTGAATGAAAGCAGCATAGGTGTTACTTCACCAAGTAACTCGTCTTTGTTTGTTTGTTTATAATCAGTAGTAAAGCCACTCTATCATTCAGAGAGATCAATTCAACAATATTAGGAGATCATTTGAAGTTAAAAAAATAAATAAATAAAAGGTTGGCTCAGGTGGCATTCAAGTAATTGATTACTTTTTACCAGGTTTTATACAGAGAACTACTTATAATCTGTTCAACTTTCATGGAACGCTTTTCCTTTTTTGTTGTTGTTTTCTTTTTGTATGAAATGAAATATTTGTCTCACAAGTTGATAATTTACCTGGAATCAGCCAAACATCACTGTCAATAGTCACGTTTACAGACAGTTTTTATGTTGGTTTTTTTTCAATTCATCTTTTTATTTGTCCGGATTATCATTTCCGTGGGGATAAATCCGACTTGGTGTGGATAAACAAAGTTGTGTATTTTCCAGTACATGCTGCCTTCCAAGTGACCCTGTGTGTTCAACAGTTTAGGACAAGAGATAAACAAATTCCCGGTAAGTGTACAAATAGACTAATAGATCTAATGTACATCCAGGCTTAAAGCACACACGTGTTGACTTTATAGTATGAATTAGCTGTTTTGAATAACTTATTTTGACTAACCATGTCCCCGATGAAATATAGCATTTGTGTTAACACTAATATAAGAAGGAAAAAAAAAACAGAACAAAACCATATACATAACCTGTTGAACAACGTTGCAAATGGACACTCATCGTGTATTTGAATAATTAAACACTTACCTCGTTCTCTATGCTGGCACCGTTTCTGAAGAGTCGCTCAAGTAAAAAAAACAAACAAACAAACAAAATGAAACACTCCCAAAAACGTGGTCAACTTTTCTTTTTTTTTTTAAATGTGGATCACATGGCTGGGCCGAAACCGAAACGATTCAATAACGAACCTCTTTAAACCCGACCCCGTAGTCCGTTGAAAATAAAACGGATGTTTTTGCGCATCTTACGCGCCGCCGCCTTGACGTCTGCTCACAAGATAAACTTGAACAGGCACATAATCTCAGAATGTTTATCTCAAGCCCATAATTTATTGTTGAGGATGAAGATGATCTGTCAGCTCAGCCGGTTTCTCAGCTGTTCCGCTCCAGGTCCCCTGTTGAGGAGAGCGAAGGAAAGAAAAGCGCACCGATGAGCGACGATAACCCGGAAAGAGGAGGAGGAGTTCAGGAAAGTAATTACAGATAATAATAAATTTAAAAAAAAAGAAAGAAAGAAGGAAACGAAAAAGCGCTCACAACATTGGTTTGGTCTCGTGGGTTCTCAACTTACTTTGAAGTGGAGCTGATTTTATTTTAGAAGCCTGAGTGAAAAACCCGCGTGGTTTTAATAATCATCTGAACAGAGAAGTTCAACCAAGGAAACTCAGTAAACTAATGCGTACAGGTTAAGGGGGAACAAGAACATCCTCTCAGTGCCTTCATTGTGTCCAAAAACAACTACAGTCATTGTGTTTCTGTGTTGAAAAGGGAACATTCATCTTTTTTTTTTTAAAGAAAAAAAAGCAAGTTGCACTGTTTTTGTTTATGTCTGCTGAAGAGATTAATAGCTTTATTCAAAGATTCTCACCCTTGAATGATTTTAGATAGTGTCACTGTATTAGTTTAAGAAAAATCTGTTATACAAATAACACTGTGTCAGTGTCTTCAATCAGAAATGTGGCTGTTATGTGTAAATACCAAAGGATCTTTGGAATACACTTGTCACTATAATATTCCTGGTCAGAATCCAGGTGTGAGGGCGTCTTTGTGTGGAGTTTGTATGTTCTCCTTGGACTTTCTCCCGGTACACTGGTTTCTTCCAATAGTAGGTGTAAATCTGAGTTTTGTGAGGTTGATTTCATTTTTTCTTTCTTTGCATTTTTCCAGTATTCGGTCTTAAGAAAAGAGGTCAAAAGTAACGTTCAACCAGTTATTATGCCCAAAAGGTGACTTACTTCTTCCACCAGCAACGTTTAATGGGTGTATTCATCATGCTGTTAGGTTAAGCACACAGTCATTGTCTGTGAATTAATTGCAGATCAGATCACGTTCCGCACAAAGCTGCCAGCATAGTCTTACTGCCAGAACCTGTTCAGTTGGAATACTTGTTGTTGGATTAATCTAGTAGTGCCACACTCAGTAAATCAAATTGTCAAGGTCTTTTTTACATTCTGCAAAGTCTTCCTCCCAGGAAGACGACACAGTGCCCGGATGATTGTTTGCCCAGCATGGACCGTCTGCTAAACGAGATAGACGGAGGATAACACAGCTAAATATTAGTATCATACCAAACAGTTTGAAAACTATTTCACTTGGGTAAAAGAAATTTGAATCTGATGTTTATTTCAATTATTGATGAACCTCTTCTTCTATTCCTCTATTGTGTTTATGAACAAACCATTGTGTGACATAGCTGATGTGGAGGAATAGTCCTTTTTCTGCCTTGTTTTAAAAACTGATTTTACTGCACGTTATTAAAATTTATTCAAATGTTTAACAAGCTCCTTTAAAAAAAAAAAATCATGGCGAGACTATATCAAAATGTATGGAGCCTCTGACTTCACATTAGATATTAATCTAGTGATCACCGTTGAACCGTCTATGTATCTGTATAACTTGCACGCTCAGGTACATTTTTTAATGACTCACATACACCTTGTTTTCACAAACCTCCCTGTAAGTGTTTTAATTTGGTGGCTAATTTCAGAGTTATGACCTCACATTAAATCCACGTCGAGAAAAAAAAAATCAAAGGTAAAGTATGCAGAATAGGTGAAGAAACTACATTTGCTTTCTGTTTTTTCCCCCCGAAAGAATAATAGTTTAAAGTGTTAGTAGGTTTTTCCACTGTAAACAGGAAAACAAATTATAATGGCTCTAGAGTCTTTACGGCAGCTTTTACTGCCTCATGACTTTTTAAATCGAGGTATTAGTATCGAGAGCTGTGATGTAATTTGCAAATCAGATGGAATACAGTCCTGAAAAGATTTTTTCCCTTCAGTTTCCCTCCCTGACACCCACTTTTCCCATCTCTCACTCATCCTATTGTTCCAGAGCAAAATCCATTTCATGTGAGGCAGTGTTTGCATAAAACTACTGTGGTACCATATAAGGTTGATATTTAACCCAGGATGCTTTATTTTCATCATGTGCTTTGCTTGTGTGTTAACACTGGAATTTAGAGCCAGTCCATCTTTTCAATAGTTTTTCCAACATTATTGCCACTCCGTTGTAAAGATAGTGTGAACTGGCAATGTATTACAAAATGGACAAGAAACGTCAAGTACTATTTGACTTCTGCACCACCATAGAGAACCAAAACAAAACAAAACCCACAGGTATGCTTTACATAATGTTAGAAATATGGAAATCTGACATGCAGCCAAGCGACATGACCTTCACTGAGATGATTCTGATGATGAGCCACTTTCATGTGAAAAGAAGGGTCAAATGTACAAATTGTAGGCTTGTATAGAGTAACTTTATGTCCTTTGAAGAGTAAACTCAAGCAATGAAAGGGCGTTAAGTCTTAGTATTTCAGTCCAACTGACAATTACACCTCTGTGTAGCTTGTGTGAATGTTAATGAGCAGAGAAATAATGATTTCAGTGTTAGGGAACTGTGGAACAAAATATATCCTCTGGGCTCCTACTAAAAAATATCCACCTACAAGAACCTCATTGTCCACTGTCTCCTCCAATCTATCTATCTATCTATCTATCTATCTATCTATCTATCTATCTATCTATCTATCTATCTATCTATCTATCTATCTCTCTCTCTCTCTCTCTCTCTCTCTCTATATATATATATATATATATATATATATATATATATATATATATATATATATATATATATATATATATATATATATATATATATATATATATATATCGTCTTTTCTTTTCTTTTTTGAGCTGTTGGAATGATGTGGACGAGCTGGAAGCAGCAGATGGCGGTAGTGTCAAGAAGAAGAAGAAGAAGAAGAAGAAGAAGAAGAAGAAGAAGAAGAAGAAGAAGAAGAAGAAGAAGAAGAAGAAGAAGAAGAAGAAGAAGAAGAAGAAGAAACAGAAGAAGAAGAAAGGATAGTAATCTTTACCCCAAGAATAATAAATAAATACATACATAAATACATAACAAAAATGCAACAATATATTAAAAAAAGGAAAAGTGAATTTTTAAAATGGACGTCACTTCCCTGTGTCGTCATCACCCTGGAACTTCCTGAACGCCATATTGGATGAGTTACATCAGGCAAGCTGGGTCCTCTGAACGATTTGTCCAAGAGGTAGAATCATCATGAAAAGAAGTCTCTGACGACGGTGAAGCCTTCTATAGGAGGTAGGCCACTGTGATTCAATATCACCATAATAGCTGCACGAAGTGTCACGAGGCTGTGGGGACAAACTACCCTTGGTGACCGGCTTCGTGTAAGGCAGTCTGGGCGTGACAGCTAATGTGGCTAATGCTAACCAGCGTTAATATAACGAATGCTATGAAACGGTAACTGCTTCTTAACATCTACAAAGTCACTCCTGTGATTACAACCCATACTTACACGTACAAGACCCCTGTCTACTTTGCGTGCCGTGTTCACAATCCAAAACAGGCTACGATACTGATTTAATCACTTGTTGTGATCGCCAATATGAAGTCATACTGTGTGGTTCCACAGGTGAGGCTGTGACTTTAGGCACGAAGCTTCCCGACACCATGCTGGCACGTCTGTTCAGGCTCCACGGCCTGATGGTGGCCTCCCACCCGTGGGAGGTCATCGTGGGCACCTTGGCTCTCACAGTCTGCTTCATGTCTATGAACAACCGAGCGGCCAGCAGCCAGATGTGCAGCTGGAACGAGTGTCCCAAGATCGAGGAGGTGAGGCGGCTGATGGGCCGTGTGTTAGTGAGACACTCGTGTAGATTTAGTTGTGTTCAGATGTACACTGAGGATTTATGGTTCTTTTCTCGCCTTTATTGCAGAAAATCCACAGCAGTAATATAATTATCCTGACTGTCACTCGGTGTATGGCCATTATTTATATCTACTTCCAGTTCAAGAACCTCCGACAGCTGGGATCCAAATATATACTTGGTCAGTATGTGAGGCTGTTATATAAGCCAGTTGTGCATTTGATCTTTATTGTACAGCATAGATTTATGGTTGATTTATATTTGAGCTATATTGAGAGGAGAGATTTGCATTGTATTCCCTGCCAACAAGAAAATATTTTGCTTGTGAACTGTTAGAGCTGGAAAGAAAACAACCCTGAAATGATAGACTTTTGCTCAGAATCAAACAACCTTGATTTTCTATTTTCAGTCTTTTAAGAGCACAAGCGAGTAACATAGAATATTAGTTGCAGTACTACTGACAGAGTCACCTTGACTGTTCTTGTTACTGCAGTTCCCGTTCCTGCAGAAAATACAATTTGGTTGAATTATGTCTCTTTTAAGAGGCGGTTGATGAGTTATGTTTCTTTACGTGTGTTGTGTTATTTCTCAGACTTTTGACATTGTGTTTCTTCTCTTTTTGCAGGCATTGCAGGGTTATTTACAGTATTTTCCAGTTTTGTATTCAGTACAGTAGTTATTCATTTCTTTGGGAAGGAACTGACAGGTCTCAAGTGAGTACTTTTCGTATACATTCATACACTTTGTTTCTAAAGTTGATACACGTGTTTCTTGAACTTTCCTCGTGTGGTTTCTTATGGAGACGTCTTACATTATTTTTTTCAACTAAAATTCCGTAGTTCTTTAAATACTTTTACATTTGTACATGTATCATCCCTGTATTAGAAATTATAAAGCACTGTAGAATGTGAGTTATCAAGATCAGCAACTGGTTCTTGGAAGTATGATGAACCTCTGTGCATAGACTGCTTTACGATTATGGGTCTGTACTGTTTTCAAAACACACCAGATGTCATTACCAATTTAAATGACCTTCCCAATACAACATCAGCCATACGTTGCAGGAGAACATTACTGAATATTTCCTGACTCTCACTTTTACTTTTCTTCTTCAGTGAAGCCCTGCCTTTCTTTCTTCTGCTTATTGACCTTTCCAAAGCCTGTGCATTGGCCAAATTTGCCCTCAGCTCAAACTCTCAGGTAATAACATATACCAAATGCCATTTTTAGTGCACACTATGATGTGATTTATGATTAAACTGCCTTGAGGTGTCACTACATTTTGATTTAGACCTGTGTGTTGTTCATAGGAGGAGGTGAGGGAAAACATTTCCCAGGGCATGGCCATCCTGGGCCCCACGTTCACCCTGGATGCTCTCGTCGAGTGTCTGGTGATAGGAATCGGTACCATGTCAGGTGAGGGATTACTTCCTTTGACAAAACAGTGCTGTGACATGTTATGATAATGCTGAAATGAGCAGAACATTTAACAAAATGTCTTTTCTTTCATCTCTTAGGTGTACCTCAGTTGGAGATTATGTGTTGCTTTGGCTGCATGTCTGTTCTGGCCAACTACTTTGTCTTCATGACGTTCTTCCCTTCATGTGTCTCCCTGGTCCTCGAGGTGAGAATGACCCGCTCCATTTCGAGAGTTCTATTCTGGGAGAGAAGGGGAAAAAAAACCCAGTTCATCTCACAATATTGCTGTGTACTTGTGTACGTTTTTGTCTGTAGCTGTCGAGGGAAAGTCGTGAGGGTCGTCCCATTTGGCAACTGAGCCACTTTGCCCGTGTGCTGGCAGAGGAGGAGGACAACAAGCCCAATCCCGTAACGCAAAGGGTTAAAATCATTATGGTGAGAATAGGCTGGAAAGCGGTCCCGGACCAGTTCAGAATGACACATTATGGAACTTTGAACAAAGAAACCGCACAGTGTTGATCGAGATACACGTGTCTGACGTTGTCTTTCAGTCTCTGGGCTTGGCCTTGGTTCACGCCCACACTCGACTTACAGCCGAGCATTCGGGTCAAAATCGGACGGTGGAGGGTCCCGTGACGGAAAGACTCGACTCTGCTGGTTCCACGTGGCCTGTGAAGCTCACCAGGTAGAAACACTCTCACTCGTGTCCTCCAGCAAATCAAACCCACTAATTCCAAAAGATTCTGACATTCAGACAAACACTGTATATTGTATGGTGGTTGAATGGACAATCATTGATCATGATTCATGCCGCCTTATACAGGCTACAAACAAATGACAATAATGAGGTAAATGGAAAAACAACACAACAGTGTTTCTGTCACTGATGCAGTGCTGTCGTCCCTCTCGTTGCTCAGCATGGACCTGGAGCAGGTGATAACTCTCGGCCTCGCCCTGCTTCTGGCTGTGAAGTACGTCTTCTTCGAGCAAGCAGAGGCCGAGTCGTCGCTGTCCCTCAGAAGTCCCATGATGAGCTCCGCCCCTCCCTCTCACAAGCTCAGAGCAGCGGAGGACTGTCGCAGGAGGGACCTCCCAGTCTCGAAGCCCCATAAGACTGCTGGTTGTGTCCCAGCAACCACTCTCACCGCCTCGGCCGTTCCAGACGCTCCGCTTTCCCCCGACGGAGACATGGCCCACAGGGAGAAAGGTGATGCTTCCACTCGGCTGGCGAAAACGACGGTTTTTAATTTGGTCTCCCTTGTCTCTTCATGCTGTGTCTCTCCGTCACGATTCCCGTTCAGCAGGAGCCGCTCAGCCTCCAGGCGAGTTTGTGGACATCAAACCCTGCGCCGCCTGCTCTGAGGACTCCCTCTCTCATGCTCCTGCAGGCGCTTGTCTTCCCGGGACTCGACCGCTGGAGGAATGCGTGGCCATCCTCTCTGATCCTCAGGTGAGATAAGATCCCCGGCTAAAAAGCGGCTCCCACGTTCTGCGTTCGTTTCAACATTTGAAACAAATCGCTGTCGTGTCGCTCCCCAGAGAGGAGCCCATTTGCTCAGCGACGCCGAGGTGATGAACCTCGTAACGGCGTGTAAGATCCACAACTACAAACTGGAAGCGGTCCTCAAGAATCCCGAGAGGGGCGTGGCCATCAGGAGGCAAATGTTATCGCCGAAACTGCCCGCTCCCACTGCGCTGGCCTGTCTGCCTTACAAGGACTACGACTATTCAAAGGTACCGGAACGCCACGATAACTGATAAATGTGTCCTTTTGTGTCCGCTCAGCTGAAACCTTACAACCGAGTTTCAATTTTACATGAGCCGGGTCCTCAGGAAATTTCAAGTTTGTTGCTTTTGTAGTTCCTTTGATCCTGTACAAACTTGTTAACAGTCAGCTATGTACTTCACATTTTCACTTCCCCCCCCCACAAGCTGATTCACACCTGCGTACTTGCTTAAAGTATTATTAAATCAACCACTACAAAATGTGTTCATCGTCTTTTTCATTAGGCGCACTTGCTCAGTCAAATTTTATTAATCTTTGCCATTAATTCTGCTCTTTCCAAGGTATTAAGTTTGAATGGTTTCATTTTCCAATATACTTTTAAGTAGATCTTAGCGGAGCGTCAACAGTGTTTCATAAAGTTTGACTTTGCCATCCATTAGAAGAGCATAGTGTCAAATATATCTCTACTTAATGACCACGTAGTTCGAATACATTCTCTGTAACGAACTCGGGCAAAGCTGAACATCTTGAACGTTTGAGGGGGTAAAATAGCAGAGCTCATCTATCTAATTTGCTGCTCTTAGTAAAAGCTTATCGAGTGTGAACCTCCCTTATTTTCAGCTACGTGCAGAAAAAAAAAAGATAAAATATGGATTTAAGAAGTGCATGTTTGCTGCTTGTGTTTTGTTGAAGTGAATTGCTTGTGAAATCCAGCTCCCCACCCTGTTAGCTGCTAACACCATGTAGCAGTTGTTATAAGTTGTGTCCATGTTGTCGGTGATTTTAGTCCTTTTCAAAAGATTCACAGTAGTTTCTATGTTGCGCTGCTTATTTGACAATGCGACTTTGCGTCCTTGGCCTGTAGGTGATGGGCACTTGCTGTGAGAACGTCATCGGCTACATGCCGGTGCCAGTGGGCGTGGCCGGTCCCCTGCTGTTGGACGAGAAGCAGTTTTACATTCCCATGGCTACCACGGAGGGCTGCCTGGTGGCCAGCACCAACCGTGGCTGCAGGGCCATCGCTGTAAGTTTAAAAGACAAAAGACAAAAAAAAAAAAAAAAAAAGCTCCTGCTGACGACTTGTGTGTCCGCGCGTGATTGACTGTGTCGTCCTTCCCGTCCCCAGCTCAGCGGAGGCTGCAGCAGTCGCATCCTGGCCGACAGCATGACCAGGGGTCCCGTGGTGAGGCTGCCCTCGGCGTGCCGTGCCGCGGAGGTCAAAATCTGGCTGGAGACCCCGAGTGGTTTTGACATGATCAAAGAGGCCTTTGACCAGACCAGCAGGTCAGCAGGGGCAAAAATAGAACGATATTCCTCATCGTCGCTCCCAAGGAGCTTGTTGAACTACACAAAGCTCAAATCTGATGTCTGAGTAATTTTATTTAAAAGAAAAAAACTGTTTTAAGTTGATTTAGTGTTCAACTTATCCGTTTAAGAGGATAAATGCATTATTATTGTCGAATACATAGACTTTAGACCATCTCAATACAAAAATTCCAAAAGTTTTCAGCAATGCTATAAGCTGGACATTTTGAACAGTAGCTCCTAAATTCATTGATTTTCTTCAAACAAATGTCTCAAATCCTCCTGATTCTGATGTCCAACAAGTGTTTTTTCCCTCGCATCACATTTGCACGTTGTAGGTTTGCCCGTTTGGAAAAGCTGTTGGTGGCCATCGCCGGCAGAAACCTGTACATCCGCTTCCACTCTCAGACGGGCGACGCCATGGGGATGAACATGCTCTCCAAGGTAGGGACGCTTTTCAGGTGGTGGAAAGACCGCGAAATCATTTCAAAATATAGCTCCGAAAATGTGAACGTAAAAGTGTGGGGTACACCATGTTGGGTTTCGTCCCCTGCAGGGCACCGAGCAGGCTCTGCTGCGGCTCCAGCAGCTTCACCCCGACGTGGACGTGATGTCAGTCAGCGGGAACTACTGCACCGACAAGAAGTCCGCCGCCATCAACTGGATCCTGGGCCGCGGGAAGTCCGTGGTGTGCGAAGCCACCATTCCCGGGAACGTGGTCCGGGAGGTAAAGACACATGATCCCCCCCCTCACACACAACCACCTCGATGACATTTGTAAACAGTCGACCAGCTTGGTTTAGTCAAGAGTTTATTTTTTTGCTAAAACAAGGTTTTAATGCGCGCACAGGTGCTGAAGAGCAGCGCCGCCGCCATGGTGGAGGTGAACATCAACAAGAACCTGGTGGGCTCGGCCATGGCCGGCAGCATCGGGGGATTCAACGCTCACGCCGCCAATATCGTGACGGCCGTCTACATCGCCTGTGGACAGGTACGCGTCCAGCCATCGTGTTTCCACTCTGTATCACTTTGTATACCCAATCTGACGACGACTCCAGAGAAATCAACAAGAAGTTAAAATGTAAAAGTTCCCAAGGCGGCAACAGGCCGTACTTTGTTTTGTCACAGAGCGAGACGCGTGTGGAAAAAAGATGTGAGGAGCACAAATGTGTCTGTAGTAGAAGCTGACGTCGACTCCTTGAATGTTGCCAATAATGAAATGGAATACATGTTGTCAAAGACGCGTTAAGCTGCGATACATTTTAAATTGATCTCTAGTTAGCTTGCTAGATACTCACTATCGTATTGACTGTACTGCGTACTGATTGACTGTTTCAGGACCCGGCTCAGACTGTGGGGAGCTCCAGCTGCATCACTCAGATGGAGTGTGGCGGTCCGCTGGGGGACGACCTGTACCTCAGCTGCACCATGCCCTCCATCGAGCTCGGCACCGTGGGAGGAGGGACCAACCTGGCGCCGCAGCGGGCCTGCCTGCAGGTAGCTCCTGACACCGTTTTGAAAGGAGTCGCCTGTTTTGTTCCCCAGAAATGAGCATGTGTGTATGTTTGGGGGTGTTTACAGACATTGTGGGGACCTTTATTAGTAAACATGCTGGCCTTAATGAGGGCATGTTAATGGGGATGAACGAAGCCACGTAAACATAAACCGCCACACTGCGGCTTTAGTCGAAGACTTGTTGACTTGGTGCAAACTGAGAGGTCTCATAAAGAAAAAGACAATTAATTTCAAAGTCCACTGCAAAGGAATTGATTTCAGTTTCATCAAAACTTGTGTTTGTGTGATACAAAAACATATTTCAAGTTCTATTTCTTTTGAGTTCATTTAAACAACATTCAAACGGTTTGTAAAATACATACATTTGGACAAAAATCTTTGTTCGCCATTTCAGCTGCTGATTGTACAGAAAATTAAATAAAACTTACTTCTGACCACAGATACATAAGGAAACTTCTGATGGGTGTGAAGAGGCGCAATTTGAGTTAAACATGAAGCGAAAGGATAAATAAAATGACAGAAACCGAGAGTTTCATATCAGCTGAAGTATTTTTAATGTTGACATACATCCAGGAGAGATGAGTCAACACTGAGCTCACACACACACACACACACACACACACACACACACACACACACACACACACACACACACACACACACACACACACACACACACACACACACACACACACTGTTAAAACTTTAAATGCGCCTTGTGTTCAGATGCTGGGCGTAACCGGACCCAACCAGCCGGGCGAGAACGCCCGCCAGCTGGCCCGCGTGCTGTGCGCCGCCGTCCTGGCCGGAGAGCTCTCCCTGATGGCCGCCCTCACCGCCGGACACCTGGTCAAGAGCCACATGACTCACAACAGGTGCGCCGGTGACCGTCGGTTTTGTGAAAGTTGATCCTCTGACGTTGGCGTGTTTCCCCGTCGTTGTGGCGTCGCGTTCCACGCTCCTACACGTCTTACGAGATCTCTCTCCGTCCTCTCCCAGATCAAAGATCAACCTGGCGGAGACGCCCGCGTCGAAGCCGGACGACACGGCGTGACGTTCAAGTCCAGGGTGGACGAACACTCCGGCCAACGGCCCTGACACCCCCCCCCCCGCCCCT
This sequence comes from Blennius ocellaris, assembly GCF_963422515.1. Taxonomy (NCBI): domain Eukaryota; kingdom Metazoa; phylum Chordata; class Actinopteri; order Blenniiformes; family Blenniidae; genus Blennius; species Blennius ocellaris. Next base: position 6,674,719 of record NC_137664.1, on the reverse strand, counting down.
GCGTGCGAGCGTGAAGCGCGTGGCTCCGAGGAGATCACCGCGGGATGCCAAGATGATCGCCAGGCTTCTCCGTGTGGCGATTTATAAATCCGTGCCATTTTGTCCCGCATTCGAGTGTGTGTCACTTAACGTCCGGCGAGGCCTTGATTGTTGTTGGTACTGATAACTGTGAATCACTGATTGGTGAAATCCGCCACGCTGCACCTAGAACCAGGTGCCTCTCATGGAGTTTCAAGGGCAAACTGCTTTTTTTTTCCCCCTCCCCCCTGATCAGAAGTGTTTTTTTTTCTTTGTTTGTTTTCCATGTGAGCAGAGTGTGTGTTACATTTATTGTTTTCATATTGTCATATTAACCAACAGTCGTTAAAATATTTTGTTTCCTCTTATTTGTAAAAAAAACCAAAATTTTTTTTTAAAGACACTCAAAGATGGTAATGCTTCCAGAGCAGAAACTTTCAAAGTTTCCCTGATCTGGGAAACTTTACAGCTTAATAAATCTTAACATCTTTTTATATTGCAATAATATTTGTATGTATAAATGTGAATCTTCACAATTACACCAATTTTAAGTTTCAGGATGAAGCAATTCCCACCGTACATTTTTTTCTCTCTCAAAATAACACGTTTCTCATCTAAATTTCCATGTCTTTTTAATAAAATGTTCTAATTTTATCTGAAACTGTGGAACTACCACTCATATCAGGACAATGTTTCACACCACTGCGTGTCACATCGTTTACACGCAGTGTCTGTTGTTGAAGACTGAATGAGAGGCAACAAAATATTCTGAGCAGATTTGTTTCGGTGTGTGTCGAAGGTTGCGCCTCGTCGTTTTCTGACAGGTGAAATTTTTTGGTGTTTTTTTTTTTTTTTTTTTTCTCGACAAATGGAATATTTGCACTTGCCAAAATCTCGAGACGGCACTATTGTATGTGGTCGCTGATGTCTGTCTGAATGTATGTCGAACTTTTTATCAGTGTTGTGGGCAAAAAAAAAAGTCACTGGTACAACCCTCCATGGATGAAGGTGCTACTGTATACCGTGTATACTGTAGATGTAGATGCCTTTTTGGACTTCCTGTTTCTTAAGAAAATGAAGCTGCTAAAGTTTTCCACTTTCTGATCGGACGCCTACCAATGTTACAGGCATGTTTGATTTTTTTTATGTTTTAGGAAAATCAGAAGCCATATCAGTTAATTTATTCAAATTTTCTAGTGTACATGCAGAGTTATTAAAGTTTTTATTGAGAAAGCGGATGCAGGAGTATGTGTGTCAAATATCAGCGACTACAAGGAGCCTTGAAGCTCTGAAGTGGCCTTACACACAGTATGTCTTAGAGTTTGTGCGTTAGTGCGCTTTAGGTAGAATAATCAATTCTAAGTCCAAAAATGACACTCTTATTTAATAAAAATAAACGTAATCGTTCTTCCTCATGTCTCGTTTGTCTGAGTTTTAAGGTTCCTTAAATTGCCAATTTTCAACTCAAGTCTTCACACTGTCGCTGTAACAATCGACATTGTCTTATTACTGATCACATCTCAGAGCAACTACCAGGCTTTTTTCTTCTTCAATCCCAATTTCTGTATGTTAAAGTATGTATATGCCGTTGTAGAATACAGGTGTAGCAAGAAAAGTCTTCCTCTAAGAAAGTACTGAAAACACATTTGAATCTCAGACGTAACAGTCGTGCACGTGTTTAATCAACATTTTGAGACAGAAACTCAATGATACAAAGACACACCGTGACCACATTCACAGAGACTTTTTCAGCACTGGGACCGTCACGGAGCACAGGAAATACCGGCAGACAGGTCACGGACATGAAACTGAAACAAATCTGACGTTTCTTACAACTACAGCCTGTTTTTTTTGTTTTTATTTAAAGAAATATCGCATGAGCTCTGTGTCGGAGGAGCGTGTGAGTGACGTGTGATGTGGTTCGTTCAAGAGGGAGAAGACTTTAACCGGGGGAACGAAGCCAAGAGGCACTTCACTAGTGATTCTTTAAAAAGGTGCACTGAAGAGCGCTCGCCCCCCCCCCCCACCCACCCACCCCTCCGTCTCTTTACTCCAATCCGGATCTAGTTTTCCTTTAAACGCTAAGGCATTTGGGCTCAAGTAGTCACAAAAATGCTTCGAAGACCTTCAGTGAAAATGTGAGTGACCCTATTTACACGTTCAAAATATGTGCTGTGACAAATAGAAAGCCGAGCAACGTAATGTACAGGAACTCATTCGTTCCTCCATCGGCACCAATGAAAAGAGGTGTTTTCATGAGAGGAACAATTGCAAGTCTTACATCATCGGGGTCATGGATCAATGACAGCCCTCTGCACTTCGCACAGGTGAGATGACGAGTCGTCTCAAATCTGTGCTTCTCTAGGGAAAGTCAGCAGCTCGAAACAAAGCTGGACAATAATCTGAAAATTCAACACAAAATAGGATCTAAATGTCTCAGTCTATTAGCATTCTTCTTTACAAACTTCTTACAGGTCATACATTTGTATACAAACACGTCTGTGACGACTCGCCGCGCTTATGTGGAGGATGGCGTGCAAAAAGTCGGCCCGCCAGAGACGCATCCAAAAATAGTTTCTGGCCTTTTTACTTCAAGAAATCTACATTTGAAAGACTTCAATTGACTAGTTCTATAAATTAAATCACGATAAGCAGAAGAAAGCGCTACCTGCTTGTGAAATGATTTCAATGCAGCCATGTGTGAAAACAAACACCAGGGGGAGCCATCGCAGCCCGCTGGCCACTCCTGGAACTACAACTTTGAGCTAAAAAAAAAAAAAAATGTAAAGTTGTTGGGAAGAAGGAGTCTCTTTGTGGCAGCCGAGCTTCAGGTGGAGTCTCGGCACTGGAGGGATAAAAGAAGAACCGCGTGGTCAGTTTGTGTGTTTTCGCAGACGTGTGACACGGAGCGGGCGGCAGGTCTCACCTGACGGGGCTCAGAACAAGATGGGCTTGCCGGCAGTTTTCTCCTGGACGTAGGAGGTGAAGCGCTTGAGAAACTTGGGATACTCCCGCTTGGCCACGGCCCTGAGCACGGAGGCCGGAGCCCAGCCTCCTGGATTCACTGCACAGACAACGGGGAGACCAGCTTCAACAACTTTAGACGACACATTCACACACTCAAAACTTTTTTTTCCCCACTATGTCTTTCATAGTTTTCATTTAAATTTGACTCTTTTCACTAAAAAAGGGAGGGTTGTTGGTAAGATGGGTCTAACAAAGGAAAAAACATTATGAATTAAAGACAATTTTAGCTATTTCCAGGAGCCAAATAAGCTTCTGAAACCTGTAGAAACCAACCAAATATATTGGGATATATATTCCCAAATGTGACTAGTAATAATACAGTGGATCGTTCTGATGGAGGAGAAGCCAGCGGCCTCCTGCATTATTCGGTTTGACGTTCAATAACATTATTCTGCACGCCAGTGAGACTTTCGGGGGACTGGAATCAATCATGCCAAGCTTCGGCAGCAGACAGGAACACACCATTGGCGACGTAGGTGATTTTACACAGGATGTTGTCTCTGCTGATCTCTTTATCTCCCTCCGGGGGGCTGACCAGGGTCTGGCAGATCATGCCGATGTTGATTTTGGCACGGACACACTTGTTGGTTGGCTGTGGGAACGAGAGCAGACGAGAGGATGAACCAAAGCGGCGGCGCCGTGACTGAATGGCGAAGAAAACGAACAACAACAACAACAACAAAGTAGTATAAAAACAAATTGCCCACCTGTGCGTCGTCGTGATCCACGGAGAAGTTGCACACCAGCCAGGTGTCGGGGTCGTTCTCGTTGTTGGCGATGATTTTCCTCATGGCGGAGAGGTACAGCACGTCTCGCTGAGACGCCGGCCACACCCGCTGCAACACAACAATTTGTCATTTCAAAAGTCAGAAACTCTCACGATGTCATTATCTACAAGTTGTTTTTTTTTTAAGACGCTCACCTTGTGCGTCTGATAGACAATCACCGCATTTTCCGACAGCGTCTCCACGACGTTGAAGTTTTCAATGGTGGCTGGAAGAAGCACAAAGCGGTGTTGGGACGCCAGGAGGATTTAAAAATGACCTGAAACCAGAGTCTGGAGACTTACTTTCCCAGTCGTTGCGGTAGGCGGTGTCCCAGAAGTAGTGGCAGACCTCGTGCCCGGTCACACCCTTCACCGAGTGCGTGGCCTTCAGAGGGTCCAGGACGATGCCGTTCTCCTCGACCTCTCTCCGGTACACCTGCACACATTCAGAGTCAAACACAGTCAGAAGAAAAAAATCCTGCTAGAAACTCCGCGTGACAAAAGAAAAGCATCCAATATTATTCGATCTATTAAAAGACTTTAGAATAAAGTTGGCAAAAATTGACGTTTTTAACCAGGTCCAAGAGATGTGCAATTTAAAAGAGGAGGAGAAAAAAAAAACCTACCTTCATTTCTCCTTCTTCTACAACCAGCTGCCAGTTGGCGTCTCCACCGACATCCTGCAGGGAGTAGGTCATGTGACTCTGCACCATCTCCTCCACCTGCAGCAGGAGGCCGGGGACAGAGCGAGAGGGGGGAGGGGAGGGAGATCGATCATGTAGCGACAGTTTTAAAAGGCACTCAGACAGAGTTTGTACCAGACGGAGACGACAGCTGCACTTAAAGCGCTGCACCAACACCTGCGTGACACTAAAAATACAACCAGGCCCAAACGGCGCATCTTAAGAAAGGACAAACTATGACATGATGCCGGATGGGAATAAATTGATGGTTCATTACGAGACTGACTTTGTTTGTCAACAGCCATTCGTCTGACAGGCAGCGTCTCCTCACAATCCGATTAGCTCGTTGGCCCGCTGAACTAATGAGTCTCTTGTAATCAATGATATCAGGTTTCACCAGGATATAAATGAGGCAAGACAGATGACCAAAAAAAAAAAAAAAAGCAACTGATTTACAATCTATACGGCTGACCACCACTGAATTTCTGTAGCAAGCCTCTGCATTTACTGGGAAATTCGACAGTCATGCAAACGCCGTGTTTCTCGCAGACAGGTGGAACAAAGGAAGAGTGACTGGCTGAAGTCTGGCAGCATGTTTACCTCGCGGCGGAATCTGTGGACTTCATGGGGAGGAGCAGGGGAGGACAGACTATGTGGCTACAGGGAAGACGAGAACACAGGGAATGAGGGATGAGCAACGGAACTTAAAAAGTTATACACAAAATAGGCTGTGAAAAGGACGAAATAAGGAAGAGGGCGAGGGCAGAATGGAGGTGAGGAAGGTGGGAATGGTTAAGGTCGCAAGGGACAGAAGAGTGGAGGGGTGAACAACCTTGTCGGTGAATCGGTGCGCGCCGGTGCTGGAGTAGACGTCTCCGGTGGGAACTGGGCTGGACCTGTGGATCCTCGTCTTCTCAGTTTGACACTGGACACAGACAGACAGGTCGTTTGATTGTCAACTTTAGGTTCAAACAAACGTGAAATCTGTGCAATGCCAGTGATCAATCTGGGAAACCTCATTTTGTCACAACACAGCATGTCGTATCAAGAACCACCCAATCATATGTATTATATTATATATCACATAACAATAAAATAATACAGGTTTACGATCATCTCTGGAGTTCGTCTGAGCTCGTGTTTACCCGTTCTTCTATTTTGTCTTGTCTGTCGAGCGCCGCTTCAACTGCGTCGAAAAATTCATCCTCGTTAATCAGACTGTTGGGACCTTCCTGCAAATACAAGGAAAATAAATATTACTTGAAAAGCTTTTTACAAAATGTATTCTTTTACTGCATTACGGGTGGTTTCACTGTTGCCTTACCTCATAATCTGGACCTCCGAAGTGAGACTTTTTCTTCAGCTCGTTGAGGGCACATTTGTAGCCCTCTTCTATTCTCCGCCTCTTCTCCATCTCCTACACACACAGACATTCACACGGCGACTTCAGAACAGCCACCGGATGAAACGTGGCCTTTTGTGCGTGTGCTGCATCGATGCCGATATTACCAACCTTATCCAGTCTCTTTTGCCAGCTGTCCTCTCTCTTCACCATGAGGTCGATGCAGTGGGACAGGGTGGCTAAGATTCCTGCTGTGGTGGCCTTGAATGTGATGGCTTCACCCTTAAAGTCTATGCCGTTGATTCCTTTGGGACTCAGGGACTGGAACACTGCAGAAGAGATCGCATAGGAAGGATTTGTCGGGCTGTGAGGGATGAAGCTTCGCACGTACACCTGCTCAAACGTTTAGATTATAACAAAGAGTTTTTCATTTTATAGAAATGCAGAGAAATCCACTTATGGCTTCAGCAGTTAGTCAAAAGGTTTAATCTTAAACGTATTTACTCGGATTAACACTCACACACTGCAATGATTCACTACAACTGAAGGCATTAAATATCTTCGAAGGTTCTCGAAACTAAAGTTAAAGATTGTGAGATTAAAGCTAATGCTGCGCCTGCAGCACCCAGTCCAGTCTGTCTTCACCAGTTTGCAGTTTTGCTTTTTGTTGCATTCTGAGTTCTCAACTCAGGACAGACTGGACACGAAAGGGACGTCTTTATAATCCAAACATATTTATTCTATTGAATGCGTTTATTTATTTATAAGACTTCAAACCAAAGATTTCAGAACAACGGTTGAATAAAACATGCACATTTGACTTCAGGACACAAAATGATTGTGAACTGGCTCCTTTAAGTCTCTTGAAACCAACAGTTGAATTTCTTATTTTTATCTCTCATTTAAGTGTCTTTTTTTTTTTACGTCTCTGTGTGCTGATTAATAATCCTGCTTCATAACAACAAGTCCTCAGGTTGCAACATCACAAGCTCTTTTTTTTTGTCCTCCAATAATTGCGTTCCTGTGACTCAGTATTGTCTTTATTGCTCCAAAGAGAAATATGTCGAATATGGAAATGGGCTTTTATGGCTTTCAGTGAAAATGACTTACATTTTTCTTTGCTGCCGTTGTTGTTGTGCAGGAACTCTCCATCTGTGCGGGTGTTCGGAAAATCGTCTTCGTCATCCTCAACAACTGGAAAAAAAAAACAAAAAGAGAAATGTTACAACATGTTTCAAGTAGTGGAGGCTCCAGGACAGGCCAGCGAACAGTGGCCCTGTCCCAAGTCGAGCTCGGGTTCAGAACACCATCACACTGACGGAACAACACGACAATGGTCTGATTTCATCTTCAGAATGGAGAGAGGGTGAGGGAGGAAAAGGGGGAAGGAGAGAGAGAGAGAGAAACAAAAGCAGGGCTTCATTCACGGCGGTCATCCACAGGCGCCCAGTGCAGGCTGCCATGAACAAATGTGCAGCCAGCCAAGATGGGATGATGAAGAATAACTGCTTTCTGAGTCCCAACACACACACACACACAAACACATTCTTCACAAGAAACAGAAAGTTTCTCCACAAAGACAAATATTTATGCAATATTAACACACCATGCTCAGACATTTGTCATATTTGTCTAACAGTTTTCACTTCAGTTCGAAGGGACTAACAAATTTACATCAAGTCAAGCTGCGGTGTCACTCTGTACCATTTTTATTCTGCCATGCAGACCATCCGCCCAGACGAAAACAACTTCTCGCCAAATAAAACTCACAAGCACCGCAGAAGGATTCACAAATGTCACATGGTTCTACATCAACATGCAAGCCGAAGCCGTGACTGCCAAACAAATACATTTTTAACAACAAATTTTTATTCTAAATAATTGTGTAGATCCCATTTATTTGTAGCTCATTAGAATCCTAATAATCTTTCCAACAATAGTGGAGTCGTTTCTCACTTTTGTCCCTCTGCAGCTCGTCCTTGGACACGGCGTCAGCGCAGCTGTCAAAGTACTTTTGAAGTGTGTCCACCTGTCGGCACAGGATGTCTCTGAACGTCTCCATCTCCGCCAGCTTCTCTCTCAGGCTGTGTCCCTTCTGAGGAAACAAAAGACGAAACGGACCGGGGAGGAGTTTGTTTACAGTTCCTCAGACCGCTGTGCAACCAAATTACCAGCTTGTGTGTGTGTAATTTCAAAAAAGACAAACATCTCTCTGGCCCAAGGTGCACAAAGTCAACAATGAGCCAGAAAACTCACCTTGAAGGAGGACGTGGAGGTGGCAGAGTAGCCGCTGGTGGCTGATGTGAGAGACAGCATGGAGCCATGTCTCCGCAGGCTGGACTCCGAGCCATAACCAGAATCAGCCTGAAACAACCCCCCCCCCCCAACAAACAATCAAACATGTGGAGAAGAAACAGATCAAAACCATGAGTTACAGAGTCCAAATGTATTGTAAAGCCACTTGCATATTTATATAGACAAGAATCACAAACTAAAAGGGATTCCGAGTTACGTGCCCAAAAAAATGGCAGAAGGAAAATAATAGTAAAAAAAAAAATTAACGGCCGTTTAGGATGGTAATCTTTGCGCCTCACCTCTTAAAGAGGCAGGCATAAGAACTAGAACTGATCCTTTGATCCATGTATAATCTCAGTTGTAGCCGTCTGTCTGGTATGAAGTGTTCTCATCTGGCTTCAATTATCAGATTTGTGACGGTTGTAGCTCAGTGCCCTGCTTTACCGTTTCTAATGCCACACAAATGAGTCACCGTTTATCCTGCACAAAGCAAGTGGATCATGCAATACTACATTTCTGTGTTCCAACAACAACAAATAAGCCTCCTTATTGTACCACGTACAAGTAGAAGCAGTGAAACTTCTATTTTAGATTAATTATACCTAAACTGACATTTTTACTTTAATTCTTCATAAACTAAATTGATAATCCGTGAAAAACAGTCATTTTTAGGTGCTCATTGTAAACATTAAAAAAATAAATTTTTTAAATGCATGCAACTTCTTAGTTTATATAGCATGAGTGCAGTATTGACCATAAAATTAATAAACCTTCCAGTATTTGTCAAGAGATGTGCCTCTCCATCTTCACACAACTATCTGCTCTTTTAATCTTTATAATTTCAAGTTCATTGATTTGGTTTTAACCTTATTTCACTTTTAATCAAGTAAAACTGTTCATTATTGAGCATTGGTTAAATTATTAGGTTATTTTGCGTTACTAAAAGTAAATCTATATCCTGATGCCATTGTGTACTCTTTCACAGAACACAACATTGTGTATTCTTGAGTAAAATGAAATGCCCCTTTCCTGCATGTGTAAGAAAACCTTCCCCTCAGCAGCACTTGACACAGATTCAGTGTGCTATACTGAAACATCAGCTGGCTTCTTGTAAACCGGACAGGTTCCCCTTTTACATAATCACTCGGCACCCAAAATAGACGCAGTGACAGGAGCAAGGAAAGCTTCAACAACAGTGAAGTGTCTCCTTTAGGAGACACTTCCTATTTCGACCACCAGAGACCGCTAGATGTAAAGGCACGTGACTGACAATTAAGAGGAGCCAGGGGTTACTGTCGGTCAATGACCAGAAGTAGCTCTCTCTCTCTGCTCACATGGATTTCAGTCGCTGCTGCTTTTGCCCTTTATCCGACATACTGCTGCCTCACTGGCTTCATCAGCACAGAAGGTACCATCTCACTCACTAATGGATAATCTGATCACAAGAAAATCTCAGCCAGCAGAGACATTGTTTGAACTGCATTGTGAGGAGTCAAAAATACAAAATGTGGTCGCAGTAAAAGGAACATTTGTCAAACGCTAACCTGCTTAAATGTAAATGTCCTTAAGCCGCTTGTGGCAGAGTAAATATTGCGTTTGTGCACATAGACGTGTATTTCCAATTTTTCTAATTGTATAAGATAAAGAAATCTACTCAATAAATCAAGACAGGGAGTATGAGCAGTGTTTACGGTATCCAGGATACAAGTGTTGTTTAGCATTTACAGCTGGAACATCTTCCAGCTATAGGAGGATGGCCGTGTTAGCTGCAGTGTGTTGTGTCTCCATGGAGACGCTGGCCGCTGAGAGCTGTGAGTAATTTGGGTTAGAAGAGGAAGCGAGGCCTTCGAAGAAGACGAAGAGCGTGAAGCGGTGACTCATTGTGGGTGGGATAGCCGGCTATACATATTGTGTATGTGCACAAGCCAGACCCCCCACCCCATTGTCTGAGTCACCAAAGCCTGACTAAGGGAGGGCGGGGGGATTTCCCAAACCAAGGACCACGGGAGAGTTGAGTTGAGGTGTGGCGACTGCTCTCTCTCTTTCTCTCATCTGTCAGACAGACCGTGGCTCTGGCTACAACTGCTCAAATCTGCTGCGGATTAAACTTGTGCTTGGAAAAGCTCCTTTGCGACTGCTCTCTTGGTGTGATTCATTTGCGAAAGAATCCAAGGCATCCAAACTCAAGACTATGCACTATAGAAGTGATGCTGCCCAAACATACAGAACACCCCCCCGCCAGAAAAATAAAAAAACAAAACCCACTCCTCCAGCGGACTTTGAAATGTGTGGTAGCAGTAAAGTTTGATTTATTTATATTTTTGACCAAGCAAATTGTCCACACTCGTCTGAGATCTGCTTGCATGTGTGACATGTGCTGATTGTAGCCTGTTTATCGGCAGAAACATCGTCTTCCCAGCATCTATAGTCTCTGACCTAGAAGATCACAATAAAAAGGACTACAATCTACTTCTTTTGTCCTTCAATCTGAGTAAAGACAACAGCTGCTACTTCTACCTCGAGATAAGGCTGTTACAAAGGCTGGAACTGGAGTCGAGTTGGACACACGAGACGAAAAAAAACTAAACGGTTGAGATCACATTACAAATGTGATCAGCTTTCAGATATGCACCAAAACAAAACACAATAAAAGTGTCAGCACGTGTTTGGAAAATGTAAGAAATGCAGACTTTGCTTTATATATAATTCATACATCAAAACAGCACAACACAAATGCCCACAAAAACCGTGTGTACTGTGCAAAACACACGTGTAGCGAGCTCCTACAGTCTTGCCAACAAACGCACCAGTGGTGGAGGGATGATTATTGTTCCAGTGACTCCTCCCTTCTCTCTTCTCCCCTCTCTGATACTCTAACAGAAAACACACAACCAGTACAAAGTAAACACACATTCTAGGACATGATTCTCATTTGTTAGAAACGCGACAAGGATTTTTCTTTTTTTTTTTATGCTCTTGATTGTTATTGTTTTGGTGTTAAAGCATGCAAGACTTACTCTGTGCAGCTCAATGGACTCGATCCACTGGTGTCTGTGCTCGGGGTCTTGAGCTCTGAGATACCAAACACTGTCGTTGACGCTTATGTCCAGTCGGCATTCGTCAAACTCGTGAGGCTGAAATAAGACAAAGAAAGAGGTTACCAAAAAAAATCTCAAAAACATGGGTATAACAATGCCAAACTGCCATTGTATCGCAGTGGGTTACTGAAGCAACTTCACATTAATCTGCACAAATGTCAATCTGCACATCAGCCTTCAGCCACATGTTTCACCCATCTGCTTGCACTTAACCACATTTCAAATCAAAATGAACTGAAAAAGCAGCCGCCCTCAAAGACCACATGAAATGAAAAGCACATTTCCGGAGTATATGCCTGGGTTAACGGTCTCTTCAAATGTGAAAAATGTGTATATTTCTTTCTTTCCTGTAAAACACGGTCAATTGTATAGAGATGTACCCTGCGATCAGAGGAATTTCCTGATTCAGGATCTAATAGAAATGCATTTGTTGTTTTCTGGGGTCTCCCCTCTGTTCCAACATCTCCAGCTTTGGATGTCAGCTTCAATGTATGTATAAAACACACATGCAAATGTCAAAGCGAGAACACGCCTTCCCAACTTTGAAGAGGAAATCAAATATCCCTCAGGCTTGGATGGGGATAGGCCAAAATCACAGAGTTTAAAACAGGCTTCACATGCAGGCTCGATACCTCAGGTAACCTCTGTTAACTGCCCTTTACTTCTCATAGCAAGAGAAAAGGCAAATCTGCATCGAGCTCAGAAGACCACAGACAGAGAGGCATCTGTGAGAGGTGGCCACGCGTGGAAAAGGCCATTAAAAATTACACCGAAAGAGCAAACTGCTAATCTATCCCCTGTATGTTACAATCTGCCGTGACAATCTGTTCCTGGTAGGCTTTAACTACTCCAAACAGGTCAGTCTCACTCGCTCTCCCTCTATGATATGAATTCAATGCCTTCAATTAGAGCTCATCTATACACCTCAAAGGGAATGAAAGACAAATAAGAGCGACACCTCCATTTTATAGACGCCGTCTCAAAGGAGGAGCAGCAGCAGTAGATAAGTGGCCTTTTGCTCGCATTTTGCAGCATGAAGCATATTCTTAATAGCCCTCCAGTGTGCTGTCAGCATTGTAAAACTGCTGTGCTGGTGTGGCCAGCAACAGAGTGTGTGCCTGTGTGTGTGTGTGTGTGTTTGTGAAGACGGCGATAGCAGTGGTATTCACCTGTGTGGTAATTACCAAAACGTACAAGTCCTTTTGAAAGGGCAGGCCCTGGGTGAGTCCCAGGGCTAAACTGATCTCAAGGTCTGATCACAGAGGGGGGGAGAAAAAAAAAAAACAGGCTCAGTCAGAGTCAAGGACAGAAGCTGAATTGGAAAGGAGTGAAGGCGCAGAGGCCATTTTATTTTTTATTGTAAGCGGCAGGGGAAAATAAAAAGATCCGCGAACAACGGAATGAACACATCTGGGCTCTGTGGTTTAAGATGTTGGTAATGAACAGCCCTTTCCTAAGAGGAGGCCAGGGACCGACAGACTGCGGCACCGGCGAACAACAAACACATCGGGTCTGAATGAAAGGTGGAAGGATTGAAATGAACAGAAGCAGCGTTTAATTAAAGCAGCCATCGATTATTTGGATTAAAGAGTCGATACGGTATTGTGAGAAGAAAAAAAACTGTAATTATACTTCATTGATTCTTCTCGTCCACTGACTATTTGATCAATGCAGAATGAACTCGACTTAACAACATTATCTTCAAAAGAAGGGATCCTTTCCGCCCCCAGCATATAGTGAAAGGATCAATTTAACATCGCAACAATGAAGCCATTTAATTCACTTGTATATATTTCTGCTAACAAAGCAACATTTTATTATCATGTTACCTTCAAACTTTTGAATATCTATTGACATTGTCTGAAACATGTTTTCAAACATGCCCATAAAATGAGATTACAGACAAATTGGTCTTTCGTGTTTCTCACAAATTGTCCAATGTAAAGATTAATCAGTTTAAAAAACTGTTTGAGATCATAAAAAGATAAACAGGATATAGGAGCTCCAAAACTGTAAGGCTAACTTTGGCTTCTTGCTGATGAAAACTGTATAGAGGCGTCGAATTGTAATTTGAAATATTTTACAGGACAGTACTTCTAATTAGAAACAGTGCACCAGCAGACTAATAAACGTTCCATAATGCTGCTTTTACTAACATTCCCCTACAAGACAGCGACTTGGTGGATATGGAAAGGACCAGATACTCGGAGTCAGTAATGAACACCAGAGAGTGAATCATGGAGGCTTTTCTAGGATTTAGGAGCTGCCAGCCGAACCTGAAGGGCAAACAAGGAAGGAAGCGCGTGTCCTTAACCCCACATGAGTTATAAGAAAAGACAAAAGAACAGCAGTTGGCTTCAACATCCTCCTTCCTCTGCGAAATCCAGGATTGCATCAAAACAAAACTAAAATAACACTCCGATTGAACTTTGACTGCCAGGTCAAATACTTAAAAGCCAAGTTAATCTGTGAAAGTAAAAACAAAGAAAAGTTAAAGCCAGTTGAACTGCGAAGGAATAAAAAAAAAAAAAAGAAAAGAAATTGGCCACGATAGAAAATTAACTGGTCTTTCCAGAAAAATCTGCAAATGAATGACAACATTTTCATTCATTTAAATTTAATGGAAGAGATACATTTCAGGCATGGAAGAAAAGTGTGATAGATTCACATATATACCAACAGATTGAAAAATTCCATTGACATCCTAACCACTTCAATACATACAAGGGAAAAAAAAAAAAAAAAAGCTAGCTAATGTTTGCCTTCAATTGGCTTTTAGTCTCATTTGGTTGCTAGGTACGTTAGAAAATTAATGGCTCTTGACCACCTCTTGACCACGGGGTCATGGGTTTTGTGATTAGTAAACAGCATGGAGCAATAAAAGCCTGCACTGGGTTCGAGAAGTTACTGAGATCCGAGGCAACAGGGGGGGGGGGGGAAAGTAGCATAATCCACCACTGAGAAGCGACTTTACAAGAGCAAACGACATGCTGACGATGGACACGGCCTCCTGGAAAGACAGGCAGATGAAAATTTTTTTTATGTTTTACTCTGTATGGAGTGTGTAGTTGTCTGCTTGCATCTGATGAATTAACACTGGGTTATGCAGAGCAGAGTCAATGAGAAAACCTGTTACTCTGTACGGGGTGGAGTTCATAACAGACCCTAAGGAGGGTGCACAGGGCGAGCAGGCATATGAAACTGGATCAATGGCTATTTTTGATATGGCTGCAGTGAAGCACTTTTCTCTGAAGGTAAAAAATAAATAATAAAGCAAAAAATCAATGCCAAGATTATTTTCATGGGTCTAAAATAAATTAAAAAAGGCAGCAATTGTACGCAATCGTATGCCATGTATTTATATATATATATATATAAATAAATAAAGATTTAATGTAACCATAAGAGGATTCAATTGAAGAAGACCCAGGAGAACTGGTGTCTCCAAAGGCCAGCTGAAACTGAACTTCACCATCAACCAGTCTGACAGGACACCTGCTCATTGAGAAGGAAGCTAACGTTACTTCAGAGAAGTGTGTTGTCATTCTTTGGCTTTTTCACTGATGAAAAACCTCTGCCAGAATTGCTAAAGTCTGTCAGACACTTCCCTTTTTCATTGAGTTTCCTGGAGTGACGTATGATTCAAACTCGTCCCTCCTGATGTTAAAAAGATTTGTATTTGTGCCTGGGTTTTGGAGAGTTTTACAACAACTTATGAGGGGAGTGTGTTTAGGAGGGAGACGGGCGAGACAGAAAGAGGGAGTAACAAGTAATATAATGCCAAAATTTAAATGATGAGACAAAACAGCTTGACTCTGTCTACTCTTTTCTTCAAACATAAACTTCCTACTCGGCTTCAAAAAGGCTCCCTTTTCAGTCTACTCGCTCCCAACCCCTTTCTGGGCTGGTGTACGTGTCTCCGGTCACAGAGAGCTAAAAGGACGCGAGTACAAAAAACTGGACGAGCTGAAACCCATGCAAACACTGAAACCGCCCCACAAAAAAAACACGAGTGCAGGGGGCCAAATGCATTTCCCTGCTAATGTCAACAAATGTAAATAGTATAATTAGTATATTCCAGTGTCTTGTTTTTGCAGCGTTAATACGACAGCTTGATGGCAGGAACATCAATGTGGGGACTTCCTGACCACCAACCCGGGATCCTTGTCGCCCTGGAGAAGGAAAGTCTGACTCACGGGCAAAGGAAAGGAAAAGGAAAGCTACATCACCAAGGGTGACATTAGAAGAACAATCTGTCAAGTCCACACACGCATATACATATGTTTGTTGACCCTCCCTATGCCTTCTACTACAGAGGAAGTGACATACTATGAAGAAGAGTTCTCATTTCCTGGAGCTGACAAACTCCACTACATCATCCTGCTCAACCCCAATCTGCTCTCTTTTCTCAATCTTTTTAAAGCTTTCAACTGATGTCTGCCACATCCAGTGTTTCTGTATTTTGCAGATCTTGCACTGATAGAACATCGATTCCAGTGGGGGAAGGAGTTTCAAGTAGGGCAGCCTGCTCCATTAACTGGCCGTGCATCTAAAAATGGCAATGGTGGTTGCCAGCCTTTGCAGGTGAAGCTCCAAACCCACATTAGCGGCAACACAAAACCTCCGACAAGCTCCACATTCACACACACAGCAGAATGACAGTGTAGTAAATGTCAACTCACAGTTGCTTTTTAACATATTTAGTTCCTCATTAAATGTGCTGTAGCTTTTTTTGTTTAACTCAGTAAATGCAGAAATCATATTTCCATTGGCTCACGATCTGCATTCTTGCAAAAAAAAAAAAAAGACGCCAAGTTGACCTTTTCCCCTCATATTTCTGAAATATTTACACACTAACCAACTACTTAGTCTATAAACCAATCAGCAGCACCAGAGATGAAAATAAGCAGCATGAGGACTTACTAAATGTTATTGATAATCCCTAATGTCCCTAATGTGACAACACAAGCAATTTGACATCTTTTTTATGTGAAAAAAAAACAAAGAAAAATGGCATTTTTCTTCTGCAGTCAATAGCAGGTCTCAGGAGAGGGTGCTCAATCTAGAACCGATGCACATTAGTGCAATATGAAATATTGCTAAAAGGAATTAATTGTGAGCTATAAAGTCACTACAAGCCTTTGCCAGCATCAAGTCTCCATAATGCATGATAATCGGAAGCCTCATTGATTACAAACCGCAGAAATTAGATAGAAACAGCCAAACAAACAAGAATGAAACTGAGTGAGGCAGCAGCTCACCTGCCAACTGAACATAGGGAATATAAAGGAAATAAATTATTAACACTATCTGGCTAAAATCTCCATTTAATCCTGTGCTGAATAATTAATGTTTGCTGAATAGGTGAGTTATTGTTTAAACCTGCCTTGTACTAATGTGGCTGTATCAGTGCCATTCGTTTTTATGAGCATCTTGATCCACACACATTGGACATTAATTGTGAATGGCAGCTTGTTTGATAAGCAACATTATGGTATTGATGGGTGTACCGTTATTCCAACAGACACAGAGGAAACCAATCTAAACAAGACAAGAAACTAGTAGAATGCAGTGGAATGGAAAAACTCAGAATTGAGTTGATCAACACTTTGAGATTTTTTTTGCACTATTTTGAATTGAGCTGTAGCCGTGATTCTTCCACAATTAACAGTTTTACAACTCAGGTTTAACCAAGTTTCTCAACTACAGTGTCCACACTGAAATCTGTGAAACTTCTGACTTTCCACTAAGCTGTATGTATAACATATAAACATGTGTGCAATCGGTTTTATGTGAAAGTTCTGAAATGCCACAGGATTATTTTTATTATCCACTTGAAGGTTAATAGGATTTTTAAACAGATGTATCGTATTTATTTTCCTCTATTAAATAAGCTTTTTGAAGTGGTTGCTTAACAAATAGTTAGTTTGTAATATAACATTACAGCCATAGACGAGTCAGTCTTTGCATCTTCCTTGTCGAAATGCTTAACTATTATATTTTTCAAAATTGTTTTTTGTACCCCTGTAGTATTATTGTCAGATTAGCGCCAAGTCCTTTTCCACTAGCCTCATTGGAACACTCTACATCCTGGTCCATTTGTACTTGAGAGTTAAGTTACCAAAAGGAGACATACTGTCAAAGCTGGTGAGTATTTTCACTCAGAAGCAGCAAACGATCATGAAAGAACCGTAGACATTAGTATTGTACTGCTCAAGCTGCAATTTTGAAGGCAACATCTCTGTTGGAATGGGAGGTTACGACAGCAGAGGCACCACGCAGAGGTTAATATTTACAGACGCTGGGAATGAACAAAGCTGAACAAATACTAAAAGCAATGTCTGCTTTACGCCGCCTGGGAACAGTCACTTATTCATTTCCCTTGTTACTGTTTGGACAGAGACACGGCGGCTGACCCGCGCTCGCACTGCAACACCCCGAGAGGTGAAAGAGTGTGAACATCCAGTGACACAACACTGTTGACGCATCGAGATGCCCGTGACAGGATTTTAATGAAAACCCACGAAGCGTTGTGTTCTGTGTTTAATTACTACATGATCCTGCTGGCTAATCGCCGCATATCTCCGTCTAACCTACACAATGACACAACAAAGAAGTCTCATGATTCAGTGAAGTGTAACCACACTGCAAGCTGCAACAGTCACCTGACGAGCTGCTTTTCCCTCAGGCATAACTTGGGACATAATCAGGAGTTCTTGGTACAAACGCACATGCTGTTTGTGGAATTTCAGGGCGAAGCTTCTCAATTTAATTCCTTTGCGAGTTCAGGAGAACCATATGGTGCATTACTGACATCTGAATCACATCTTGTACGTCCGATGCCGAACTTCACAAAAGCATGTGAGGAGAAAGAGAAAGGGAGGGTGGGAGGATGGAATGTCTGTGGAAGTTTGTGTTTGCACTTGGAATTTTTCCTCATGTGCTCCTCAGGTCATCTGCTTGACTCTTTCAGGTTGATTTTGAAAGCTGATTACATGACAGTTCCTTCTAAAGAAATGGAAATTTAATACAATATATGTTAGGCTAAACCGGCTTTGCTACAGAACAATAATCATGACCACGATTACAGCAGTTTCGATTGGCAGCACATACAAAATTAAATGAGCTGCAGTTCATTCACCACCTGAAACAAATATTTAGAAACTATGCATGCACAATAGGAAAAAAAAAGCTGGTTATTGCCATGCATTTGCTTCTTGAGCATCCAAAGCCATATTTAGACCCGAATACCAAACTCTCTTGGGGCTGCAACATAGTTCTCCTGCTTTACAAGCAGCATTCATTCTCGAAAGAGATTTTTGCCAGTGCCAATATTGCACAAGTTTGACAGGAGAGCAGTCGGCCACTTGTAGAGGAAAACATCTTAGCAGTACTCACAGTAATAACAGCTTTGCTCAGGCAGAGGGAACCCCGACAGCCGTACTCGGTTTCATCCTGAGATTTGTAGTAGCTCAGCGTGTTGTTTTTCAGCACCACCCAACGGTCCTGCCAGCCATGGATGTAGTTTGTCCACTGAAAATAAAAATAATGTTATGGATATCTTTCTGCACTGAGAGAAAAGAATAACAAAAAACGCGGACACAATGTGAAGGAACACATTTTCACATTTTTCAATAAGAAATCCTTTCTGACTGAAGAGGTTTCTGCTCAGGAATACTTTCATTATTGTTGAGTTGATTTGTGATAGATTATGCAAAAATGTTCAAAAAAAAGCTTCCAATCCCCGGTCTCATGAAGTAAACACAAGATATTGACAAATACTGCTGGAATCAAACACTTATAGCTTAAAAAATACTGATCATCAATAGAGATTATCTATAATTTGCGGCTGTACTTCAGGTTGTTGTGCAATGAATGAGGAGAAAAACACAAAGTTTATATCTAACTTGGGTCATCTGCATTTCTGGGAACATTTTAGTCGTGACATGTAATGTGTAGCTCATTAATCCTCACAAGACTTGTGACGTCCGTAGGGCTTAGCATGATTGAACAGGTGAAGGTTTCTGGATGGAGATCTGCGTAATCTCCCAATATGCTTGCTTAGCGGGTCAGCGTGCAATCTGTTTATAGACAACCCATATACCCAGAGATTAATACCAACATTAGCTGGCTAGCAGCTTACCGAATTAAAACGGTGGGCAGTTCTGCCAAAACAAGACAGCCAACAGAAGCGGGCTGAAGCATATGGCAAAATAGGTCAGCAAGACTTTGTCTCGCATCAGACTTAACAAGTCTGTTTATCGGACAAAAACCGAACACGCCAACAATGGCTTGTGTTGTTGTTGTTATTCGCACAGCCCTCTCACTTATTTTTCAGTGTCACAGGAAATGTTTTATCTGCACCTTGCATAGCATTGTCAGCCCAATATTTACAGTACCATTGGACAGTTGCCCTCAACACATACTGAACCATTTGCTCTGTGCTCATTGTTATTACAGTAGGCATGGAACAGGAATGTGTGACAGGACAACTCATCAATGGGAAAAACTCTTTCAGGGTAATGACTGTTCTGTTGGTTGCTGTGGAGCACTGTGCTGTGTTGTTGTTGTTTTTTTAGAATAGGTTATGGACTTGTGACATGTATATTTTATTTTAAAATGGTTGTGTTGGATGGTTGTAATTTTTCAGTTTAGGTAGTTTCAGGTGACCTTTAATCATACTAATGGTCTAATTGATTGAGTAAACCTCTTACTATCAAATCAATGGCTTTTTAAAAAAAAATGTATAGATTTCCATTGTAAAAAACATTTTTCTTCAGTTTTCGCTTATACTGTCAGACACAAACAGCATGATTCTAGATTAGAACTGGAACAAGGTAGAGCAAAATGATTTTGTAACAGCGTGCAAGACTTCTAAAAACAATGATTTTTAAAACAATTAAAGCTTAAAGAGAAAGACCAACATCTACATAAAAAAGTGACAGTTGACCTAGAAAGAGGTGTTCAAATATTTAGCAAAAACCAACAAATTCAAGGGAAGTGTCATATGTTTGGCACACAGAAAATGTGTTGCGTCTCTGACTGTTGAAGACAAACAAACAAAAATGTCTGCCTTTAACATTAATTCTGGCAAAAGCAGTGCATACTTTGTATTGAACTGCTGCACTGCACGTGTATCGAGTCAAAACAGATGCTCGCAGTAATTGAAAACAGCGGGGATCTGCGCATATTTTCGGAGGGAGAGGTTCTTTCTGTAATCACTGTGAGGATTACCGGTGTCACAATGTTGCAATGGGGGGGACGAGGTGGACTAATTATGGATAACCATTTCCCCCCAAAAATAGGCACGGAGGGATTCGTCATAACCTCATTTCACCTCGACATGTAGACGCGTCCCTTCCTGGAAGTAACATTTGGGGCAGACATGATTGAGCTCAGCTGGAGAAATTCCCGTTCGTTCGAACGTGACTCACCTTGCTGAGGACGCCGCTGAACTCGGCGATGCCAACGGGATGTCCAGGCTCCTCTCGAGGCTCCAGGTCGTCCTCGGAGCCGGAAGAGTTCCAACTCTGGTTGTCTGACATTTTAAATTTCTTCCTTTTTTTTTTTTTACCGCAGTTCCAACACCAAGTCGAGCATACAGCAGCTACTTCAACTGTGGCACGTGACGCTGTCAGACGAGTAAATGACCGTGTTAGCTGATTTGCCCGGACATGAATGACCAATGACGAAGGAGCAACAGTTCACAGAGTCATGTTGTGTCAATATCGACTGATTAATGGGGCTGAGAGCAGCAGGAGTTAACCCTAAACGGTGGAGCGTTTTGCGGGGGATCGATAGCCGGCTCCGACCGGGTGAGAGTCGACGCCGGTTAGCGAAAGGGGCTGCTGCACATTATGCGGTGGAGCGGTCCAGGTAAACGTTTAGCCGAGTGCGCGCGCGTCTTCAGCTGTCAACACCTATATTCTCTGGCATGAAAATCAACGGAGAGCAGGAGGAAGTCGCAGAGGCGGAAGAAACGCGAGATGTCAAGAGTGTGAGCGGAGGCCGCGGAGTCCGTCGCAGACTTCTTCAGAGGAGCGCTGTGGCCCTGGCGGCGTTTGTTTTGCTCCGGGGTCTGGTGACAGCTCTCCAGCTCAGCGCCATGTTCAACTGACGTGCGGAGCTTCCTCCTCCCGAGAGGTGTTGGTGCGCGTGTTCCAACTCGCGTGGTGCGCAGGGGCGCTGGCTCAGGTGACGTCAGCAGATCCACTCCTAAAATGGAAACAAGCCCCGCCCCTTGTTTATACTAATGGAAAATACATATCTGGGAGACAGCTCTAAAGGACATATCCAGCAATAAATATATACAAATCACTTTAGGATATTACAAGAAATAAAATCAATATAATAATAAAAGAACACTTAAAAAAAACATAATAGTACTGTCACAATTTCCATTACTATTGGAATATATTATTACTCCAATTTTGTTTACAAAACTAATTAAAATATACGAGTATTGAAATATTCTAATAATATTTCGAGAAAAAACCCATAATGTACACATGAGTGTAGAACACACTGGAATTACGTAAAACAACTGAGAGAACTGTGAAATATCACTGAGAGTGGTTTTGAAAATATACACTATTACATGGAGTGGTAATGAAAATGGAAAAACGGAAGACTCACGTTCAAATGCACTTGAAAATGTGAGGAGTACGAGGAAATGTTGTAGAGTTACCTGATATTTTTCCTTTTCTTTTTTTTTTAAGACAAGTCATACTTGTTGCTACTACATTTACTGGGAAGCAGTTGAACATTACTTAAAATTCAGAGTGCAGTGCAACGTTCTTTGAGTAGCTCTACAAAGTAGAACTAGGTTTATAAAACAAACAGAGTACAGAACCACCTCAGATAAGAAGTGGAAAGAAAATTGCGTAAAATACAGATATAAAGGCAAACAAACCATATAAAATATCTGGTATATGTAATTCCTTTCTGTTAAACAGTGATCGCTTTCATTATAATATAAATTCAACTTGACCTGATCAGACATTTTATGAACTTGTAATGACGTGATAAGGTTGACATAGTCAATGTATATGCATAAGACATGTTCCTTCCTTTTCCATGTCTCCTTCCCTTTGTTGACTTAAGCCTGTACCTGTCCTGAACTTGCAACAGCCATGAGTCATGTGATAATCCTGAAGCACTTTAGCACATAGACAAACACATGTCTGTCACATTGCTATCCCTAGACACAAACACACACACACACACACACACACACACACACACACACACACACACACACACACACACACACACACACACACACACACACACACACACACACACACACACACAACCCATTGTCTTGTGAAAGTGAGCAGCTTTTAGCCAAATCACGGGTTTTGTGAGTCTGTTGCACTTCCACCCGTCCTTAAGATTCCGGAAATGAAGAAAAACCACAAGACTCCTATTAGCAGTAAAATGAAACTCTTCTCTCCCATTAAAAGGAGAAGTGAGTGACAGGAAGCTTGGATTATGGACTATCACTCAGTTAACAGCTTTATGTTATTAACACTGCAACCACTGCAATGAAATGAACTGAACTCAATTATAAAATAACGCACAAAAAAGGAGACAATTTGCAGATTATTTCATTGTTGTAACTATACTTCTTGCCAATAAATCTTTTACTGTTGATAAAAAGCCTACCATTGCAAGTGCAAAACAGTTTATTCTGCTGTTGGGTGCATTTGATGACCAATGTAAATTGATTAACTGAAATTAATGACAAATAAATCACACAATTCTTGAAAAATCCATCAATAATAAATACATTCCGTGTGCATGATTGAAATTGACCTCTATTATACAAAACCGTGGCATTTCATGAACATGTTTGACTGCTCTTTTTCTCTGCTTTCATTCATCTGTGAGATGGATACTGTTATCCTAATCCCCTAACTGAAATCAGCTGCCAGTCCCCTGGCTGGGGAGGGTTCTTTGATTTAATCACAGTGACATACAAATAGTCTCTGACCAGGAGTCAAGGACCGTGACTCAGCCGGGGATGACCAAGACGTAATGTGATGAGGTCACTTCCTCTTTCTGAGCTGCATTTGGCTCCAGGGTCAGAAGCAACAAGTGACAGGAGGGAAGGAAATCAGCTGCGCTATCAGTGTGGATAATTTTACTTCATTGGTGTGTCATATATTTCCTCACAGGCCGGAATGTAATCATTCTAGTATCAACTCAATAAAAATATCCATGTTGCTTAAAAACAACAGTGTGCTACCACAGTTTTCCTCATGTGGAGTCATTCCTTATTCCACAAAATGTGAAATAACGTGACTTGGGAGGCTGGTTTCAGAAAAAAATGGAGCAAAATAAATCCCCACTAAGAAGTTCACAGCTTGGCCTTTCTCGTGTGCCCTCTGCTGGTGACTCTTGCTGTCAGGCTCACCCTGTTTACAGTGTGGCGTGTTCAGAGTGTGTACACTGTGTGCATGCACAGGGTGTGAGGGTTTGTCTCATCAAGGTGCAGCAGCTGTGACACTAATCCTGACGCCATGACACCCCCAATGACGACATGACGACCTGGAAAGAGTCTCCAGGAAACCAAGAGGAAAATGAAATGTTTACAAGCTGCATGCGTCTGCGTGAGTGCAGTTTGCAACAATACCCTGGACCCTGAAGCGCCATCATCAACTGAAGCTGCAAGGAAATTATTAATCTGAATGGGAGTGTCTCCATTTTCTCTTCAAAGTTTAATTTCACAACATCCCCGCCATCATCCACAGCAACAATAATGTCAAAAATAGATAAATCTTTAACAATTTAGATGGAACACAATACAAAACATTAGTAGTAGTAGTAGTAGTAGTAGTAGTAGTAGTAGTAGCATCATTATTATTATATTATGATGATGTATGATTATATTTGGTTTCTGTGCCTCACAACACCTTTAACGAGTTGTTTCAATATTCAGCAATTACTAAAGTTGATCATTGACATTTAAAACAGCTGCAACAACCAAAGGAGACAAGCTTTTGGAAATACCACCCCCTGCTGACTGAAGACCTACAATGGAGATATAAATCAGAACTGGTGAAAACAAATAATTGAGTGCATCATAATCGCGAGTCTTTCCGGAAAAACGAACATTTCTTTGTGTATTTTTTTTTTTAACCTTTTACGAATCAGGTAGACACAACATAAAATGTTCATGTTGTGATTTATTGTAGCATGTAGTATATAAAATCACAAGCATAAAGAAACATTTGACAAATCAACCCATATCAATGAATAATGAAGTCATACCAGTCCACCATATAATATTAGAACATTTACAGCATGACACATTTAACTGAAGAGACAGTTTCAGTAAATAAAACCCTACATAGTGCAGGCACATTAATAACCAACCAAATCAAGATATCACAGTCCTGCTCGGAGGATGTCTGGGCAAATGGTGAAAATGACAGTAGACATCAACAGTTTCTAAAAAAAAAAAAAAAATTTTTATGTACTAGTGAGGACTATAGTAAATCACAACTGAACAGCAGATGGCAACAAAGTCAGCAGATAAAACTATTTACCTTTTTGACCCATATGTTGGAATTATTTGAGCTTTTTCAGCCACCTTGCTTCCTCAATGAACACTCCCAGATATTTGCAGTGTTCAACCATATTGGAACTGACTGCACCCTTAGATGTTGATTGGGGTCACCTCTGCCAGGGCCTAACCCTAACCCTGCACCTAACTACCTATTGGAGCTGGTGTTTTTTGCTTTTCTGCACAGTCTTGAGAATTCAGGTTTCCATAATCCAGCAGTGGATCATTTGATTCATTTTTAAGATTTCAGTGATAATGCTGTAATCTTTTAATTTATAGATACTTTTTTCTTTTACATGCCACGTAGATAGACTTAGTGTCAAAGCAAGCTGTTGTCTGTGTGTTGTATTGTCCTGCTGCTCAGTATGATTGCAACAAAGAAGGACTTGTTACTGGATTTCTGATACATTTTGTTTTATATATTGTCTGATCTTAGTATTATTCTATAATTGTACTTGAACACACCATCTATTGAAAAGCTTAACAATATATAATAACGTCTTCCTCCCTCTCTACCAGCAGGCGGCAGTGTGGCATTCTGATTAATAGAAAAGTAAACATGCCCTTGTGAGTCTTTAAAACTTTTGTTTTTAAATGGCTTTAAAAACAGAGATGAGATGAAGTGATACAACAATGCCAGTGAAGATTTCTTGTTAGCCGGTTTTCGGTCAGATATTCCAGCGGAAAAAAAGAAGAAAGAAAGTGACTGATTATGCACATCATCATTCAAAAATTCAATAATTTGTCTGCAGTTGCCAAAAAGTAAATGAAATATGCCAACTGACTGTTCGGAGGGACTGTAGGCAAGATCTTGATGCTGATACTGATGATACATAGACAAAATTTAAAATATCCGCAGCAGTCATGAATAGAAGTGATGACTAACAATAATGAACTGTACGGTTAGTCCATTATCAATCTGATAAATAACACATATTTACACATGTTTATATTAAATACCAGCTGTCCATCTACAAAGTCTGAGCTGGCTTGAGTCCAGAAAAATGCATTATGCATTTGTGGGATGAGCAACAGTTTTGTCAAATCCTCTCTGTCTCTTCCAAAGAGATTTTCCTTTTGGATGCTCTGGGAATTTTGCTTCTCGTGTGTTGAGACAAAAACGACCAAACTGTCAAAGTACAAATGGTCTTCTGTTGTATCTGTCTTGTATTCCAGGAATAAGAGTACGCAACACAACGCTCACAGCAGTGCATGAGAAAGTCTCTCTGAGGTTACAGAAGTGGTGCATCCGAATACAAAGAATGTTAAGATGGGAGGCGGAAACAGATAACGCTCCGAGGCCTTGTGCATGTGAGAAAACAGACAGAAAAAGCAACATAAATCAGTTTCTGGCCATAAGGGATGTAGCAGTGCCAGGTACGACGGTATGACTCCTTCGGAATACAATGGGATGTCTGTGAAGAGCCAGATAAGTGAAGCGGTTTCCCACAGTAGCTGAGCTCAACACACAAGAAAGTTAGTTTTTGCTGATCATAGCAGCAGTAGTTCTAAAACAGTGTTGAGCTCCCCAACTACTGACACTATGACTAAGTTAGACATACAGTAGTGGAAGATGACCTGATCAGCAGTTCACACAACCCATATGTTTCCTCCTTGTTGACAATCACAGCCATCTAAAGCTTTGTTTCTGTTTCTGGCAGCCTACCTACACCTGTTGCTCAAAATCCAGTCTTATTGCTGTAAGGTCGCCATTCTGCTGGTTTTTTGACATCTCCATGCTTCACCACATCTAAATCTGATGAAGATACCAAAAGAACAAAGTGGTGACAAACCAAGAGACTTGTGAAACGTAGAGGTTCAAGATGTTCAAGATGAAGGTCCACCATGTCTTGGTGGAGCTTTTCGAGCTGGGAAGAAGGATGAACAAAAAAAAAATCCTCTCCTCCCTCCATCCTTGTTTTAAAAGACAACAGAGCAGAACGGCAGCAAGCAGCAGCAGCAGCAGCAGCAGCAGTCTGAAATATAGCTCATTTGTCAGTGACTCGGGAATGCTATGACCTTCCAGAGACGGGCAGACTTTGCCAGCTCAGCGGTTTCTCTTTCGCACCGAATTACAGTCGTTGTCCGCATGAGTGAGAACGGCTCCCCACATATAAGATGTGACCTAAAACAGTGGAGGAGATATGAGAAGTAACATGTTCTATTAACTTAGGAATAGCGAGTGCTTAGATAAAGCAGTGTAGGTTAAAGCCAAAAACTCAATGGAAGCATTGACACATGGAGTGCATGAATGGGGCTCAGGATGTCTTTATAATAATATATATATAAAAAAAAAAAATAATAATAATGATAAAAGTATTTTATTAGAAAAGAGGGGCTTTTCCATGCATGTTTTCCGTTTGGTTTGAAAACAGGATTAAAGCAATATGTGGCAGGTAAGAATAGTATATTATTTGGACACATTTTTAGTTTCAATGCCATGGGCCAGTGCTGGGACTCACACTTACAACCTCCACCACAACACCATGTATAATAACCCCCCCCAAAAAAGCTGAAGGAACACGCTAAAATGCAAAGTGTCTGAAAAATCGCTGATATTTGCTTGAAGAACTTCAACCAAAACCTTTGCAACTTTTGCTCACTTGCTGACTCCTGATAATCTCTGTTTTGCTGTGCACTGTTGCTGGCAGCGTTTCTGCAAATATCTAAACCATATCTGTGTTCATCGAGAGCCAAAGAAGCATAAATAACACGAGGCAGCTGTGCAGAATACATGTACACTGTCGTCCTTGATATCCCGGGCTATTAATAAACAACCAGCAGGCTACACTACTGCACTGCTCTCAAATACGATTCTTCTCCTTTCCCTCTGCTGATAAATTTGCATGGCTTGTTTACCCTGCCAAGAAAATCGTATATAGTCACTTGTATTGACAATAACAATGATAATTTATTTCCTGCGCATATAGGAAAAATTTATTGTTTTTTTCATTACAGCTGTTGCATAGCTCCAGATTAAAAGTGTAGGTTGAAAAAGATTATATTGCGGCTGTGGCTCCTTTGGTAGGATGACAGAAAAACAGTTTTCCCCAAGTTGCTCCCAGTGGAGGTTGATCTGTGTGTGAATTGGTGAATCTGCTCCAGTTATGTCACTTGAGGTGTACACGCAATGTATCACACAGATCTATTGCACATTTTCTAGTTTTAATCAATCCGAAGTTTATATAATGAGTATAATTATTTTGACATTAGAAAAGATTTCCTCAATAGAGAGCTTGCTTTTATACATAATACTGGTTTATCCTATAAAAGCAGAGGGGACATAAATAATGGGATTATTTTTGTTTAAATATCTCGAGACTGTATGCTGGTTATACATAAAACACATTACAAGAGAAATAGATATACTGGATTGAAGATGTTGCTGCTTGTGCCATGTAAAAATATGTAGTGTGAAAAGTCTAATAATAGCATAGTGAGTTGGAGCGCAGTAGCGGTATTTCACAACCTACACAGCTATATGATTTTTTTATTTATTTTTGATCAGAACAGCGCACAAAAATCATAATAAATTTTGTAATTTCAGTATAAGGCTTTGAACAACTAACATCTAAAACGAGCTGTGACTCCATTGATCTCTGTTCAACAATAAGCATTCAATTTTACCAGCAGAAAGTTAGTTCATCAGCTGAAATATTACAGTTAACAGAGCAGAACTTTAAATAATTCAAAAGCTATGAGTAAGCCTGGAATTATTTATGAGCCTGGTTTGATGTACCGCAGGAGGACTCCTTCTTACATAAGATGGAGCACTGTAGTAAACATAAGCTACGTGTTTCTTCCCCATCTCGCATTCTGGTTGAGCGTTAAAGAGCTTCCTATAGCGACACGGTTTGCAGCAGTTGACCTCGAGGCCAAAAATGTGTTCATGTCTCGGCCGCTCGGAGAGACGAGTGGAAATTGCTGAATAACTGTGAGGAGGAGATTTGTTTTGTTGTGATGAGGACTTTGGTTTTTACTCCTCATCCCGGGTGCTCGAATGCCCACTCGCTCTGATTCCTTTGGACCACTCACTGAATCGTTCACTGGAGTGTGTGCTGAAAATGCCTCTTAACCTTCAGAAGACCTTTTTTTAATAGTTTAATACAGCAGGACTTTTAAAGTGAAAAGACATTCAAAAGATGTGTGGAGACTTGAATTTTAAATCTGAGGCCATTTTAGACTGATACATCTTATTTTCTCAATTTGTGTGTTTTTACCAGCAAAGCAGTGGAATATAATATACAACCTTTTATTTAGTGCACAGAGGAACAAATTCCACTTACAATCTTAAATCAGGAGCTTATAAAATCAAAACAAATAGCCTGTGAGTAAAACAAGACAGTTTCACAACACCAGTAATCAGAATGCCAATAAATCAATGAAGCCAGTGAACAATAAAGTTTCAGGATATACATTTCTCTGTTATAGTTTCTGTTTGAAAAAAATATCAAGGCACAGTTTGTTTGCTTGTTCCCATCTTTCTAACTCACAATGAAACACAGATTGTATCATACAATGCTACATTTTGATTTTATTATTCCCTTTTCTCATTTTGATGAGGCTCCTCTCATTCAGTAAAAATAAGTTCAGTTAAAATTTTCCATAATTTTAACTATCTATTTAAAATTCATAATAGCGAGTACTTGACAGCACATCACAGTCAAATACAATGGTTTTGCAGTGAAACATTGCTTTAATTACTCACTATGGGGGTAATTAAAAAAGTTGGATCCTGATCTGTGTTATTGCTACTGATCATGCTGGTGTGACAACACTGGTAGAACTCCATAACAATAAAAATACTACAGCCACCCCTACCCCCATCATATTATCCTTGCCGCCTGCAAAAAGGTGTGATGCCTTCAAATGGGTGCACCCAGAGTGGAGACATATTTTCAGTTCTTTTTTTTTTTAAATCAATTTAATCAATTCATTCATTCAATCACTTTTACCTTTTCCGAAGTCTTATTTTATCCAAACAATTTTACTTGTACTTAAACCTTCTTCCCACTCTGTTTATTCACAATACTTTTCTGTCTTTGATCTGATGCTCTGTTCATTTTCTCCATTCCAAATGGTTGTGGGTTTCCATCCCAGCTGGGCCTTTTCTTTCTGTTGTTGTTTTTTGTTTTGTTTTTTCCACTGTGTAAATTCAATATATTCCCACAGACTCAAAATATGCCTTTGAGGTTTACTTAGTGAGGGATGTGAGTGTGTGTGGTTGTCTGTCTCTGTGTTTGTCTGAATTGGATAAAACAGTCTGGGAGTCGATGGATACAACTGGCCTGATACAGAGACATCTTCAAACATAACTGCCACTGTTTATTTGAAAAATAGGACTAAATAAGATTACTATTGGTTCAACAGGACAGGGTAACTCAATATATACACATATGAGGTATACTTAGAAGCTCAAGGGTTTGCCATAATAGGTATAGAAATGGACGAGATGACACTATTTGTGTATTTTTTTCCCTGCGCTGTGTCACAGCCTGAGAATAGGCTCATTATAGTTAAATGAAACCAAAGGTCCAGATGATTATTCTGGGACAGTAATAGCCACAGTGGGTTTTGAAGTGCATTATCCGCACACTAACTACAGCAAAAAGGAGGCCTAATGGATCCGGCAAACCTGTGCTTAAACCAACAGGGCCGAGCGGCGTCCTCTCGTTGCCTCTCACAAATAAAATAAATATATAAAAAATAGTGGCTTGTTAAGGGAGTAATTAAAAGAGGGATTCGTTTATGGGTTTAACCTGTCAGCTCCATCAAGATGAAAGTGCTGAGCCGAGGATATACTGTCGTCGGCAGATTCACCACCCGAGGACTTCCCAGCTGTGAGTCATACCAGGGTTTATTGATGTGTGAGACATGCAGGAGTGGGAGGGAAAGCCGTCTTGCAGGAAACTCTTGACTCCCTTCACTGCTCATCTGCCCGGCTTCTTTGAAAGAGGAATCCACAGAGTAATGCAAATCAACTCCGATCAATGTCAGTGAAGAGACGGTGGCACAATAGAAAACCAGCTCACATTATTTCCATCACTTACATCTTTTCTCCACCTGTCAAGATGTTCATTTCTCCCTTTGTGTACAAGCTCCCTCCAACCGTACGCCCCGATTGTGTGCCTTTTCTTTCTTCTCAAGTGAAAGCAAGCCCCCCAACTGCGATATCTCACAAAACTTTGATGTCTATGAATGCTTCTTGCAAGCATTGATATTTATTGGGTTAGCGTTACTAAATGGTTAATACAAGATTATTAATATGGTTATACTCACTGAATGTCTCATTATTTGACATAAAAACAGTTGGAGAGCTACTGTCTTGCTCTGTTACTATTTCACTAAGCTCCTGAACTAGCTCTGTCCTCATGAACGCAACATAAAAGATATCATCCTCCAAATAGCACATACCTTTCTTAACAGTACCTGTGATGTATTTGAGCACATACACACATTTCAGCATGGAATCTATAGAATTATCTGCATGTTTGTAGTTTATTTCAACATTTTTGTTCCTTTCTCTCTGTAAACTTGTCTTTCGTACAGATATTAGAGCAGTTTGCGCCAACTATTTAATGTACATTTATCTGAACCTCATAAGTGAATCAGCTATTATAGTGTACCTTAAATTGCTTCCAATTCAGCTAATGTGCCACAGCATTGCCATAATATAACCTTATATAGTATGGGAACTTTTCTAAACAGACCTAAATAACTCGTTACTTTTTATTTTCTGTATTTTTTCTTCTTCTAAGTTTCAGTCACTCAGTAAATTATATTACATTACGAACACTGAGAAAGCCGATAAGTTTGTCTTTGGATTCTGGGAGGAAATACAAAGTAAACCTACACAGAACAAGGGAGAACATGCAAACTTCACACAGGAAGGCCATGGCCTGGAAGAAAACGTTCTGTACCTATTCCTAAATGTGTTTTTTTGAGTGTCAGATTGATCTACTGAATTCCTTTTAGGTTTCATAAATGACTGCAGAAAAGTGGTGGCTTTGGGATAATGTTGCCACATCTGTTGAAGGACGTTGTAAATACAGCCTTATGTCTACCAGACCATGGAACAATGAAATGCACTCCAGTTCTGAATAGCTTGCCTCCTGCTTTTGCACAGAGCTCACGTATCTGTTCCATTTCTGGCACCAATCTTTTAAGGACACCGTCGACTCACTGACTTTGGAAGAACTTTAGAGGGAACCTCGTAACTATCCTGACCTCATCTAATGCAGCTTGCCTCATTCTCGTAAAAATAGCTCGGATGCTTGTTCAAGAAATGCGGTATTATTTGAATAAAAACCCGAGGACTGCATGGAAGTTCAACGAGAACATGCCAGCGATTTATTATGGTTTGAAAAAGATTGCTCTCACAGGAATTGTCCACACCGCCATCGTTCTCACTGGAATCACAATAAATAAAAGCAGGGTGAAAGCTTGGGGAATGACTTGAGCGTGTGCTTTCAGAGTACAGAATGCCTTTGTTCAAGAATCGTTAAGAAAATCTAAAACATAAATGAATAATCAATGTTTATTTTTGATGCATTTAGGTCTGAATGTGAAAACCATGTAATTGAATATAATTGGGCTCATATTAAAAAGCAGAGCAGGATTACCATTGCTTCAAGTCTTACACAATTATACTTAAAAACAGTTGATTCAGACTCTGCGCTTCCTTGTCAACTTCTTCTGAGCTGTTTTTGTTTATTTCTTTGGCTGCATGGCCTGACATCAGCCATAACATTCTGACAAACTGCCTGATGCTGCCTGCTGTGGTTTGTAGAACCAAACTGTTCGCAGCAGATCTTTCAAGTCCTGCAAGTTTGAAGGTGGATTGTCCAGCAGATTGTAAACATCAACATCATAGTTTGAACAAGATGCAAGGGAACAACATGAGCTGGTGAATTTTTGTATTTTTTTTTTACATCACAGAGATTGTGAGGTGTTGCGCTTGTTGATATAATGGGATCACATTGCACCAGGAAAGAAGGAAAGCCAGCAAAGGCAGTGTAATCTTTTGGTGAATGTTGTTCAGTAATCCTTCCTTGGGTGACAAAACAACACATTTGAAGTGTAAACTGGGCCTCAAAATTTCCATATCAAGTATCTAAGGGATGAGTTCGTTACAACAAACAAGTCTGACCCTTCCATGATAACCGAACAGGTTTTAAATCTGCATCTCGCTGAGTCACGGTGAGAACAGGTGGAGGAAAATGTCTTCGACAGTCATCGGGGAGCTGGTCAGTGATGCCAGGAAAAATATCAGTGCAAACTGCATTTTGGCTCTAGTCTCTCTAAGCTGGTGCTGTATGACACCAATAGACCATAGGGTTGTTAGAGAGGGACTCGACTGACATCATAATAGGATTACCCTTGTCAATTATTTCTGGAAGGACTCTGCACTGTCATACCAGTCTTTGTGCGCTGATTCAATTACACACATGCATGTGAACACCCACCATGCATAGGCAACATGGGCTCCCTTGTAGACATACCTGTGAGTTTATTTGCTTTCTTCACACAAAGCCACTAAAACGCAACTGAAAAGGTGTCGGCTGTCATGGAAATGTGACTAACGAAGCCCCCCCCCCCAAACCCCTTTCCACTGATCTCCACGCCAGGGCTGTTTTCCTCGTCTGCTCCGTTTGCCGCCGCGTGTGATCAATGCTTGTTGTCTCTTCTTTAACCCTCACCCGAGGTTGTCTTGCATCACCTCATGTCTCTCCTGGACAATAAATCAAACGTGAATCCCTGAGAGCGGCGGTCAATACTTCATAGTGCCGCTGTCATTTGCTGCTACATAATTCACCCTGATATGTGCGGCCTTCTGGACCAGGCGCTCCCGAGTACCATCCAGCTGTAAAATATGTTCTATTAAATCGTGAATGAGTTGATTGAATTATAATTGATATTCACTAATCATGTTAGCTGAACCTTTTGTGCTGCTAAAGAGATCAGTGTACAAATTTGATTTGAGAAAGGAAAGGAATTCAGGCAGCAACTAATTTCAATATGAAATGTAATTATACATGCTGCACATGTAGAGTGGGAATAAGTGTATGAACTGGTGTGAAGTTTGAAAATTCTTTATGTGTGAATGTCAGTTTGCTTCCACAGTCCAAAAACACGCTGGCCATGTTTATTGTCACTAAATTGCCCGTAGGTGTGATTGTGCGTCTTAATCCGTATGTGCCTTTTGATGGAAAGGTTTTCAACTGAGACCGGCTCGAGTAACAAACAACACTCAGTTAAAGTGTGTATTTAAACAAATCGTCAGTAAAAGGGGGTATTTATGCTCAGCAGATGCAATTATACGTTCAGTGGCCTCTGCTTTCTGGAGATGATAAAACAATGTATATTTAGACAGATCTTTGTGTTGAGGTTCATCTTTCAGAGTGTTTTTAAAAATAGATTTCTGCATAAAAAACTCCACGATATGATGCAAAGTGTGAAAATTGAAAATATGGTCTTACAGTTGGGAAGAACACACAAGAAGACACATCATGTTTGAATATAAATATTGTAGTATATGGAATAAAGACAAGCTGGTTTTAAAATTGGGCTTGGTGCAGAAAAACTTACCATCCCATTACTTTAAAAAAAGAAAAAAAAAAGAAGGGAAAACATAACTTCAGAGCCAAGCTTCTTTTTGAGGATTGCATGTTCTCCCTTTGCTGCATAGTTTTTATCTACACTGTAACAACAAACAGCAATGTTCATAAAATGTTCATAGAGTAAGTAAATTGAAACCCAACAAAATTAGTATATGTTTTTGGAAGGATTACGTTAACTAAAATATAAATTGTTTATCTTACAGTTTTGGTATTATATTTATAGATTGTTCCCTTGAATTGATTTTATGAAGTGTGTTGCTTGGGTATTCCATTTAGTGTGTGTTAATGTCATCCACATTCTTACAAAATGTGCATCCAATTTAGTTTCAACCACTGAGACCATGTAAACATTGTATATTAGATTAGTTTATCGGTAAATAGAAAAAGTGAGAAAAATGTGCTATTTCTCAATTATCAGAAGAAAAAGTAAATAGTGAAATAAATACAAATTGCCATGGCAATGTCAGTTCAACAAAAGTTAATTAAATCTGGAAATGTTGTTTTCATAAACCAATTCGTATGCCTTCAGGGTGTTTCTTATTTGTTTAAAGTAACCATTGGGCACGTGGATAAAAACGGCCAGTGCATAGATAAGGACGACGCTCCACGCTGCACCTCAACAATTCTCAGTTGCTCACATGACTGCAAAAACACACAGTTAAAAAGATTCGGTGCATTTCTCTTAAATATATTTCAACGGAGTGACTTTTGAATGTCAGTGAAGCAAAAGCTGTCAAACCCTCTTAGATTAGATGGTTTGGTATAAACGCCATATCTGGTCATTCAGGGGAGCCATCTGATGTGTCTTTTAGACCTCAAATGTGTGACACAACATGCACAGGGAGAACATACAAAATCCACACAGTAAGACCACCAACGAGACTCAAGCAGGAATAATCTTATTTTGAGACAGGAGCGCGAAACAAAACATCTTTCTGCAGCTTTTTGAATGAGTTTTGTTGTTGTATATGTACTGAGTAGAGCGCACACGTGGTGGCTGAGATTCAGGTTGTGCAGCCAGGTTGTATTTTAAACCAAAGTTTGGCCGTCTGAACAGCGTTCTCTCAGTGGAGAGTGACGAAAATCAAAACACAATTTGGACGTAAAAAAGATTTCGTAAGACATGGTGCACACGTCCAAGAAGTATGAGGTTCTTTCTCGTTTCAAATATTACATGTTGTAACACCCGTCCCAGCCTTTCTCTACTCTTCTCTTTACGCCTCTCTCACTGTCTCTTCACCCAACCTCTAGCTGACAAGAAGGGGGAAAACCAATTAACATCACTGTCACTATCCATCTATTATCCTCCATCCTAATGGAAGATGGCAAATTATGGACTGCAATATGGGATGCCAGTTCCCACCTCCTTTGTGTGTGTGCGTGTGAGAGAGAGAGAGAGAGAGAGAGAGAGAGAGAGGGAGAGAGAGAGAGAGAGAGAGAGGGAGAGAGAGAGAGAGAGAGAGAGAGAGAGAGAGAGAGAGAGAGAGAGAGAGAGAGAGAGAGAGAGAGAGAGAGAGAGAGAGAGAGAGAGAGAGAGACAGAGGTCTGAGGATGAGGTAAAGTAGTTTCTTCCATTTACCCTGAAAGGAGTTTGATAACTCTCAAAGTGTGACCAGAAACTGCATTTAAGACATCAGAGGGAATTATAAGGGACAGCAGATGACTTCACATGACACACAATGTCAACAGTGACTTACAGTTACCTTGACAATGAGCTTGTCAGGGGATAAATGTCATGAATGACAGCTGGGGTGATGCTTCTGCCAGATCTTCATGAGCACTACTCGACATATTCTCTGCTAAACCATTTTCCAACCTCTTAATCCTGTCAGTCTAAACTTTTCCAACACTATCTTCTTTTAAAATATGCAAGAGCGACAAGTGATAGTGTTTCAAGACCTTCATTTCATACTGCACATACGATGGACTATAGCCTTTTTAATGTTTGTTAATTAATTCACTTTATTGAAACCAAGAACAAACTCTGAGCTGGTATTTTTACTAAACTGTACAAGAAAGAAGATCACGATATGTTTCCTTTTCTTCACTCCAAATTCCAAACCTTTGTCGTCGATGAGGTACATCCCTGAATCTTCAGTTTCTCTAAAAATCTGAATTTCTAAATAAAGAAGACAAAATAATGGAGTGTTTTGAACACGGCAATCTAAATATTTGAATTTGAATTTTATTTCGGTAGTCAAGTCAAATTAAAAACAAGGAAAACCCAACACACAAAGCAAAAGTGACAAATCAGCCACTCAACCACCAGAGAAAATGCAGCTGTAGCAGATTTTCTGGAAAACACCTCAAAGTGCAAAGAAACATGGCACACAGACAGCCTTGTCTGCAGTGAAGAGGCCTATTTCTGAAGGAGCTCACAGACCCAATGGTTCAAGTAATCATAGTCAATAACAATTTAAAATGCATAAAACAAATGACTGTTAGTCTTTGTCACATCATATTAAAAAAAATTTTCAGATAGTAAGAAAACAGCTCTGTTGCTATTTCACTAAGCTGCTGTTTACCAGAGGAAAACCTCATCAGCCCTAAACCAACCAGCAGCATTTGTGTGATGCATTTGTAGCCTTGAATAAATGTCAGTTTACATTTATCAGAGCTTTCTGCTGCTGCTGTCTGCATGTTGTTCGTTTGGTTGCTGCTTATTCTTGTTGTCATAAGTTAATAAAGGAGTTTTGTTCAAGAATTGGTAAGATTCAGATTCATAGAGCGTCTTCCTCCAACTAAATAATGTAACTTCAGCTTAACTTAATGGATGAACCAGTAAAAGTCATTAAACTGATCCAGTGTTGGTACAATAATATAACTGAACATTATGACGACAGCTCCAATTGAGGAGCAGGAGGGCAAAAGAGAGAGTTTCCCAAGTAACAAGCTACATTTGTTTACTCGAACATATGAAGTAACAAGCACATTGACTGCAAAGTCAACCTTGCACAAACCTGCACTGAAAACTATTTACACTAAAATATGCACATGGCTCCTAAACAGCCTCAATGTACTGTCGGTTAGGGACACCATTATAGCAGAGGATTTATAATTAGCACTTGTACCAGAGCTGCAAAATGAGGAATAAAATAACGACAGTCAATGAGCCACGGGAAAATGCTATTTTTGGTTTCTATTCATTTTCTCTCCTACCAAGAACCTTCCATGACAACAGCCTGATTTTTCTTTTGCCCTGTGATCTTTTATGTGTCACATCTGCAAACCCCCAAGGTGAGCAGATACTTTTGTCTCCAAACCCTCTGCAAATGCCAACGTGTCAAATCATTTTGCTCCTCAAAGAAGAAAAATTACACAATAAATCATTTAGAGGCACAGGAGTTTGAGATTTTGTTCTTGTGCTCCTCGTGAGCGATTTAATTCATACAATATGCTGAAGTTCTTGTGTTTTAGATTTAGTAGCTTTTAACCAAACAATCCTATCGCAATGATCAATACTTGCCTCAGGTGTTATTATTTTTAATCTATGTTGTCCTTTTATTGGCAACAGGAGTTTAAAAATTACAAAGCAATTCGCTCATTGTTTTGGTATGGCTTATTATGTCTTACTTGAATCATTTTTAGAAGTGAAATTGTGCCTCGTTCCTCTCTGTTCAGACACAACCGCCACTTCAGAAGGAAGCTGGCTTTCTTCTGAACAATAAAATAGACCAAACAACCCCTTTTGGCCTGAACCCAGCGATGCCGGAAAGTGCTTCAGGGCTCTACCTTCATCTATTCCTTTTCATGTCTTTTTCCATCACGGAAAAAACAAAGAGCTAAGCAAAGAGTGTAAAACATCATCTCTGAAGCCCTCCCGTCTCTGCGGACAGCCCGTGTGCTAATTACAAGCTCTGCACAGGACATCTGCGTGAGTGTGTAGGTGTGTAGATGCTGTCCAAATGCATGCGTGAGCGAGTGTCATGTGAAACTTAATGCAATGAGGCAAGTGTGGGCGGCGGCATAGCCGGGGCACTTTGGTCACAGCAACATGTAATCTGTCTTGCGTTATTCAGGCGACCTGTGGACTGGAAGGAGCTTCAATGAGAACAAAAACAGACAAGAGCTGGATGACTGAAGCGAAGCGATTAAACAAACAAGTACATGGATGTGGTACAGAATGTTAAGCAACGAGATGGAGGGAGTAGAAAGCGGTGGAACCATGAAGAGGAAGGGGAGGCTGGAGGCCTTGAGGTTTTCGATACTTGAGATGGGGACATTGTGGTCTGCACAAAGAACTGTGAGGCGCCTCGGGTAAAGTGGAGGTATAGCGCTTTCTATGAGGAAAGAAATGAACACTGACTCTGTTTTCCCCTCTGGTGAAGAACCATCAGGTCGTAAGGTGTCAGTATGTGGATATAAAGAAGTCACTGGGGGTGCCCAGAAGTCGGAGCTGAAAAGAAATAGCTAAGCGTTCGGCAAAGCTGAATTCTCGCTTTCTTTTGTTTCGCAATGTGTATGTGTATGTATAGCTGAATGAGACACATACTTCACCATCCATTTGATGTGATGCCTCTCTGAACATATATATATATAAAGATCAAACAAGCAATTTATGTTACCAGGAGGCAGCAAATTAATTTCTATTTTCAGTTCAGTTTTATTTCAGTGGTTATCTCATGACAGATTCAAGTAAAGTATTTAGAAAGTAAAGCAATGTTTCAACAGAATGTACAGATGACAAGAGAGAATAGACAAACCAAAAACACAACCAGACTCTGAGCTGGAGAATATCTGTCTCTGGAAAAGTCCAGAAGTACAAAAAAAAAAAAAAAAAAGTAAAAGTACAGACAGAGGAGAGATGATCTAAATTACTGCATTGAATCAGGTCTTCCGAGTGAGATAACTGAAGAAAATGGTTCAGGATCACCTGACGACATATAAACCTAATAACAAAGGAAAGCTTTAAACATGAGTGAAATGAACCAAAATTTTGAGTTGGCTTCATATGAGAAGAGCCCGATTTCTCCTCTTATTCGATTTTTGGAAACCTCCAGTAAATCAACACTCAAGAACTGAGGTTTCTCCTGGTATATCTTGGTTGTAGAGCTTAGCTCATGAAGAGAAGACAATTCAATTCTATTGCATTGAGAAAAGTAAATCCAGATGGGATCCAACTCTTAGCTCCTCCTTCTTGTCTGGAAAAAAAAAAAAAGAAACGTCGCCCCTTTGAGCTGGTCTCCTCCTCCTCCTGCCACCTCCTCTTCCTTCCCTTCTTCCCCCTGTGTGTTCAGAATTGTAATTAACCTTGCTGTAACCTGCTCCGCTGCTCACCGATTACAGAGGCCTTTCCTCTTGTTACTTAACGCTCAAAGGTATCGTGACCCTCGCGATCCTTTTTTTTCTTCAAATGCTGCTTTATGAAAGAGCGGACCCTCCCGCTGAGTCTGCTGCTGCACTTGAGACATTTCAAGTTAATAATGAATAAATAAATAAAGGTTTCAGTAATGATTTTGCTGAACTTCACTTGTGGGCATTCCCACCGGGAACCTAATTCAGTCAGTCTTGTTCCAAAGTACTTACTCAGTGGTTTGAAAGTTATGGCAAAAACAAGTGATTGCTCACATTTTAAAATACTTTTTTTTTTTTAAGGAGGTGTGTGTGTGTGCGTGTGTGTGCAGTGTATGAGCGGGAAGATGAGTGGAGTGTGTAATTACAGGGAAAACAAAGCAACGCATCCTGATGCATTCTAAAGCGGACCTTGCTAACAACCCCCTTTGTTTTGTACGCAAGAAATTATGCGCCCACCAGGGCGTATAATTAGAAATCAATTAAACTCCATATCCCACAACCAGCTGAATTGCGCCGAACAATTTTAGCAGTATGTTCTTGAAGTTTACGCACCCCAGGGCCGTAATATTTAGAGGCGTGGAGAAGATTGTGAAAAAAAAATGTCAAGTTCAGTTGTATTGTGGCGGAAGTGGGCGTGATTTTGTACAGAATGAGATTGAAAGAGAAACGGGAATTTGTCATCTGGAGATACTGTGGTCTTGGTGAGGTGCTTGGGATTTTTTTGTTTTTACTGAATTAGGTCGGCCTGGCCTGGAATGGAAGACAGCAGAGGAATAAAAAAAAAACGATATTGAATGTTTATGTATATCTGATGTTTTACTGCTTCATTGTTTCAAGAGTAAAGTCTGAGTACATGTTAAAACCCTACTTTGGGATGGCTTGTCCTGTTTTGTCTTTACATAATTAAAAATGGAAAAGCAGAGGTATGAGCTGACAAAAGTGAGCAGTGACAAATTGAGGTGACGACCGTTTTGTGTCGTGTGCATCGTGTCAACAATACGTCTTTGTTTTACGAAGACACGACGCACTCAGTGCAAAGAGATCTCTTCATCTCCCCTCTCGTACTGCTCCTCGTCTCTCACCGTCCGCCCACTCACCTGCTTGTTTCCAGCATATTTTTTTCTCATTGATCTAAGGCTGCGGGTGGAGGGTCGTGAAAAAGGGGAATGAAGGGATAGTAGAAAAAGAGAGATGATAATCATATGAAAACATATGCAAGCCAGAGCGTGATTCCTGACACGGAGAAAGGCGCTCCAGCTATGAGCCAAGTGGTCACAGTTGAATATGACTGTGTTGTGCGTGTGTGTGTGTGTGTGTGTGTGTGTGTGTGTGTGTGTGTGTGTGTGTGTGTGTGTGTGTGTGTGTGTGTGTGTGTGTGTGTGTGTGTGTGTGTGTGTGTGTGTGTGTGTG
The DNA here is from genome assembly GCF_963422515.1 of Blennius ocellaris. Classification (NCBI taxonomy): domain Eukaryota; kingdom Metazoa; phylum Chordata; class Actinopteri; order Blenniiformes; family Blenniidae; genus Blennius; species Blennius ocellaris. The sequence goes on along the minus strand of NC_137664.1, from coordinate 6,633,595 downwards.
TGTGTGTGTGTGTGTGTGTGTGTGTGTGCGTGTGCGCTTGGACTTACTCATCTTCTGCCCTGGCATTAAACAACAGCTGCCGGATAGAAATGCAAATGTATCTTCATTTTCATGTGACTGAGGGACACCCTTCCAGGCTTCCTTCCTCGTCATTGAGATCTCTCCCATTATGGTTACTTCTGGGAGCGGAGGAGAGAGGAGCTCATAATGGCCCTTCTCTAGTCACGCAGAATATGAGGGGATTGCTTACTTTCTTTGCTCAGAATTTCGCATTAAACTCTCAGCCTCCGAGCTCCAGCGTTTCTGCAGTCACGAATCACTGACACTTGCGAACCACGTGTGCACCAACATATGAGATATATACTGTACATACACTCTCACACATTGAGCATGGCAACTTAAAGAAGTTTTCGGTTCAATCATACTTCCTGACCTTTATTAAAAAAAAAAAAAAGAAGAAGAACGCAAATCATTGCTGACTGCTCATGTAATCCTGAGACCATACGTCAATACATTTCCTGACCTGTGCAACTTGAAATTTCTGTATTTATGTATGGTTAAGGTTTGATTCTGGATAGAGCCTGGGGGGCCTTTCTGTGTGGAGTTTCCATGTTCTTGTAGATGAGTGGGATTTCTGTCGGACTCTAGTTTCTTCCCATGCATTTAAAGTTAATGGGTGATTTTATATTGCCTTTATTTGTTAATGTGAGTGCCTGTGACTGTCGCTCTATGTTATAAACTATAATTGAATGGCATTGTCTTCATTACATTTATCAAGTCCTTTCCACACCAGGAAGCATTCTCCAGCTATGTATGCATCTACCATATGTGGTGTCATAAATAAACAATAAATAAACAATAAATAATTGTTGACATCAGAAGGAAGAATAAATGTAGAATAAATAAAGATAATTTTGTTGTGTAAACAGATGTAATGGAAGTGTCCTGGGCACTCGTTTTGTCTTGGTATTTTCTTTTGTTCGGCAGCACCCACTGGTTTTACTTACTCTTTAATATAATGTACATTTGATAATGAACCTTCAGCCAACGGTAAGCTGATCTGGTTATTATGTTGCATCAGTGTGTTAAAAATAGACCAAACAAAGATGAAAGAATAAAGTTAAACTTTGGTCACGAAGCTGATGTATCATGCTTGAGGCTAATCTAGCACTTAACTTCAAGCAAAGCTCTAATATTTTGGTCCTTTTTCTGACTTTAAACCACCAGTTAGCTTCTTTTAGAACTAAAAAAAATTATGTTGCATCTTTGCTGCATATGTAGTAACACTCCCCATGCGATAAAATCACATTTTCACCTCAAGTTGACCTGTTTCTGAAACACAGGTTGTATTAGCACAATAAAGACACGTTCAATTCCCTTTTATTCGGGTTTTTCTAGGTTGGCTTACGTTACTGGTTTCGTTATTAGTTATCCTGAGTAAGACTGGAGAGACGAGGGGACCAATAATGAATTATTTATGCTCGATTAAGTGCAATGAGTCAGCTTTGCCGGCTCAGTGGCGAGTCATTTTGCTCAAACTGAAAGAAAAAAAAAGCCCTAAAAACATTGTCTGCATAAGCCACAAGAGACCTATGTAAAACTGTTGACACAGTGCCTCAAACTGCAAAGAAATTATTAATGTTTATAGTATAAATCTTTAACCCATAAGGCATTAATATTTATAAAAACCCAGTCAGACAGAAACACATTTATGTGTAAGAAATCATCTCAATGTAAAGTCTATAGGACAGCTTGGTGGCCCTGGGGAGAAATACGTTAATCAGAATGTGCAGTGAAGTGTGCAATAGAAAATCAAAATAAGGGAAAGACAGAAAACAAGTTTTGTGCGGCTGAATGAATCAGGCTCTCATAGCACACGGTGCACATCCGTGATGAGGCCACATGTAGGAATGATGGAGATTTCTTCTGAAGAGGCTGATTGTATTTACTCATTATTGATTCTGTGGTGATGGAACCACAGTACTGAAAGTGGCACAGAGCTAAATAACCTGTAGGGTCTGATCTTGGTGACACGCACACACGCACATACACACGCACAACCGCGTGTGGGATGAGCTGCATAACTTAACTTGTGGCTTCTCCCAATGCCAAACAGCTTCTATTTGGAGTTGATGATTTTTGCTGAACTGCCCGATTGAAGCCTTGAGAAACAAAATACAGTTCAACATTTATTTTCTCAATTTAATGAACATGAACCCCAGTAGCTTGTGGACCAACAATCCCCAGCTACAACAGCTTTGCATCCTCTTTTTCTGTTTCCTATGGTTACCACCCTGGTTACTCACTGTTGTGGGACGGCGCCCCATTCTTCAACCAGCTTTTATTACAGGCAAACTAATGTGGTTGTATAGCCTGGCAGCAACCGTCTGCTCCCACAAGTATTCATGGGGACTGAGGTCAGGACTGCTGGCAGGCCATTTCATCTTCTCCACTCTCAAGTTTGACAGGTGCTTTCTGATACACTGTGTAATATTGGAAGATAGAGTTTGGGCCCAGATGTGACAATGTCACTGTAATGATGACGCTTGTCTCATTACATTGTCTCAGACAAATTTATTTTTTATTGTTGATTTATTTATGGAGCTGCACCAACAACCTCAATGATTTGTAAGCTTTGTATTATTATTATTATTATTATTATTATTATTATTATTATTATTATTATTATTATTATTATCGTTGTTGTTGTTGTTGTTGTTATTTATTTATTTATTTGTTTGTTTGTTTTTTAACACAATGACTTGGAATTAATTTCATTCATGTGCAATACATTTTATAGGCATAGAAGTTGATAAAAATTATAGTGAAAGTAGTATAGAAGCGCTTGTTGTGTTAAAGAAGAATTTGATTGGACATTCAGATTATATGGAGCATTTAAATAACAGCAGAAAAACGTCAATCTGTGTTTGGAACGATCCTAAAACAACACGAATCTGCACCTACACATTTTTTAAAACTGTTTTAAAAAGGAGCAAATGAAGTGTTGTTTTCGCTTCAGCTACAATGAATGAGTGTATCGTTCAGGAAAATGACTTTGTCATTCCAATTTTTACAACGTACATGTTGCTTCTCCCATTTCCACAGTTATCTGTGAACGCACCATTTGGAACATTTCACATGAGGTATCACTCCGCCCCACAGGTGTTTCAGCTTTGGCAACAGGTAATGGCTTAACAACGTTTTAACTTCCTATTAAAGTAATATTGTGCCGATAAATAGATATATTATTGGTACAAACAAGCGGAGCCTTCAGACTTGTGTAAAGTAAGCTTTTGTGCTTGAATATCTCTTATGGTAGTTTAGCAGCGGTACTAGTTGTATCAGCCGAGGCAAATAAAATGTTTATTTATTTTTTATTACTGTAGATAAACACAATTTGTACGCTTGTATGAACATATTCTCACACAATTTTCGTTTAATGAGACGGAGTTGTGCTGATCTTCGGTACGCAACAGTGTGTTGCGTCAAAAATAGTACCATTATTGTTACAATGTTCTTATATACAGTATTCAAGCGTACACGCGCAAATGAACGTGGAAACTATGTTTCTAATCAAACGTGAATTTGTAGACCTTTTGCTATTAAATGTTTGGGCATTGAGTAAACTCGTAAACCTCCTAAACAGTAAACGATGTGATACGTCACACAAAAATGTAATAAACTACGGTAAAACTCTGTCCAAGTAAAAAGATAAATACAAATAAAAAGCTAATGTGATTTATAAAACGTATGCTCAATCATTCAGGTAATTCATATTTAGGGTATTTCATTTTTTTTGGTTGTTGCAATAAAAATACATTTTAGAGAAGAACAATGGATATAGCCAGCCTTTAACAGAAATCCAGCAGGAATTCGAGCCCATTTCAAGACTTTTCGTGGTAGAAATATGTGATCTCTGTGTCAGTATAGTTTTCATTGTTTGTTTGTTTTCTTTTTTTGTGCATTTCTTTATATGTATAACTATAAGAAATGTGTATTTCACATTGGATTTATGTAGATGTCATATCCTTAGTCAATACTGATGTCAGTGGTATTTCTGTATAGTCACTATAAAGGCTTAATTATACCCATAGCCACTTGAAAATAATGTTTCCAAAGTGAAGCTGATAACCTCACAGTGAGCTGAGCTGTGGATTCAGGCATTGTGCTCTCATCCAGCAGCAGCCAGTAAAGTTCTCATCAGGAGACACATTTCCAGCCTCTTCTTTTGTCTCCTCCGACCGTGAAAAACTCCGGCAGCCTGTGATCCACCCACCCAGCCAGGAGCAGCCTTCCCCACGTACGGTACTGTACTGTACTCTACTGCATGGAAATGTTCACTATTGTCCGGTACAATGCAGACCCGCAATTGATCTCAGTCTTCCCATTACTCCGGCTCACTCCCTCCACCCCTCCCCCTGCATCCATCCATCCCTCCCCCCCTCCCTCCCTCCATCGCACTCACGCTTCCCACCTCCCCTCATCCTTTCTCAGATTTCTTGGACTGCAGCACAGAAACCGCTGCATCGAAGGAGAAGAAGGCGAATAAAAGAAAACCTTATCGCGATGCCTCCTTCCGCTGCAGCCGAGTGAAGAGGAAAAGCACAGACACTTTGCATTCAGCGAGCTGCGATGCATGCGATCCCCTCTCAACTGTGAGTACGTTTTCCCTTCCTCGTTCGAGTAAATGCGCTCAACTACAACTTTACCCCCTCACGCTTCACAGAGCCACTGTGGTATCTTTAGTCTTCATTTAATATTCAAAATGGAAAATTTCATATTACAAAAAAAAAGCTCTCGTCTGCAGGAACTGCAGAATTATGGATACATGCCCAGTGAGTGTGATTGACAGGAAAGTTGGGGAACTTTTTTTGGGGGGGGGTGGGGGGGGAGTTGCTGAGCATGAGTATCATTCACTCTGCTTAGAATGGGAAAAAAAAAACAGAACTAACTCAACTCAAGCTGTATTCTTCCTCCTTTTTAATGGAAGGATGTTCTGAGTCATGCAAATGATTGATCTGCATTTGCAGGTGTTTTAAAAAAAGAATGCACCAAAAAGGAGGGCTTAATGCATATTTTTTTTGGAATGAGGTGACTTTTCTTTAAACCTGCTGTGTCGTTGGGGTGCAGGGATTGGGGGGTTTGTGGGGGGGGGGGGGGGGGGGGGGGGGGGGGGAGTTGTGTCAGGGTAGCTCCTGATATGACGACTGGTTGTAAAAAGATGAGTTGCAGCACCGTGTGGCAACCCCGAGCATCTCTGTGCATTGTGCGCGCACATGCAGGTAGGAGTGAATCTGCAGTACGCTGCGCAGAGAGAGGGAGAGAGAGAGGGAGAGAGAGAGAGAGAGAGAGAGAATCCATCCATTACTCTGGAGTCGATGCGCGATGCAGTGTGAGGATAGTCCTCTAACTGTACAGCAGTGTGTGATGTTGCCTTAGCAGAGGGAGGATTGATTCCCAGGCAGGGTTGGACAGCCCGAAAATCTAATTATGGGACGCGACTTGCGTCAAAAAAGACTCCCCGGTGATTGATGCTCCCTCCTCTGCCTGGTCTGTGCTCACCCTGCGGAGCCGCTGTGGCTGCAGCAGCCTCGTAAAACGGCACGAGTGGAACAAAAGAGGAGGAAAGTGACAGACGAGCGCAGAGCTTCCCCCCCCGAAACTTCCCTTTCATCCTGCTGGAAATTTTTGTTATGAATACCAGGTGTTTGCTTCAAGGCGGTTCCCCTGACCAGATGAATGTTCCATTTGAATAGATGTTTGTCAAACACCCGAGTCAGCAAATTAATGTTTGCCCTCGGCCTGTTCAATGCCCGTTGTTTGATTTAGCTCGGCGGACGACAATCCGGCCATCATATTCAGTCTGACTCTCTATTGTGTGCTATCTTCTGTCGCATCTGTGTTTGTAGAAACTGAACACGGCGAAGGCTCACGTATATGCAAAACCTGGTGCGAGAGCGGTGAGGGTCATGAAGTCCGGCGGGATTGTGTCACGTAAAGAGCATCATGGAGATCCCTGAAAGTGCAGCAGCTCCCCCAAAATCAAAAACACAGAGGCTTTTATTTGCTGACTCGTCAGTTTGGTGGCGAAAGAGGCGTCTATAAAACTCATGAAACATGAATAGCAAGTCGATTCTTCATCGCAGCTTTCACACCAACCCTGTTTTGATTCGTTTCTTAAAACAAAAGTAATTAAATCTTTTTTGTGTGCGTCTGTGGTGACTTGTCCAGGGTGTATTCTACCCTCGTTCATCCTCGGTGGCGTTTGCATGTTCTCCCTGTGGCTGCAAGATTTTCTTTGGATGCTCCGACTCTTTCCCTCAATCTGAAGACAAGGGTAAAATGTTGACTCTTGTTCGCTGATTAAACTTCACTAACACGAGCTAAAGTGAATAAAACATGCACAGAAGGCTGATCGATGTATAAAGGTCAAGCTTCCAACTGCCACTTCGATTGTGGACTTTAATTTTTTTTTTCCTTTCCTACTGAGACCGAGAAAAATACTAAGCTGATAAATGTACATTTTGGAAATGTTGAGTTTGATTAGTTTGCAACATCACAATAAAGTCTTGGTTCAATGCTCAAGACACTTTGTGACTTATTTGCTGGAGTATTGCAAAATTGTAATAATGCGAACTTACGTGAACGTGGAGATTTGTACACTTTTGATTCAAGGAGTATTTTTGTAGTAGTAGTTTCAGTATTTGTTACTTTATCTTCGAGATTCTTATGAAACCTTTTTGGTAGCCGCTGCCTTTTTCAATTGCAGTCAGTTGGAGTAAAGCTGTTTTTGTTAGAGATTAGTTGGAATTGAATTTCTGGGGGGAAATGTTGACGCACTAAAAGACGAAAAAACATTTTTTTTTTTGGTGTTATCAGGTTTTGGTGGTTTGCAGGCGATTGCTGATATTTGTTGATTTTTGTAAGATATCCACGCATAAGCTGAATCAGCACTTGGATTCTTGTTGGAAATAAGTCGTCGTCATTATCGTGACTTGTGGACGATCCGGTATTTAGTTTCATGATTTGAAAATTCCCATGAATCTCTTTACTAATAGTTTGATTTTAAATAAAACAAAAACATGTAATATTATGTGTAAATTGCATATGATTAATTTCAGTCATAAGGACAAATGTTCAAATTGATCTTGAAATGGGATAATCTAATGAAAGATTTTAGATTTAAAAAATGAAAACGTAGTGACTTTACAGACAAGAGCACATTCGTGTTTCCACAGTTTCTATCAAATCACGATTTGAGCATCCGCACAGGGACCCCCCACAGCAGCTGGCCGAGCTCCAGCAGTCGGTAAACCCTCACAGCCATCATTATACACAAGCAATCAGGCAGCTGTGTGTGTGTGTGTGCATGTGCACCCACATGGGGAGGCGACCCCCCCCACTGTAAGTGCGGTGTTGTTTGGTAGTTCCCCCTGCATCAGTGCATCTGTGGACGTATGAATTTTGTTTCTGCTCTTCGTTGGTGCTCGGTGAATCTCTCAGCTGTGAGGCACGGTGCTGATGTATAGTGCAGTGTGTGTGTGTTTGTGTGTGTGTTCATTATTTTTAATCTGGGCCTCCTCTCGCCTGCTCCCCTGGCAGTCATGCGACTTCAACGGCCCCTCGAGGCTGCAGGGTTTAAAGTGCCTTGTTCATCCGTCCGCTTCTTTCCTTTCTGGAAGAACCATGCAATTTCCTGAAAATATTTAGTTTCAAATTTGAGATTCTTTTTTTTTTTTTTTCTTCACAGACAAACTTGAGCGAGCTTAAGGTGTTTTGCAGTGAGCTGTCGCTCAGTGTGTGTTGTGACTAATTTCAATGATCCCTGGACCCCAGAATGATCATACCCCCATTGTCTGTCTAAAAGGGAAATAAAATGATGTGATTGCATGTTCACAGCCTTCCTCTTCATACGATTTAAGCAAAGTTGCATGGCCCAATCATTTCCTGTGGATGATAATGACAATTTCCAATAACATAACTCTAAGAGTACAAGCTGTTTTGTTGAGGAACTTTGCTTAGCCACTCTGTACTCTGAGCAGTTTCAAGGTTTCAAAAAAAAAAAATGGACAAATGTAAAAACAAAGATAAGAGGGAATTTACTCCTTTTGATGTGCAGGGCTGCCTTCACAAAACGAAAGCCGACCAAACGTTTTCCACTATATTGAAGTCGAACTGAATAAATGCATCGGCGCTTTTGTAACAAATCTAACCTGAACCTCAACTTGTGTAGCATCTGCAGAGCTTCGCGTGCAGCTTCGCTCGCATGACGTGCATGAGCAAACGCTCACTGCAGCCATCTGCGCGCACCGCAGAAAGCCTGTAGGGCTCGGCACACACCATTTGCATTTACATAGTGCGAACCAGTATGTCGTATTCAGATCTTCTCTGTCTGGGCTGCTTCTTTTGTGTTGCGTCTCGTTCCTGCGGTAAAACTCCAAAGTGCTGCCATTTAGTTTTCTCTTTCGAGAAACAACATCGTCCTTCAGAAACATCGCGTCTTCATTTCACCCCCGCATCAGACTGTATGAGTGAGCTTCGCGGGGTAGCCAGGGTGTACGCACCTGCCGAGCGTATGCGTGTGTGGTTGGCGCGCACGCCCCTACTGTACTGCCGGCGTGTCTGAGCGCGCGTGCGAGTGATTAATGAACGTTGCAGGATGGCGTCAGCGGGCCATGACAGCACCACTGCTCGCAAGTCATTTCTCCCCTCTCCACGGACTGCTGATTCAGAGTTCGTGGGAAATTCGCTGATTGCTAAAATCACATCATAAGGGCGCTGTTATAATAACCCCAATCACAGCATCGGGCCAGGAAGCGCGGGGAGTCGCCATCGAAAAGGAAATAAAAGCAGCCGTAAACAATATTAGCTTGCCTGTTTATGGGGTGGAAATTGAAGTGGGTTGAAGTGTGGTGAGCTTCTGCCACACCCGTGTGTGATCACCCAACGTGGACATGAGCATGTTTTGTGGGTGAATGTCGTATTGGCTGCTTTAAAAAAAAAGACTGGACTTCGTGGCGGCAGAGCTTTAGGAATTATCTCTGTGGCTCAAACTGCATTAAAACACTTCAAAATGTCACCATAAATGGTAATTTGCATAAGGAGGATAGGCTATCATGAATAATGAAATGTCAATAGGAGAAGCACATCTTTCATGCTCTGCATTGCCACCATGACTTTCGAGTTCTTAGATGTTTTAGAGGGAGAGAGAGCGATAGTGAGAGAGAGAGAGAGAGAGAGATCACTATTCAGCATGGAGACGAGGGATTATTCACAGACCTGGCTGCTTGTTATGCACCGTTATTAATTTTCCCCTCCAATATAAAGAAAGTTCTCCCAGTGTTGCAGGACAGTGGGTTGATTGGCTATTTTCTTCTCGGCCATTATGTGCAGAAACTCTCGGAGCATATCATGAGGTTTATCACACCGTTCGACCTTTAGCCTCAGACGTCGGGCACTTGGCTGGATGAGCTGCAAATGAGTTTTGGGGAAGTTTGCTGAGAGACCGGCACTTCTCGACCCGGAAAACAGATCTGCTACGATTGTTTCAAAAACACAGAACAAATTGAGAGTACAGAATTTATACTCTCAATCAAATAACCATACACAATACGTCACAATAATAAATAATTAAAAAAAAGAATCGTCCCAAAATGTAGTATTTGAATAAGATCATCCACTCCGTACCAAGACGATTATGGAGTTTATCACATGTGGTGCCAATTTGGATATTTTTCTACAGGCGACATAAATTTCGTTCAACTGTGATACCGACACACAGGATACACGATGAAATAATACTAAACACGTAACGTAGAATTGTACAATTTTTTTTATATTAATGATGGAATTTTACATTCTAATAAATGCTTAGATTCTGAAATGTTGAAACACACAATTGACAAAAGTAGAAACCGTTGCCCTACCATTGTGATTGAACTAGTGATAGTGTATTCAAATGATACACAATGTGTTAGACATGTCAGATTTACTCTGGTAGTAGCGTCATTGATACATGGAAAGAAATCCAGCCAACCCCCCCCCCCCTCCCCAAAACAATGAAAATCTAAACAATAAAAATGTGTGACCCTTATGGTTACAGGCTGCGTGCAAATATCTGCTGTTTTCATGCACGACCTGAAAAAGGCTTTTGTATGATAAATATATATATATATATATATATATGCTACACAATACATTTATTTGCAACAACATATGGTGGTTTGTATTTTTCTAATGCACCCCCTTGTGTTTTCTTAATTAGTTTTAATGTTATTCCTCAGTTTTGTTCGTTATAACTTTGTAAACACTTTGTAACTTTGAATAACTTTTAACATGTTATTCTAATACAGCAGGATCGATGTTCGTCACCTTGAGACCTTAGAAATCTACACCTAAGCTCTTCACCACAGGCCCATTTTACAAAAAAAAAAACCCTCCACTTTTGGCTTGAGGTTTTAGCACGGACGACCGATTTCTCTATGCAGTGTAAATTTCTGTGTTGGTTTATTTTTCCTAAAGCTGCACAACACTTAGACTTTTACATTGTTACACTTGCCTGGTGCCTCCATGGCCAGGGGGAGTCAGTGTCTCATCATCTGGCTGTGCATGAAGTTAGTTAGGACACTTTTCCTTACTTCATTTAACTGCTGCATTGCACCAAAAATCTCACACACAGTGGGTTTTTTTTGTTTTTTTGTTTTGTGTTTTAACGGAGCCACTGTGCTTATGTTTCAAGTGACGGGTCCCAACTGATGTTTTATCTAATCCTGCAGAGCAAAGGTGAGCAGAAACACTATGCATCAAACTGCCACGTCCCATTTGGGCACTTAACCTCCGTCTCAACACCCTCACGTTGTGCTTTATACTCCAGGGACTGCAGATACAAATGGAGCACGTTCAGCTTAATGTAGAGTGATTTGGATTTTCTTATTTTTCGTTTGACACAGTTGTAATGTCTCACGCTGGTGTTTTGATAAGCAGATGCCAACAACTACTCTTTGTCTTCGGGTCAACACCGATGCTTTAAAAAAAATAAAATAAAAAAATGCGTTAACACTTTTCTCATCAACCATCGCAGATGTGAAGATGGGATGTTTCTTCCCTTTTTGCATGTGCAGTATATTTGTGTTTTGTCAATCTGAACACTGTGACTGCACCACTTTAAACTGGTATTGAGGTTTATGTATGCGACGGCACATTAAAAAAAAAAAACAGAAGCTTGCTGCATCCCCCCCCTGCAGCAGCGCTCGGGCCCGGTGAGTGATGGCCACTCAGTCGGTGCAGCCCGGTGAACTGACAGGTCTTCAGAGAGGCCACGCCAGTTTCATAAGCATGAGTTATCCTCGAGGGGAGTCAGTCACACATGCTGACATGTATTCCCTGCCTCCAGACATGAACTCGGAATGAATCGACTGCGACAGAAAACATGGCTTTAAAAACCTCCTTTCCCAAGCATGTCACGGTTTTCCAATGCAAAGCATAAATGATACGAGGTTGAAATAATAGCTTTTCAGCTTAATCTTTTCCACACTGCATGTGTAACCCTTCATGGAGGGTCGTATAATTACTTTATCAAGTGGCTATATTTGCTCAACTTGACATTTCCTGGAAACTCGCCATGATAAGTGCATGACATTTACAGAATATATGATTAAATATCTGCGGTAAATTAGGAATACTGTTAGATTAACGCCTATCTCAATAATTAGCGTTACATTAGAGCCTATATTATTGTATTCAGTTTAATCTAACACTGTCACATTTAATTTGGTCCCTCATGCAATAAAGGGAGAGGAACTGCTTGTGTAGAATTTTTTACAATCTAGAAAATGCACAGTATATAACACGTCTACTTTACATTGTTTTTTACAAAAACACACAGTGCACTGAAGTATTTGAAGTTGAAAATAAAAAGGAAACCAAGCAAAACATGAAAATATATGAAACAGCGGCAACATATTTGATTGTGTACACCACTCCCTATTGAATTAGTATAGACTCAGTGAATCTATACAATAAGTGTGCCCAGTAAATCATGCTCTTTGATTTGTCCTATTTAAAGAGCTGATAATTTGTGAAATATAGCATTTTGATTAGTTAGCTAGAGCATGTGTCGAAAAATTATCATGACTTCAAACAGGACTTGGAAGGATTCATAGGGCGACATTAAATGGCTAATACTGTGTGTCAGCCCCAAACCTGCACACAAATCACCACAGATGAAATAATGAATGGAGGGTCGATATTATGACTAAAATGTTCCTTCGCTATACTAAAAATGTTGCTCTGTTTTGTAGGTATATTCAGCGAGGCTACACTGATACAAGTATGCTGGTTTCCACTTTAATAGTGATAAGGTTTATTTATACCAGAACACATCATGAAATAATAGTATTTCTTGATGCAAAAATGTCATTGTGTTGTGCCTGTGACTTTTTTTTAATGATGATATATTTGAAAATAAACACAATGAACTTTTTATGTTAGCTGATTGCATTTTTTTTTAATCATTACAAGTCAATTTCCCCTCTGATTAAACTTTGAAATCACAGATTGTTGTTTTTGTCACATTTGAAAATTACAGCTCACTTTTTTTGGGGGGGGGGGATCATTGCCATTTATTTAAAACTATTTGAATGCAACTAGAGCCAAGATCTGAAACATCTGATTATGAAAATATAGTTTTTATGTCATTATTACTCCCTGCATTCAAAAATTCCTGTGTGATTGAAATGCTGCAGTTTCTGGAAAAAAGAAAACCCAACACTCTATTGTTGTTTTTTTTCTTAAAACATAACAATAAAGCCTCCTGGAGAGGCTGAATAATGGATGAACGGAACACATTGGCCTGCTGAGTACAAATCACAGTGGAACCCCAGTTTGCAGCATGCATGTACTCTCCCGGGAGTCACAGTCCTGGCAGTCGATATTTAAGAGCCACGTCAAGTGTACGAGCTGTAATTAAATGGACGGCAGTTTTTGGATTGCACTTGTTATTTTGCCAGCTCGAGTGACAGCGAACAGACTTATCACCATTGCAGCACGTCGTTTATTTGCAAATCGATGACACTCGTTTGGACATTTTCCTAATTTCACTTCCAAAATGTTGATGAACCTGTTATGAGCTGCTGTTGTTCTCTTGCTTCACTTTTGATGGAAGGTTGTATCGACAAACATAATCCTACACAACCACATAACTTTGCTTCAAGCCAGTGAAGATGGAAATGAGAGTTGAAGACCTGAAAAGGAGCTAAAAATGTCAGAACTTCGTAAACAGGTTCAATCAATGGCAATAGATTTAACTCAGGTGGAGTGAAACACAATCTGACACCCACACTGCATTGAATGAAATGCGTTTGATTCAAATGCTTTAAACTGCTGCAAAAGAGCTGCGGTTATCACAAAAAAAAGCACTGAAATTAATGATAATATTTGCAGTTTTCAGTTTGAAATACCAGTGACATTGCACAATTTTCACTTAATTAATCATCTTTTGCAACTGCTTCCTCTCGAGGAGCATCTACACATCCCAGGGACTTTCCGTCCGCTGTAGTCATTAGTAGAAATATCAAATGGGTATTGATGGATGATTACCCATCCAATATATCATTTGAAGAGACTGTTGGTTGATTTCAAACTTTTAAACACTAAAATCTGAACGCACTCATGCCACACAAAACAACGCATTTTCAGAATATATCCTCATCAGCTTATGAATTATGAATTATGACTTTTTTTTTCAGACAGTCCCCATTGCCTTCCATTAAAAACTGTTTTTTTCAATCTCACAAGTAAAACTAAAAGATCCATCCTCCAATGTTTGCATTTCATTTTGAAGAAAAGTTGTGACCGAGTCACCAGTTAACCCTACATGCATGTTTTTGTGGGAGTAAACCCAGACACACACAGGGAGAACATGCAAACTCTGGTTTCCACCTGCTCGTTCTGCAGAGTAAACATGTTGCCACTTACTCACAATGTGAACTTCAGACTTGTGGACTCAAATTACTCCTACTCTTACTCTGTAAAAATGAAGAAATGTTCATTTGGATCCCTGCTCGGTCTGATTATTTAAAAAAAATAATAATAATAATCTCACCTATTTGCAACACCTTTTTGTCAACTCATCTTTTCTCTCTCTGTGCCCCCACAGGCGGATGGTTTCCTCTGCTGAGCTCCGACAGGACTGAGGATCCTTTCGGCTCGACCCCGGCTGTCTCCATTCCTTGTCTGGTCGCTCCCATCCGATGGAATTAGACATCATTACTTAATCAGTTTCCTGGCGGCGCGGCAGCTTCTCGGTGCTAATAAACTGCCCCAAATCTTGCTCTGTCTGGGAAAAACAAGCTCAAAATAAAAATAAGCAGGTTTCCTTTGTAGCCATTGGTGGAATAAAAGTGGGAAAAGAGCTGACTTAAGAAGACTCTGAGTGCCCGCTATTTGTGCCAAGATGGATGAAACGCATAACAACAGGACTTCCTTGGCCAAAGGTGCCAAGGACATCGCGAAGGAAGCCAAGAGGCACGCCGCCAAAAACTTGAACAAAGCTGTTGATCGCGCCTCGGATGAATACTCTTCCCATCGCAGCTACAACCGCTTCCAGAACGAGGATGAAGAAGAGGACAACTACAACAATTACACTCAGCAGGACGGTCGCTACGCCGACAACGCGGCCAATGACGAGGACGGGGCCTCCAGCGACGCCACGGAGGGCCACGACGACGAGGACGAGATCTACGAGGGGGAGTATCAAGGCGTGCCCGCCTACAACGACGGCAAGCCGCGGGACGGTCAGGTGGCCGTGGGCCAGCCGGTCTCCGACAGCCTAAAGAGCCACAAGGAGCTGGAAAATGAGAGGCAGGCGGACGAGGAGGAGCTGGCGCAGCAGTACGAGCTCATCATGCAAGAGTGCGGCCACGGGAGGTTCCAGTGGCAGCTGTTCTTTGTGCTCGGGCTGGCACTCATGTCGGACGGCGTGGAGGTGTTTGTGGTGGGCTTCGTGCTCCCCAGTGCAGAGACGGACATGTGCGTCCCGAACTCTGGTGCTGGATGGCTCGGTAAGGACCGACGTTACAATTTGGAAAGAAAAACCCTGTCTTTCTTTCAGATACATCCCTATGAGGAAAACAACAGTTACAGTAACACTGAACACTTTTGCTTTGGTCTGCCATTTTTAGTAAGACCGTTAAATTTAATTTGAATTCATTTTGGCAACAACAACAAAAAAAAAAATCTACTGCTACCACTTTAACTAACAGTTTGACTACAAGATCATTCAAATTCAAGAATTTACAATTAAGTGTATCACGAACAAAAATCATGGACTAATAATTGACAAATATTTTTGGATGAGCTGCATCAGAATCTGCTGTGTCTCTGTGAGCTGGACTGGCTCCGCCCACACATGCCCATCTTGGGAAGAAGAGGAAGTACTTCCTTTCGTGGTGCCATATGCCAGATCACATGGCGTCAAAGGGAAGGCCGACCTTAATTGGGATTGGCTAAACCCCTGATGACACTATTTAGGGTTTGATATCTGATTTGCTGATGAGCACACTTTTTTTTTTTTTCCAATGAAACAAGCCAGGGAGAGAGATGACAGACCTTCACTTCTGGTGAAGTTATGGGGATACATAGATAATAGAAAACCATTAGAAAGCGAATTTTGCATAATTTGATTGAGGACAAGGTTAAAAATAAAACCCAAAGCAAAGCTGTTTTACAAAGTAAAGAAAATGCTCTAGATTTTTCTCCAGAGCCAAAATGATTCATTAGGTTTTCCAATTTAAGAGGAACCACAGCATTCTTATTAGGTCAAAAATGAGCTGGGAGAGTTTTAATACCAAATATTTTGTAAAAATATCACTTAATGTGACACAGGTGACTACTAATTGAATTTTTTTCTGCAAAGGTACAAAAATAAATAAGTCTTTGTGTGACTGTTTACAGTAACTTGCACAACAAACATTGCACAGTAATTGTCTTCCCTTTATGCAGATGTGCATTTCTTTGTACTGTAATACCATCTGGCACAATATGACATGTTGAATAATGTTGCATAACTGATTAGTGCTGTGCTTAGTAGAGAAAAATAACAAGCCCCCTGCAAATATTGGCTTTGTGGTAATCATTGCAATCACAAGAACATGATTATTTGGAGGGACTTGTAAGGGCATTCGTGTAAAATGACGTGACCCTCAAAGGGTCAAATATATACATGAATGAATACCCAACTCAATGTTGGAGGTTTTAACAAAGCATCTGTGATGAACGCCACCATAGTCAGGAAGAACACACAGCCTACTTCAAATGACAGTCTCACAAAAAAAGTGATAGAAACCAAGATGTCTTATTCTCTTGTGCTGAAGTTAGTATCGTCTGTAAAATGCTTCCTCTTTAAATGCCTGAGATTTTGATTCAATGTGGGGAAATGTTTGACTGTCACTCAGTATGTGAGGATCACAAATATCTGGCGGTGTGAGTGACAGCGGTTCTCCTGGTCTGGACAGGTCGGGGAGACCAGGGACAGATGTAACACTTCCATTTTCTCCAAAGAGGATAACTCTGGACATGCAGAGTTCAATGCATTGCTTAATCCTCATGTTAAAAAGAAGCTTTGGGGGCAGGCGTTATATTTAAAGGAGCTTAACACTGAATGTTTTGTGGCGGAACACCTTGTTTGTCTCTGGATGCATTCCTTGCAAGTTCTTGAGGAATGAGCTGCTGCCTGTAAGGTGGAGCTTGAGGGGGACAAACACGGGATTAGATTAGTTCTACAGTAATTCAACAACCTGGATGAGACACACAGCCACATCAGTGTTGTGGCGTTTTTGAGCAGGGTTGAAGGATTTAGCTCAAAATATGTTCCAGATCTTGAGGCCGATGTCCAAATCGTGACAACGATCTTCTTAATTTAATCCAGCTCTGTTTCCACATGCAGCACATTCAATGCAGAGAGTCGAAATTGATCCATGCAGACTGCTGACAAGGACCGACTGGTTGAACTATTGAATGTCGATGGGTTCATCTTTCTGCCAATGATTTGTGTTGGTAATGACATGCAATGTTGTGCATGCAGACTGGTGGTGGGTGTCACTTCCCACTATCACTTCATCCCTTCCGGAGCTGCCAGCAGGTTGTCATGACTGCAGGTATTTGGATACACGAGTGGGAGGTTAACATAGCTGCGTCTCACCCACACTCGGGGTGAGACGCAATTTTTTTTCTTTCATATCAAACATAGCTGAACAGCTCCAGCCTGTCTTCCTCCACTGTGCATGGATGCTTAGTGATACATGGACGTTTTAGTTATTTACAAATACCCCGAGACGAAAACACAACTCCTCCTGTCAAGTTATGAATCTATGGTTTTATAACCCAACAGTGGAGGAGAGAGAAGTAACCTTGTTTGTTCAGATGGAGCAAATGGATTTATTATTCACCCAGATTCCTATTCTGACTCATCTCTCAGTGGGAGACAGGAGGGGAAAGAATAGAAAGAATGAGTCACTTTCACACACACACACACACACACACACACACACACACACACACACACACACACACACACACACACACACACACACACACACACACACACACACACACACACACTACATAAATAAGGAATGTGTCCAGACACTCACTTGTAGGCGTACTCAACCTTACGCTACCAGGCTGATTGGTGCTTTGATTGTAGATAATTGTGAAGGTCAGTGACTCTTTCAGTGGACAATATGAGGGTCCTTAGTGGATGTTGTGCTGTAATACAAAAAAGAGAAAACGATGCATAAAGTTCCTGCACAGCTCTGTTTAGTTACTGCTGACACTGCAGTCTGTGATGTAATGACTTGAACATGAGCCTACTATTATTTTACCATTTTACCATTATGAGTGATGAGTAATGAATCACTATCATGAAGTTGTGCTGCGGAGCTGCTGTCTTTCACCATCATGCTCAAAAAAGCTGACTTTCAGCTTTCGCTTGTCAGTTGCTGTTTCAGTGGTTGCTTTTTCACTTAACTCCAGTTTGCCGGAGGATTGCCCCACACGGTACTAACAGCTAGCTGTGGCATAGAAACAGTACATCAGTACAGATGTGTGCACATTATTAGGACCAGGCTAATTAACACAATGTGAGAGTTAACTCGTCATTTTTTTATTTGCAGTAACTTACAGTTTGGTTTTTAAAAGGAGTAGTTCGTGCCTGTACTTACTAAGTTTTGTGATGAGTGCATCATTTATGTACATTAAACCTTATTTGCAGTAAAACTCTATTTCCAGTGTTATTTAACATTGTGTTCACCCTGGACCTCTCTGTATTACTGAATGATTTTTATTATCGGAGGAAACAAAATCTATCCTCCTTTCATAATGGCAAATCTGCATCATCAGCAGACCATGCTAAACTCGTAAAAAAAGGCATTTTAAAATTCAAATGATGCACACAGAATCCAGTGTATAGATCAACCAGTGAAGATATAAATGAGAGTTTTTCTCTTTGTACTGATGCTCACGTAATGACTGATCCTGGTTGAACTTCACCGAATCAATGCACAACTTGCCAAAATGTCAGCAAGCACAGAGGTTATTGCAGAAAAAAAGTTTGTTAAAGCTTTATTGTTGAGGTAGCTTCCATTTTATTGAGTTTTCGTGACTATAAGTTCCACTTTTTTTTTAGTTGGCTGGTCATGGACCTTATATTAGGGGTTGATATAATTTATTAACCATCAGAAAGGCCAGTGGGGCTGGAGATGGACTCAGAGAGGAGGATCCAGTCCAAACTGAGGGCCTGTCCACACAAAAACACATCGCTTTTGGCCAATCATCCACATGGCGCAGCATTTTGGAGCCTGAAAATATGTTGGGTTTTTTTTAACACGGGTTCCAGAGTGTGGAAATTCTAAAATCGCCAGTTCAGATTTGAGGTGTGGGTAGGACATTTGTGGGAAAATGTCGTCTCTCACATTGTCTATGATGTCCTGGCCAGCAGGCCTGTTTCAGCATTGCATTTGGTGTCTTTGGGCATATTGTGTTCTGGAGATGGTTCAAGGAATCCATACTGAAGTGGAATTTCCTCTTTAAAATCATTCTTATTGGCTGGTAATTTTTGATTCCCATCCCTAATATACTTCAAACTGCCTATTTTACTCAACATTTTTCTTCCCTTTGATAAAATATAAAAGGTGAGATGATAACTGGATACGGCACATTCCTGTTTTTATCCCTCTTCTTTTTTTTTTTTTATCCCTTGCGTGTCCTTTGTGTTACCCGCCTGCTGTAATCCCTCTCTTACACCCTCTCACAGCCTCTCTGTGTCTCATAACCACGGCGGCGATCTAAAGATATGGGCCAGAGTTAATCTCTGCAGCATTGTGCTTCACTGCAGTTTAGCCATGGTAGACTGGCTCACGTACCTCCCGAGAGAAAAAGAAAAGAAAGAGAGAGAGAGAGAGAGAGAGAGAGGGGGGGGGTGAGCAATGCTTCTATGCATCCATTTTTTCCTTGTTTCCTTCAACACATATGCTTCCATTTGTCTGCAGGTGTTTTTCTGCACCGCAGTTAACATTCTGAGTAAGTTCTGTTTAAAAAAAAATTAAAACTTCCTCCTCAAATGAAGCTTTTCTGCAGGTTTTGAACAAACTGAGCACATTGAGGGCTTTTACTGAATCAGTGTCACTTTCGAGGAGCTTTGCGCAACTTTTGCAAATTTTTTTCACGACTTCAGACGGCTTTGTCTGGCGCAGCGAGTGTACGTGTACGATCACGCGAACGATGCTGACAGCTATAGTTGCTCAACACAATGCGATGATGAATTGGCTCAGCTGCAACTTGTGGTTAGCTCATTAAAATTTAAGGGATAACAACAGTTTGCTCTCGTCTCACCGTGACAATACAGCCTCACCATAAGACCTATTCGGCCGTTTACTGTGCGGGTGGATTTACTCTAAAATATGAACGGCTGAAGCCCCAGTGTGATGTATTGATTAGACATGAAAACATATATGTTATTAATGTAGTTTTTACAGTACTATAAAAGGTCTTGGGGAGAGTGACGCATCAATAAATCTGCGTGATCAAAAACCGAATTTAATAACACAATTACAACTGCTGTAAAGACGGTTTGAGAGCTGCAGAGCTGCTGCCTCTCTCTATATTTACTATAGAGTTGACCCTGAAGAGCAGTTTTGCCACACGGTTGTTGTCGTCCCACTCAGGTGAGACACAAGTGCTCAGTATTTCAGATAAACTCCCCCGTTGCAAAATACAAACCTGCAGGTGTAGATGTAATTAATACTCCAGGACGGTGCTTCACTCTCTGGGGTCTTCTCTTCCTCTTTTCTTCTGTCTCGCTCCCCGATGCATCCCGGCCGTCAATCACTCACGGCCCCTCCGAGAATCGCCCTCATCTGCTAAACTCCTGAAACTCGTGTTACTGAATGTGCTGAAAGTTACCGCTGAGGAAATTAACGTGTGATTCTGCCACCGTGACTGCTGTCTTTCCCAGTGTTTGCGCTCTCCTCTCATCCATGTCAGGACACTGTACGGTGGAGAGAAGCAAAAGCAGAAAAATATCAATAGGGAGCTACACTTACACATAAGAGCTAATTACAAACGGAAGAGAGAAGCCTGCTTGGAGACCGGTGTAGACATCTTAAGACTTAGCTGAAATAATCCCTTTGGGTGCCAAGACAAGCTGCACAGTGTACCATTTAAAAAAAATATAAAGCTAAAAGGATGTCTGCTCTGGCTGAAAAAAAAAGATTAACTTTAGAGTTATTGTGCAACTTTACACATTAATATTGACGTGAGCCAGAATTCATTCAGTAGTACTTGTAACTTCCATGGGCACTTTCTATCTCTGGTACAGGAGAATTGCCTTTTTGGCTGGAGATGTTGCTTCTTTTATTCGCATTTCAGGGTTGATGTAGTTCCCTATTCATATCTTTTTCCAGCTGCTTTTCTTGTGATTCACTACTCGTTGCTGCAATGTTTGCGAAAATGTCGATTCTCGGAACAAGAAGTTCCCTACAGACAGTCCTGACATATCTAAAGCCAAATCGGAGGAATTAGTCGATTCTGCTGTGGTTAAAATGCTAAGTTATACTGTATTCAATTTGGTTTGATTTAAACTGAAACTGCTGGAATTAGACTGCATGTGCGCAGTTCACTTAATGACATTACAGGAGCCGTCTTCTCAGTCTCAGTGCACAGCAAAGAAGTGACACGAGCCCAGATAAAACAACTTATTGACTGCTTATAAATATCATCTGGAATCATTCCTCCATCCCATTTCTTCACATCCACACACAGACACTCCCAACAGAGAGTATCTCTCTTACTAATGTGTCAATAATTAATAGGCAGTCAGACCACAGGAAGAAACTCACCCAGGCACTTGTGAAAAGTGCAAAACCTACACAGAAAAAAAACCTTGTACAGATGAGAACGTAGTCAGAATTATTTATACAACATATTTTTAGCAAAGCAAAACATTTGTGTGCCTTTACTCATTTGATTTATACGGTGTTAAATGGAACATATAACACCAAGATGTACATCATGTGGTCAAGAACAGATCTTGGACTATGCTTTTAATATAAAGGTGTTGAGGATAGAAAGAGACTCTAAACTTCTTCTATTCCGTTAGATTTTTCAGTTTCAGTTGTTCCCTCTGAACAATTAACACACATTACCGAACGTAAAGATCTGTGACGTTCCACACCGCAGACCAACTGCTGACAGTAGTAAACACATTTGTTGTTTGATGACTACTAATAAAGCTAAATCTCAAGAAAAAAAGGAGGTTGTGTGTGCACAGAAGGAATCCAGCAGTGAGATAATTAGTTTCGTTGTTTCCATGCTGCAGATTCTTCCTCTGATTGGTTTGCAAAGTGGTTCATCTCACCCCTGTTGGTGAAAACCGTTTATTCTGATCAAGGTTGGTCATCTGGAGAATTTTCACTGTTGTTTGACTTTTAAACTCATTTTAATGAGAATATAAAAAGCCCTTGTTACAGGCTTGTTGTAACTTTCTAAGACGATGTCAGAGATGTCCTTCAGTATGACGTATTAGGTAAACCTGATCATTTCCAAACCTACATGATCTTTCACTTTTCTTTTCTTTTTTCCACTTGCTTTTTCAGCCATGGCTTCATGTATGATACAAAAACACCCAAAAGTCAAGTGTCGTCTCTCGGTTCCAGCGGGTTTTAACTGACCTTTTGCTAATTTACACGAAAACCTTCAAGGTCTGACCCCGGTTTGAACCCAGCAGGAAATCACAAATCCAATCTCAGAAAGATTCATACTACCCCATCACCGCCGCCACCCTCCCCCTTTATTACAGATACAAACCCAGCATGAGCGTGGCCATAAAACAAATGAGCCAGTTTTTACAGATAGCATCTTCTTCAGTACACGCGTTCAGATTGTAGCTACACAAATCAAAAGATGCTGTGCAGAATGCAGCAGCTTTTGATGCTCGGCTTGATATTTGCGCGGCCGCTGCGGCGTGGCTTCCTCTTTATATCCTGCTGCCTATAGGAGAGCCCGCTCTGCGGCAGCACTTGCACAGATCCAGTGGCTGTCACCTGTAATGAATCACTAGCTCTCAGCATCATGTCTGCGCAGCTTGATAAGCCCCTCTGCTTTCAGCATATCTGTCCCATCACAACAAACACAACGAGGGCAGGGGGAGAAAAAAAAAAATAGAAAAGAAAGAAAGCTTCCTTTTCCTCACCGAGCGTTCTCTGTGCCGCCGCCCCATCAAACAATCGCATCTCCCTTTCCACATGCATTAGCATTTTTATTAGCACATAGAGAGTAAAGTGGATTATTTACTAGGCTGACAACCTTCACCTCTCTCCACCGCCGCTAAAACCGGCCCCCTTTTTTCTTTATGCTGCCTTCTTACGACGAGGAAGAGAAATGACCTCAACTTCCTACGGGTGAGCAGCAGTAGGAGACAAATGTCTGGATTTAAAAACACACCAGGCTGAGTTCAACTACTGCAATGATTTCTCGACAGTCACTTGAAGAGTCGTTACCTGATGGTCATTTCATCAAGAGGAATAATATCTGGAGTTGAAGCTTCATTATAAACTGTTGTGAAAAAGGATGTTTATTAAAGTGACATTATCAGGCTCTTTTTTTTTTTTTTAACTTAAAATGAGTTAAATGTCAAATGATGTGGTCACAAAGGGAGAAATATAGTTTGGAAAGTCCACTCAGCGCCGTCATTGTCCAGCAATGAGACCAGCTCCGTAAACGATTTGCTGAGTATGGTACCGCCACCTGTAATCAAATTACTCGTCTTTTCAAAGCCAAATGTGGGGCACGCAAATATTGCATATAAACAACTTGATAAGTGCAGAGTTTATTCATATAGGATAGGAATATCTATTATTGACCAGGAACATTGTGTTACATTTCAAAAGAAAGGATGCCGAGTTTAAAGCTGGCTTGGCATGACTATAAAGACAAAGGTTCATGGACACATCCGGGCGTTTGTCTCCCACACCTACATAGTCGTCGATAGGCTTCCTCACTTCCAGCCTCTTTCCATGGTGGCCGCACTGTCTACGCAGGCAATGCTGCAAATAAATCCTGCTGTCAATATTTGTTGTTGCCTGCCAGCGACAAAGAATCTCCTGACCTTCTGCTGCACTGTTTGGTTCAACAGCAAGGACCTGCAGGAGGTGGTGAGGGCGGCACATTGCCTCATAAATACACCACTACCGCACCCCAGAGATAATCACTCGACTGACCTGCAGAAGCCGAAACCTGTAAATGCTGTGTTTTGTTACACAACAGAAGAAGAGACGGGAGGTTTATCGTACCTCCAACTTTCAAT
Organism: Blennius ocellaris; assembly: GCF_963422515.1. Lineage (NCBI taxonomy): Eukaryota > Metazoa > Chordata > Actinopteri > Blenniiformes > Blenniidae > Blennius > Blennius ocellaris. The sequence continues at coordinate 6,609,738 of NC_137664.1, read as the reverse complement.
TTTCATGGGGCATAAAACCTGTAACGTCCCCTGCAGTGTATGGAGTACTCACATTTATTCTTATAAGTGCCATAGTAACATTTTCCGTGTTCCTACACGTGTGGCCTTTTTCACTTTTGTAAACACCTTTATTATAAATACCCGTGTAAACACCAGTATAAATGCAGTTTTAAAGAGAATAATGCCAATACAAGCATTCTTCATTCATGTTTTGTAAAATAGGTTTATAAAACATTTTTAATTCACTCTCTACACCTCATCATGTAATGTTGGAGTAAAATATTTAAATCTGATCCAGATCCTGCCTCTTGTGAACCGGACCACATCCACATCCAGACATATTGAGTATCGATAAACTGAGGTAATTAAATGCAAAATCTCCAATGCAGTTAAAGCAAAGCGGCGGAAGAGTATTGTTGACGAGAGTTACGGAATTACGTGTTGTAGTGCCCCAAGCGAAGTCCATTTAATCGATCCCTGTGGTGTTTTGTGCACTCTCTCAGTGGTCTGTCTATAGTTTGGAATAATGCACTTGGAAAGAACCATTTGGGCTTGTATTTGGGAGACCACTGCAATATCCGAGCTCTGACGCTGTACCTGTAACTGCATAGGGTGTCTGTAAACTGTCACTACAGAAAATTCATCCTTCATCTATTCTCATTTAATTTGTTTTCACAGTGCTCGGACTTCACAGATCTGCATTACTTCCACTGTTCTCGTCAGACACGTTTGCACCTAAATCCGTTTTCACCAAAATCCAACGTACTGCACACTCACTACCTGCACCGCAGCAAATGGCAGGAAGCCAAAATCTGTCCTGAGCTCCTCAGAGGAACATTTTCGTGTAGGCATCAGTTTGGGAGCGTCGTTTGAAAAAAGATCACATTGCAGCAGATGCTGCTGCGGCATGGAGAAATCTTTGTATTTGTTAATGGAATGAAGGAGCTACCTCTGAAATAAAATACTGGTGATGAAAACTGTAAAATAATCAGAGATTATTTGGTTTAAGGAAGGATTTGTATTTTTTCTTTTTGAAAATTGGATTTTTATTAAAATATCCTTCAAGACAGTTGTTTTTTTAGACCTCTCTAAAAAAGGATTTTGTTATATTTTATTAGCTGCTGTTGCCTCCCTGTTTGAAATTGAACCGGGACTTTTCTGTGTGTACTTTGCATCTGGGCTTATTGGGGTTTGTTTTTTTTGGGGGGGGGGGTTCATTTACTCCAGCTTACACTTCTAATGACATGCTTCTTACGTGAATTACCGGCTGTAAATGATAGACTGCCAGCCGAGATTCACCCTCTCACTCATTGTCTGAGATAGTTTCCATCACCTGTTATCCAGCATTTACCGATTATCCAGTGAGCATATCACTAACACGCATCCATTTCTCCTTTTGTAACGGCGCAGTTGACTGCAGTGTCGTTAAGTCTATGGACAATTCATTTTGTTGGCCTCACGGAAATGCCCTTCATTTTGAGCGAGCTACTTGAAAGTGTTGCAAGAATGCATGAATGAGAACAAGTGCAGGCTGTCTCCGTCTCTCAAAAGTGCGAAATGTATTTTATTCACTCAGCGGTTTGACTAACAAACATTTGACTCCAGATGGTTGTGATCACACCTCTCTCTCTCTTTCTCTGCTCCTCTCTCTCCAGGCAGCATCGTGTATCTCGGGATGATGTTTGGAGCCTTCTTTTGGGGCGGCCTGTCGGACAAGGTGGGCCGAAAGCAGTGTCTGCTCATATCCATGTCCGTCAACGGCTTCTTCGCCTTCCTCTCCTCATTTGTCCAGGGCTATAGTATGTTCCTCCTCTGCCGCATGGTGTCTGGCTTTGGGTGAGTTCGCTTTTTTCTCCACTTTGCACCCCCCCCCCCCCCCCCCCCCACGTGTTTGAGGTACTGGAGGAGTTCCCCCTTGGAGGATTTCCCCCATACCAGCCTCCCACCAGTTCCTCCACCGTCTCCAGTCCCCCAAAGTCAAAGCGCATGACGAGGTTATTTTAACTGCCTGGCAGGAGCTCGTCCTCGCCCTCCCTGAGCGGGAGAAGCCGAGGCACAGCAAAACAGAAACATTTGCAGAAGCAAGCCAAGCACAGGAAATGAACATCTGCATGCTTTAGAGCAAGAGTGGTTTGCTTGAAAAATGACATGGCCTCCAATCGCTGTGATCTGACATTCTGTTGAAGCAGCATTGATGGCTGCAACTGATGCAGGTCTACCAGGAGAGCAAAATATAAATTAAAGTCAGAAGGAGCCATTGTGCGCCTGCGGGCGTTCGTGTGATTTGTTTATAAGTGGCAAAACGAAAAGTAAAGACGTATAGGAAATAAGTATATTGCCATACAGTCTGTAATTGTGTTGGCATTAATATGCAGTAGTAGTGCAGGATATATACAATCATATATACAAATATCCACTTACTGCATATTTCAACTGGATTTGAATTATGCATATCTGACAATGCAGTTATCAATGCAAAGCAAAAACTCTAGATTTAACTATGTATAATTGTATTTGTGTTCAAAATAGGTCATCACACTCGCTATAACACTCAATGAAGGTGGATAATTTAGTGAAAAGCAGCCACACAAGTCTCTGCAATGATGACTTAACACCATGTAGTTTCACCAGCTTTGATTATCATTGATTATCTGCTGTTACTGATAAAAGACTCATTGTTTGTGAAGGCAACTTCTGGTACCATCACTAATTACTGAACCGTTGACTGTTTTCATATGTTAGCTTTATAACCACTCACTCTGTCTGATAATGAATTTTCTATAGCTCGTTCACTTATTTCTCAGCTCTTGTTTTCATTTTGTTTTTGTTTTTTGTTGTTGTACAAAACCTATAGTCTGACCTCTAAGTACAAGGAGATTTATCTGCATTACTAGTATAATTGTTTCCAATTTCAAATACATATTTGTCAGTTTTTATTGAATACGCAAAGATCTCACCATTTTATTGAGTAAAAAAAAAAAAAAATCCGTCCTTCTGAATACGTTATTGAGTTGATTTGCTCCAAACATTTATTCCCCAAGCTTTAACGTTGGCCCACTGCTGCTAACTGATTCTTTACTCAGTCTGTCTCACAGATTTGAACAAAAGACACCCCACTCCCACAAACCTTAAATAGTAATTACTGCTTGCCAGCTGACATTAGTGAGTTGATTTCGTTGCATTTCTTTAAATGGAGAGTAAAGTTTATCACAAGTCATTTTTAGACCGCGAACAATAAACCACTGCACTGCTCACGTTCACCATTTCTTATGTAAGGTCAATCCACTCATCCACTAATAAAACCCGGCAATTTAAAAGGTATGATATTGGCACAGTCTGATCTCTGGCAATTCAGCAGTTTCCAATAGAAACAACATAAGCTCCTTGGAATATATAAAACTGGTGATTTTATTTGCTTCGTGACTCCATAAAAGGAAGTACATATAATCACATCTTTTTTTAATACATATACCTGTGATGTTATTGAATGACCAAAATGTGCACATCTCCACAGGCTATTATTAAATTCATACTAATATTTACTTCTTGAATGATAGGATCAGGTGTTTAATGGTTCATTATAAACCCAATCAACACAGGTTAAATAACCAACTGTGCATGATTGGTGTCAAATGTCAGTTCTTAATTTGCTGGATGGGTCACTTTGAAATAGAATATTAAAAATTATATAATAAAGAGCCTATACAGACTTTTCAAGGCACCGCTACTGCTTTAATCACAGTTGCATAAGCCACCAGAAAGTCTCTCACTGTGGCTTAGTTTGAAAAATGGCTTCCACCCTAATGGCTTTAAATTTTTAATTAGCGGCTTTCTCTTTTACGTTCTCACTTAATTCTCAATCTATATGCAGAACCAAATGTATGTGGGACAATATATGTATTTGTCTGTGGGGAATGTGCAACATTTTTTTGTGGAAATGTGCCGAAATAAACCAGAGATGCTAAGATTGTTGCCTTTTGGAGATCCTCAGTCGTGGAGAAATTATGAGGAAGCATTGAATGTTCTCACCAGTTTGTCTGGATCCGGCTTGTTTCATTAAGCTTTCCCTTACCTCATTAACTTTGGCACCATGAGCCATCTCAACAAACGGTAATGCAGAAAAATGCGATTCACTGTCACTTTGTTAAATCATGCAGATTATGTTTCTTTGATGCTCCTAATGACTTACATAAAAATATTAGTTGAAATTGCTATTTGCAAGATGTCCTTTTAAAATCATTCTAACTTCTTGTCAGATGAAGTGTGTTTTAACTAAACTATGTTTTAGTGATGAGAACCTGTATGCCTTAAAAAAAAAAAAAAAAACTTACTGTGGGACAGTGTTATTCTGACGTCTTCGTTTTAAATGAGGACGGATATGGGTGTGCAGACTCCTTCCATATTTCTCGTGCTCTCATGAATTAGCTCGTCATGCATGGATGTAGTAAGAAATCAAAGCGTCACAGTTGGCTGCTCAGGAGAGGCAGCTCAGTGGTAACAGCTTGTTATACAGCACGGATCAGACTTTAAAGGGACAATTCAACAATTTGGGGAAAATGCACGTTCCCCAAGAGCCATTTTGCCTCTCGGCGATATTTAAAGTGTAAAGTGAAGCAGCAAACTTTGTAGCTTTACTGAAAACTGTCAATCACACAGAAAAAAAATTATTAATTATAAAAGGACAAGTTGGTCAAATTAGGTTTCAACTAACAACATCTAGACAACAGCTTAAAGCTCTTATTGATTTAATGTAGTACGTGCAAATCAAGATCTCGCGATATCAAGTGTGCAAACGGGTTCTTCAGACACAATGCCTCGAGAATCTTCAGCAGTTTCCGTGACAGCAAGACGTGAACAAACCCGGGGATGATCCGTGAAATTTAAATGCTGGAAATATGTGTTTTTATGAGTGTAATGATGAGTTTTCTCCAGAATGGTATTGACAACGTATTAGAGATGTACATCAACAACTAAAACTGGGTCCTAAATATTTCATTTTTACCATGTGGATTCTGTAGTAACTTCAAGTATTTTTGACTATTATTTCATCAGGTAGAAGTAATATTAGTTCAGGAATGTGTTATTTAACAGTAACAGTAGATAATCCCTGAATACCCAGCCTGCACTGTTTTTTTTTAATTCCCTTACCTTACTTGTCAGTTATTTTTACACTTAGCTTTTCTTTCTTCTGATACATGTTTTGCGTTCTTGAGGTTATGAGACGAACCGCAGACACTCTGCAGTGACATCGGCTCCTGCTGACTCTGTTGACACTTCGCTGGCGGTCCAGCCCAATGCAGCGATCCATCACTTCAACACGAGACACGATATTGTGTCTGAGCCGGGAGATGCAATGGGAAACCTCCACGCCGTCGTGAAAATATTTATTTATAGGCCTGAACATGTGCGATAATGAAAGGAAGATCAAGGAAAAGACATGAAGATGCAATGTAATATCCTGTGTTTAAGACAATATGGCTCCTTCTCGTTTTCTTTGGTCAGAAACCAAGAGTCTACTTTCTCCCACCAAATGTTAAGGTCGCGCAGTGTGTTTTGTTTATAATAGTACAAATGAGGCTTCTGATGGCTAATCTGAGGAAACTATATCTGCAGGATTGGTGGCGCAGTGCCGATAGTGTTCTCGTACTTCGCGGAGGTGTTGGCTCGGGAGAAGAGAGGAGAGCATCTGAGCTGGCTCTGCATGTTCTGGATGATTGGAGGAATTTATGCCTCGGCCATGGCCTGGGCCATCATCCCACACTACGGTGAGTAACTTTTTTTTAAAAATAAAACTGTTGGTGTTCATTGAAAGTAAAAGGTAAATATGAGTTTTCTCGTTGCATGTTAATTATATCACTTTCTCTAAATAATCAGTTACCTGAAATTGTGTTCGTCTCTTTAGTCAAATTAATAAAGTTGGATAGAAAAGTTAAACTATTAATCGTAATCAGACATGATCCGCTCACGTAATACGTCCAATAGTTGGAGCAACGTCATTATCTAATCACAATGTAACTATCAGGTTGAATTTGTACCAAGAACCATAATATTCACGCTTATTGCATTTGGATTTATTGGAATAATGTTAATTTTAACTGTAATTATAACTGTAGTGTGCAATCATCAATTCTAATTCTTTAATCGCAACTTTGAAACATGAAAATTCGTATCATCTCCCGTTTTTAACTCTAATCACATGAGTAAATTATCCCAAATGTGCGAAAAGAAAGAAAAGCCACCATTTTAATGACTCAAGAAACACAAACACGCTTGCCGTTGATTTAACTACACCAATGAACCCATAAAGCACACACTGCAGTAGGAAACTGAATAACACTAAGAAAACCCATGAGGAATAAACCAACTCCACACAGAAAAGCCCTTTTGGCCGGCAGCTTTAAATCGTACCACGATGGTAAAGTAATGACCGCTACTCCACCATAATGCCATGTTTCCTGGATGAGCCATCTGAACTCTATGAGAAGTTTTACAACTCGATGATGTACTGCCTCATCTTGAACTGGATAAAGTGGTATAGAGGATGAGTTAAAAGCATTAAAGTGATTGCTAATAGTATTTATATTCCTCTTTGACTAGTCTATTATGGTGACTATTCGGAGCTAAAACTGAGCTTTTAAACTTTAAGCTTAAACGTTTCTCATCTTTGCTTTTAAAGAGTTTCATGTGAGAATCAAAATGACTCTGCTTCATTGATTTTCAATTCCACGATTTCTAATCTCTGTGTCTTGGGTTCGACAGTTATTTATTAGTTATTTTAAATGTATTGGAGAAGTGTTTTTCTTTTTTTCTTTTTTTTTCCTTCACACACTGTTACCTGTGAACATTTCGTTTCGGGGCTGAGATTAGAATACAGTGTGCTGCAGTCATAAAGTGTGGAGGATATAACGACATCGATGACCTTCTTAAGATCTGTAAATGTGAAGAACGACCGGATCTTGGTTGTTTACCTCGGCTGAATGAAGAATCCACCACTGTAGTCACTTGAGAATCACTGCTCAGAGTTACAAATTACATCATTATTGACTGTTTGAAAGGAAAAAAAACCTCCTAAAATCACGAGGCTCTCTATTTTTTTTTAGAAGAAATTAAACTATTTATAATCAGTTCATAAAACACACAATTTTGCAAAAAGCCAAATATGGCAACCACGGTGTCTGATTTTAACACGACAGAGCTGAAATTGAAAGTCACTTCACTCACTTTCAGACCCCAGCGAGCCAGGTTTCAACCAGGAAAAGTTCCACTCGCATCACTCGTCAGAACATTACCGCAAATAGAAATGGCTGTACAGTTTGACTCGGCGGTTTACTGTTTGTGCCCCTGACGATGAAATCCCCCTCCGCCGTAGTGAAGCACGAACACCGCAACGCGACTCTCAACGCACAGGGAGCGCGGCAAATAGTTCCTCCGACCGCGGGAGCTTAATTTAGACATCTCCGGGGGGGGGGGGGGGGGGGCATTTGTTGTCACACATGGATAACACATTGCTTATTGAGTGTACTGATGCACACAAACAAAGAGGTGGGCTGAAATATTAAGCTGAAAAGACCAATGCTTTAAGATTTTCCCCAAGTTTTACATTGTCTTAAAGGAGAAATATCACGTCTGTTTCACCTTGTCAAGTCCAATATTATGAAATACACTTAACCAGCGACGTCTATTAAAATGTGGCGCTTTATGAAGGGAACTTCACTACACTGATCCAGACCAACAGTTTATATGCATCTCAAATATTTTTGTCCATTTCGCTTCAGTTTATTTTTCTTCCAGAAAGCAGTTCCTCTGTATGAGAAACTTCATAATGTGTATAGTATGAGTGGGAGCGGGAGGATAGCGGCATACGGAGGAGGTGTGTGTCAGAAGATAAGAACAAAATGAGCGAAATGAAATCAATCCGGTATAGAGGGCTGCGGAGGAGAAAAGAGGAGCGGTGAAAGAGATTAGAAGGACGAGGGGGGAAGGCGAGGTGGAGAGTGCGTTTGATTTATGTGGCCTGTGTCAGGGATAATCGAAAGGTGAGGGGATACAGCAGAGGGCTAAAGAGAGGCGGAGTCGCAAAGCAAAGACAAAGGCAGAGAGAGAAACACTAGGAGAAAGAAAGAAGAAAAAAAAAAAAGAACAGAAAGCAGCTGCATGAAGAGAGAAAGCGTCTTTTGGTTTGTTTTCACTCTCAGGAGCATGTTGATGTTATAATGAAGCCGACCCTCTCCCCCTGCCGGGGACTGATTGTGACTCTATTATTTGTGGACACTGACTTGATTAAGCGCCTCTATAAAGAGGTCTTCTTATCGAGAATGAAGTCACAAGAACTTCTATACAATATGGAAATAAAACAATCAAAGAGAGAGAGGAAAACATTTTCATGCTACCCATGAAAAGTAGCAGTTTAGAACATTTTAACCAGACCGTCATAAAACAAGATGCCTGTACAAAAATGGGGACCAATTTAACTTTGACATCCGAGTTTTGGCTGAGTGAGAGTTAAAGTTATTGTGACCCTGTTCGTTGACGTTTGGCTGAGATTATTTCAAAGTATGTGATGAATGTTGAATGTGAAGGCATCCAGGAGCTCACGGTCGACGACAAATCAGCTTATGTAGGGGATTTTTACCACAATGCCATCTTTATAGAGAGGGGGGGGGGGGGGGGGGGGGGTGCAGCTCAACCACGTATTGACCAACCTGATCGTTACGGTGAACTTTATTAGAAATGCGACCTGTCAAACCACACGGCTGTTTAGTTTCAGTGAGTCTCGTTTGATTTCGCAATTTTCTGGTTCACTGTGTGTTTTTTTTCCCCCTCTTTCAGAGCTCTGCTTATGTTTTAGAAGCTATTTTTGCAATTTTTAGGCAATTTTTTAGAACATACTGTATCTTGTAAACACTGAATATTGAAATTTGATGTTATTCCAAGACATGATGCAATAATTCCACTGTTGTCTTTGTTTGATCAGTTTAATAACATTTGCAGTTTATATCAAACATTTAGTAGAAAAAGACATGCACTAGAGTTCTTGGTTAATTTGGCTGGAAATGATGGAATCTCTGAAACAGAAGCCCTGGTTTGAGGTTTTGAGGTTCCAGTTGCACAGGAATGCATTCTGTATAAATTTTGTCATACGTCTGCCTTTTTATTATAATCAATTTTTTAAATGAAGTTCCAAAATGGACTTCACTTAAGTAGCGAGTTATTACGATTTCAGCAGTCTGCGACACATGGCGCTCAACCTCCTTTGGGAACAATTTGTGTTTCAGTCGAAGGGAAAGGGGGGAGATATTACAACCGTCCATGGTGCCGTAAGACAACCAGCTCTTCCCACTGAACCCTCCTGATTTCACAAATAGCTTGAAATGTGCCAAAATAAAATATTATCCTCTTCTAGTTATTTCGTCGACTAAAATTACAAATACTTCTTTAGGCAAAGTACTATATTAATAAAAGTGAATTAATGTTTACACTTAGAGTGGCATTTTTCTCCAGTATTACGTCATTATTAGCCAAAAGCACAAGTGTTTTTTTTTCCCAGCTGTGATGCATGGCAGTATTCATTTCAATCACTGTTTTCAGTAACTGCAGCTAAAGCACAGTCGATGCTTCTATGCACATGAAGAAAAATATTTACCCCCCCCCCCATTCATACCCAGCGCTATCTGCTTCCATCTTATGGCTCCTTCAGTGGTTGCCACCATCTTTATTCATGTAAGTGAATGTGAGAGTGCCGGTGGAGGCTCATAATTGAGGTCAATTGATTAGACGTCAGTGTTTTAACACTTTTTTTTCCTCTCAAGATGCAGTGGAGTGTGGGTAATAGGTTCCGCCGCAGTGCACTTTCCATTGACTGGTGGACAAAGGCCAATGTGTGCACGTGTGTCTGTGTGTCTGTGTGTTTGTGTGTCTGTGTGTGTTCCGTTTTCTGTTACCGAGAAAGTGACACAGTAAAGAAAGTGGTAAACTGCAAGAAATGAGACGTGCGTATGCGCGCGCGTGGGTTTGTGTGCGTGCGTGTACGATGTGAAACACATGCGTCTATACTCTCTGCGCGCGTGTGCTCGTTCTTTCACCAATCTGTGCTTTAAACTTTGTGTCATAGCTTTGCACAATGGCCAAGGACAGTGCGTGTGTGTGTTTGCATACGTGTGTGTCTGTGGTGCGTACGGGTGTGTGCGTGTGTGTGTGTGCGTGTGTGTGTAGCGCTCACTTACTGTGGAGTAGGGACATAAATCTTTCTGAGTATCTGAATCAGTCAGCCATTCCCTCCAGTCCATTATAGCTATAATCCCCCTAATGAGGTTTGTACTGGTACAGGCTCGAGCAGCCCCACAGGCCACACACACACACACACACACACACACACACACACACACACACACACACACACACACACACACACACACACACACACACATTTGGCCACACTAACGTTGCATGGACACAGACATAACTGTATCAACAAAAAGACCCAAAAATTCAATCACTGTGCAGTGACTTCTGCAGCCAATCTAATATATCATCTAAATTGAATTTGTTCCAAAGCACTTTTTTCTTTTTTACTTTACATGGAAAGTAAGGGAGAAGCTGTGACAAAGGGCGGTAATTTATAAAACATTAACCATCTTTTAGTCATATTACTCATCTTTTTTTCTGAAAGCTGCATGCTTTTCCAGACGTCTTGTTTGATGGCAGACACTTAATGCTGATCACATCCCACTGTTAGCCACAGGTCAGTTAAACTATTGTCTTTTTTTTTAAGATGCGTAACTTTCTGAGGTAATAAAATATGTTTTCTATTGTTTTGGGTTTTTTTTTTTTAATTTAATGTAAAAATTCAATTAAAGGCTGAGGAATCCATAATGGTGTAATAATAGTGTTACAAACCATTCATCCATCTATAACGCTTCATCCTGCAGAGGGTCGCTGACCCCGGCATGTCAAACATCCCAGCTGACGTATGTTTGATGTGCTGTGACAGCAGGTTTCAAACTGCCATCAAACTCCATCAGAAAGCAAACACAGACCAATAGACAAGTCTCACACCCTCACATTCAGACCAAACAACAATTTTACAGTAATCGAGGACTAAAGGTGTAAAATTAAATAAATAAATATACCATTAAATAGTTACTTAATTGTGTCATCAAGTAATTAAAACTGGAAAATTGGATGAGGTTTGCAGAATAGATTGACAAATCAGTAGAACTTGTATTTTAAACTGGCGTCTATTAAATCCGTGGGCATATAGTAAATCTCTTAATATTGTCTAAAACTGACAAATCAACAATGTCCACACTTTTTCAGCTTGTGAGTTATTGAAAAAGACAAAAGGACAAGGGCTGTTTCTCAATATGCGTACTTGTCCATACTTGCGTTGTCGCATACTTGTGAAATGCCATCAGTCGGAGTCAAAGTACTGATCCACTTCAAAAGTGCGCATCTTACCGAGTACGCATGAAATGCCTGGATGTGTACTCGCTCCACCCACAGTATTGAGAATGCACCAAGACTGGACTCGTGTAGACTTGGGAAGCCAAATTACCCATCATGCATTTGGCAGGAAATGGCGGAAAATGTGTTCTCGTGTCTTGCAATTCCGTACTTCCGAAATCGTACTTGCAAGCATGTACTCGCAAAGTACGCGAGTATGTATCTGCGTATTTTGAATTGAAAAATGTACTTCTTACGTTGACATTTCTTGCTCTTTGATATTTCTGCCTTGTGTTTTTACTACTTAAATCTCACAGTAAACACAAATCAACCACTTTTAAAAAGGAAAAAACTGCTATGTTCATGGGGTTTCTGGCTACTTGAGTATAAAAGACTCAATGACTTCCTTTGTTTGCATCCTACATGCAAACCTTCATGGAAGCAAATATTTACATGCGAACATAATAAGAGAAAATCAGATTCATCAACTTGACCACAGGTCGTTGTGGCATCACTGCGATCTGCCATTGAATCATGATAATTGTATACCCTGATATAAACCGCAGTTTACTTTTTCTGAATGGGACCATAGCCCAGGCTGAACCATCTGATCTCTTGTGGATCTCTATTTTGATAAAGGATGTGTTCACTATCCGCGAGCCTCCTGCAGCCGCACCCTCATAAATGAGCAGCACGCAAAAATCAAGTTCGAGCGCCGGTCTTAATTTAAAGAGGCCACGCTTTTTTCTCATTTCTGTCGCAGTTCAGAATCAGGAGGGAAAGTGATGAAGCGGACGAGTGAGACATTAGGAGAGAGAAATGAAAGGACTGTAAATCTACACATGCAAAAAACACGCAGTGACACTGGGGAAGTCGTTGACCTGCGGGTTAATTAATTTCATCAGCTTGTGGCAGAGAAACATCGTGTGTGTTTGTTCGAGTGTAAATGGGCGAAGGTGTAAAACACACAGCAGACACAACCTGCAGGGGAAGAAAGACTGCTTAATTTATTTCTTTTTTTAACGTCTTTTCCTGTTGTCGAGGCTGCGCTCGTGACCTGATGAAGGTGCAGATTTTAATTGTGTCTGTTGTTTGTGTCCCTCTGCGCAGGCTGGAGCTTCAGCATGGGATCGGCCTACCAGTTCCACAGCTGGCGAGTGTTTGTGGTGGTGTGCGCGCTGCCATGCGTCTCTGCAGTGGTTGCTCTCACTTTTATGCCTGAGAGCCCACGCTTCTACCTGGAGGTAAAACAGAGAGAGAGAGAGAGAAAGAGAGAGAGAGAGACGGAGTTTTCACAGCACATTTCTCTTTAAAGACAGAGCCAGAGATCTTCTCTGTTTATGCGCGATAAAACTCAGCGGCAAAATTATAGTTTGTGTTTGAAAAAAACGTAATTTCCTTCATTGTTGCACTCAGAATTATGACAAGATAAAAATATCTTTTACACAGTGTCACACTCACCCCATCCATTGTTGGCTATGTTGGTGATTTTTAACCCTTCGCAGGGCGCTCACCGATGGAAAGGGTAAATTAGAAATGTTAAGGTTTTGTTGAAGGATATTTCCTGTAGCTGTAAATTTCTTGCAAAGTGGTGTAAAAATAACCGAAACATATAGATAACATTACTATTCTGATTTCAATGTATATTTGATTTTTTTTTTTTTAATGACCAAAGGATGAATTGAACATACTTAGAACTTAAGAAAAAAAACAAGTATTTTGTGTGTCTATAGACTTAGCAATTTATAAATACAGTGTTAACTGATTTAAGATGTCATTGATTCTGTTTCTTTTCGCACAAGATTCAAACTTCAAATGAATTGAAATTGTAATAAAATAAAGGTTCTGCTCTGAAATAATACAACCGCAGTTATTTGCTGAAATAAAGGATGCCTAACATACTTTGTAAACCAAAGTACTCAACAAACATTTATAAACTCCACCATTCATAGGGTGTCAATAAAACACTAGATATGGGGACATTTCTACACAATGCCTAATCTCTTTTGGTTTTACAGGATTAACAAGAGTTTTCTTCAGTTTGAAAGTGTTTTACAAACAGTAATGGCTCATTCTTAATGTTCATTAAAGTGCAAATCCAAATGGTTTAAGTAATTAAGTAAGTAATATGGATCCTTTTACTGTCTACTTAATTGAATATTTTGAATTCTTCTGATGTTTACCTAATTTTATACATCAAACTCAAATATTCAAATTGTTTTGAAGTTTATGTAGTTCCCCACTGAATAAATTCAGCTTGAAAAACTGAATTGAATCATCTCAGGCAATAAACAGTTTATTTTGGTTGTAGTATTTTATCTGCATTTACAGAGTTAGTTGAATAATTCACATCTCAGCCACATGTTACTCTTGCTATGCTGTTCGATACTTAAAAGCACATTAATAATTGATATCTACATTAATCTCATTCGGGCAAAACCTCTAAATACGTATTAGTCCTACTTGGTCATACGTTTTCTGGATTTTATTAATGGGATGTGAGAATGAATGTCATGATGTGTATGAATGTGGTTGCAGAGTCTGTTTAACTTAAGTAAATGAACGATTCCCCAGACGGGGAAACACGACGAGGCCTGGATGGTGCTGAAGCAGATCCACGACACCAACATGCGCGCCCGCGGCGAGCCCGAGAGAGTCTTCACCGTGAGTGGACGGCGCGCTGGCCTCGCCACTTTATTATCTCTGCTGACGCCGCTGTTGCTGCAGTGCCATTAGCAGGTGACAGATCAGTATCTCCCCCTGCAGGTGAACAGGATCAAAATCCCCAAACAGCTGGACGAGCTGGTGGAGATGCAGAATGAATCAGCCAACCCGGTGCTCAAGGTCCTCTTCAAGATCAAGGCCGAGCTCAGAGGAGTATGACGCAGTTTTACTTTGTCTCACTCTGAATTGATCCAGGTCGTTTTCCTATAGGTGCCGTAAACATGTGTTTGTTTGTTTTATCATGTCCAATAGATCTGGTTGACTTTCATGAAATGTTTCAACTACCCAGTGAAAGACAACACAGTGAAACTGGCCACAGTCTGGTTCACTCTTTCTTTTGGGTGAGAAATCTTCTGCATTGTTTGATCTCAAAAATGTGTGTATTTCATTTTGTTATGTTATTGTATCATGCCAACTTATTATAGAGCATCAACGCGATACTTATTTTTCAATATTGTTCATGTTCTTCTACACACCGACCCCGGTCCTTAAATATCTGAGAGGATTATGTGGTTATGTCAATGACTGTATCATTCTTGTTCATGTGGATTATTTTCAGCAAATCACAGTAATGGTAACGCTACTTTGAGCTTTCAGCTTTGTCGTGTGTTTTTTTTTTTTAATGTGTGTAGGGTTTGTTGGGGGGTATTTTCTTTACTTTTTTATAATGACTGAAAGTTTAAGTGACTCTGTATCATGAAAGTGTCTCAGTGATAAGGCTTCGCACAACTTCACCAGGTTCTACGGACTCTCCGTGTGGTTCCCGGATGTGATCAAGCACCTCCAGGCTGACGAATACGCCTCGAGAGTGAAGATTCACAACAACGAGCGAATCGAAGATTTCACCTTCAACTTCACCCTGGAGAATCAGATCCACCGAAATGGAGTCTTTCTCAATGACAGGTACGAACGCCTTTATGCACAGACGGACTTCAGTTCAGGCTCAGATGTTTTCCTGCGATTGACAGACACACAAAGATATTAATGAAGAAATAATTAAAAACACTGTTACACATTGCGACCTGAAAATGTGAGAACCGCTCGGCTCAGTTGTTGTGCTGAATCGCTGCTCGTCCCGTTCTGGGATAGCAGCACTATTAGTCATTCCCGCAAACAACACGCCACTGCAGGTAATATTAATCCTTCCTGTTTTATCTCCTCCACCACCAGGAAATTAAAAGGCTTATCTCTTTCTCTCTCTTTCTCTCGCTCACTCTCTCTCTCTCTCTCTCTCTCTCTCTCTCTCTCTCTCTCTCTCTCTCACTCTCTCACTCTCTCACTCTCTGTCCCCGTCCCCCATCTGTTGGTCCTCCTCATGGTTATGATTCTCACTTACACGAAGGCCACGGAGAACACACATTGATATGCTGTTTTTGTTCTTTTTGCGTTCCCACTGGAGGCCACATTGCATTTATTAAGAGATTAAATCAGGCCTGAATAGGGGAACATGCAGCAGATCACACAGAGGATTAACCCTACGATATGCACCGGGGGGGGGCCTCGAGGTGAGAGAAGCGGTCTTGGGATCAGGAGTTTTGGAAGATCAGATTCCACAGCCGACGTGTCTCCACTGTGGTTCCCTGAGCATGACCTTTGACCCACCTCCGCATCTGAGAAATAGGATTGGTCAATGCAGAAAAACGATATTCTGTGCCACGTTCGACATGCGGAAGAGAGACATAGAGGTTTTCCTGAGGAAACGCTTCCCCTCAGTCGTTGCTGGGATGACAGTTTTTCAAAGAGGAGTTAGGGTAATGCAATGACTCTGTCCCGATCATCACCTTGAATCGGTCTGCCTCTCAATGAACGAGACTGTCTTGTACAGCCATAATCTGTAATCGTGCGGGGTAATCACATTACATATGATTGCAATGCAGTGAAGTAACATTAAGCCACAGTGGATTTCACTGAAGTCCAAGATGAAAGGTCCTGTGAAAGAGAGAGAGATCGATCCTGTGATAGTTGGATTTGTTGATCGGCATAAGGTTGTCGCAGTTACTGAATCATCTCTGACTCCAGCTTTTATATGTGGAGTACATGTAGTCCATAAACTTTAGAATGTTAATAGTGAGGCAAAATCCTTCAAATATGACCTCATTTTTAACTATGTTATATTTACTTCTTCTTCTTTTGCATATATCTGGCCTCCATGAATGTGTATTCCAAATTCTGAATTATTATTGACTGTGTAGTTAGTGTATTTTCAGATTTACTTGCTGGGAAACTTACAAAAAAATACTGTGATACTTACAAGTTACTGAGACTTTTGTGAAAATATTGCTAATCCATGTTCGTTCGCTTGGTCTTTTGGTCTCTTTTGAAGTCAAACGTCTCTCCGCAGGTTCATCAGCATGAAGTTCAAGGCGGTCACGTTCATTGACTCGTCTTTCCTCAACTGCTATTTTGAAGACGTTTCATCGGTGGGCTCCTCCTTCAGAAACTGCACCATTGTGGACTCTTTCTTTTACAACACCGGTGAGTGTGCGCCCACTCAAACCCACCGGCATTCAGACCCCCCCCCCCCGCGCCGAACCGCAAGTATTCAACCAACCCAGAAAAATCCGATTATACTGTGGGTGTCATTCACACTAGTCTCAGTCAGTTTTCTGCGTGTCTGTCTGACAGTTCATTCTGGGCATACAGAATAGGTTATAGGACTTCTTGGCTTTGCCTTATGTAACTAAATTACTGGTTAACCTCTCTATAGCCTGTACAGATTGGCTTTCTGAACTATCGGTGTCTGTACGTCACAAACAAGTGAGCCAGTCCAGCCTGCAGAAAACCTCAAAGAGGCAATATCTCGCCACGCAGACTCACACAGTGAAGCCGCTCTGTGTATACACACTTTTATTTATTTATTTCTTATTATTATTATCAAGAAACAGACCGGGGCTCCTGCGTCAGCATCAGCATCAACAAACATCAAATTGTGTCCTGGCGGGGTTAGAAAAAAAAAAATAGTAATGCAATCAAAGCATTTTAAGGTTGACAAAGACAGAAGCAAGGAAAGGGAAGAAAAAAGAAAAAAAAAAGAAGAGGAAAGGCATTTCAACTTACATGGAGCTGAATCAGACCTTGTGGGAGTGCGGGGTGGAAGAACAGTTCCCTCCAGCACTCAGGAAAGCGCTGAACATGGAAACAGTAAGGGCACGTCAGGCTGGCCGGTAATGCCCTGTGGGAAACGTGCTCTCTTTGCCCTGTGCAGTGCGTCTCTCCGGAGCAGAGGATGAAGAGAAAATTAGGAGAGACAGAGTGAAACGGTGGGGGAGGAAGGAGTGTGTCATGAGAGCAGAGGTGAGAGCAGGGGATGTTTCCTCATTGCTGCACCTGCTGGAGTTTATTAAAAGATGGGACTATTTATGGAGAGCCAATCGGCATCTAAACGACACAGAATCAATGCAATTTTTACTCAAAGGGGCCTTTTTTGTGGCATATTTGAGCCTAAAATATTGTAAATGAAGAAATGAAGCATTTTTCTAGTAGACATTTCTTTTGAGTGCACAACTTGTTTTTTACTCCAGAATATTGTACTACATCATCTCTACCTGTTTATCTAATTGAAGATCGCAAGGTGCTGTAGCCGATCCCAGATCATTAATCCATCACTTGACAAACACATTCAGACTCACCAAGTCCTCTCAGAAGCATGTTTTTTTGGGACTCTGGAAAAAAGCCAGGAGAGAACATGCAAACTTACCTGACTAACCTTTCTTTTCAGGATCTGTAGTATATCTGATTATAATGACTTTTACAGTTTTTAGATATTTGTTTAAAAACATGAAATGTGTGAAGAACTTTTTAGCGTTTGTATTGTATGATACTATACTATCATTATCTTATTGTATTGTCTCCTCCTATATTATATTATATATTACTCATGTGATGTTTATACAGTATTCTACCATAGAGTTGTGTACACATCCATAATTTCTGAAAATGTCATATTGTCTTGTAAACTAATAACATATTGTATCCTAACTACATCATATCACACTGTATTGAATAGTGATTTGCTGTATCATATCTTTATATCTTACTGTGTCATATTATGTTGTATCATATTTTATTATGCACTATCATACTCTATGTCATCATATCAAACTATCTTATCACCTTGTATCGTATATTAACAGAAATTATATCCTTTTGTATCGTATCATACTGGATGTGATTATATTACATTGTGTCATATAGTATATTGTCAAAGTCTAGTATATTGTTTAAGGTATTGTATTGTTCTGTCTACTTTCATACTGTATTGTATTTCATTACATCATCTTATATATAGTTGCTTGTGCAAGTAGTCAAAATCCTTTAATACTATTCTGTCTAGTTTGTTTAATGACTTTATTTTGTCATTTAGCAGATTTATAGGATTATGGCACAGTTATTTAACATGCAAACTCTACACAAAAATAGTCTGAGCCTGGAATAATTGTAGTGGGTTTAGACTTTTTTTTCATATATATGACCTTATGACCTTTTATTGATACATCATGCAAAGACTATCCTTCATCAAAATGGATCCCTCCCTTTAAAATATATAGTTTTGCACAACTTTCCAACACAGTCGAATCTGAACTTGTCTCTTATATTTCCAGACATTGACGATGCCAAGCTGACAAATTCAAGGGTGATCAACAGCTCCTTCCACCACAACAAGACGGGCTGTCAGATGACGTTCGACGATGACTACAGCGCCTACTGGGTCTATTTCGTAAACTTCTTGGGAACGTTGGCCGTGTTGCCCGGAAACATCGTCTCCGCCCTGCTAATGGACAAAATAGGGCGCCTGAGCATGTTGGGTATGATGACAGAGGACCTGCTCTGACTTGTAGCTCTGGGATATGAATAGCAGTCTCGTGACATTGGCCTTTAAGTCTGCAGTGACCTCTAGTGACGTAGAGAAGCTTGTTTCGCCTCGGAGATGTGAGACTTGTGCTGCACTGTGTCCTGCAGGAGGCTCCATGGTTCTCTCAGGCATCAGCTGCTTCTTCCTTTGGTTTGGGACCAGCGAGTCGATGATGATCTTCATGCTCTGCCTCTACAACGGCCTCAGCATCTCTGCATGGAACTCTTTGGATGTGGTCACTACCGAGCTGTACCCGACAGACAGGAGGTGAGACCTGCACTCAGTGTAACCCCCCCCATTCAAAAAAAAAAAGTAATAAAATAAAAAAAATTTATGGACATAAACAGTCTTTCTTGAACATGATGGTATCTTGATGGAAGTAGTTGTGGCTCCCAAAACCTCAAAATACTTTAAATATAGGTTGTTGTTTTTTTGCAGATTGTTCACCATCTTTCCTTCTCCTGTTATATCCAGTCGTGGTAAAATATTGTTATAGTTGACTTTTTTAGCTGCAAAACTCTCCCTTAACTGTTTCAATATTATTTTGGTTTTGGTTTTTCAGTCCCCTTGCTGCATCCTTTATTTTTGTAAAAAAAAAAAAAAAAAAGTTCCATTTTGTAAAAATGTTCTATGACGTTTAAAATGAGCTTATATTTTCACTGAAATATAAAATGTATTTTTGTTGATGCCAAATACATTTCCTATAAATGCAAATATATCCTTGCATCCTGTTCCAACTTTGTTGAATTCCAGATTTTTATTTTTTTTACAAATCAGCTTCACTTTGAGTTGAAAAAAAGATGAGGAATAGTTTTTATTAGCAAATCGCTTATCTGGTTAAAACATTTCAGTACAATCTAATAAAACATACAGCTTTGATCCTAAAATATACTTATCTTCAATTTGTAGGAGCAGAATTGAGAAGATATTATCAAATAAGTACAGTTACATTCTGTAGAATCAGAACATGTTCCATCAAAACTTCCACTTCATGAAATTAAAAAATGTCCATATATTCAATGAACGCTTGATGAAACTATTGACTCACCTTTACAATTTTGAAACTCATTTTCATCAATATTCTCCAAAGTTTATATTGTATGAAGGAACATGTTTAACTGCATTTTGAGTGTGTTTTTATTTTTTTAGAAAGCACAGAAACATTTTTTTTACCTATATGATATTTATGCTTGATTGAATTGATTTAAAATGAAAAAAAAAAAGCATTTCAGATATAATCCAGCATTGAATGAGACGTACATCCTATACATTTCTTTCTCCTCTGTCCTCAGGGGCACAGGCTTTGGCTTCTGTAACGCCATGTGTAAGCTGGCAGCGGTGCTGGGGAACCTCATCTTTGGGTCGCTGGTTGGCATCACCAAGGCCATTCCCATCCTGCTGGCCTCAGCTGTGCTGGTCGGCGGCGGGCTGGTGGGGCTCCGACTGCCAGACACACGTGCCAACGTCCTCATGTAAACCTCGGCACAGACCGGTATGCTGTTTACCAGGTATTTACTCAGCGTACTGAACAATGAATCGTGTACGAGACGAGCTTTGCCGTATTTATTATTTGATGATTAATGTCCAAACACACACACACGCAGATACACGATAAGGTCATTGTTACGTCGTTTCTGAGCGAAATACCTGGTAACGTGGAATGGCGAAATGCAGTTTTACGGAGCTGTGGGTGTACAGAGGAGGGTCATCTGGAGTGTCGGTGTTACAAATGTACGAGTCGGTCAGTTGTGATTCTTGCAGGGTCTCGGAGAAAATTGTTGCCAGCGGTGGTAAAACTCTGTAGATCAACAGCTCATTAACTCACCCGGGCTGTTTCACACATGCAACCCACGAGATGCATGTGCCAAAGCTGCAAAAAAGGCTTTGTCTCCAAACAACCTTCCTCTTCCAGACTTCTCTCCATCTTTGCTCAGATTAAAGGAATAGCTTGACATTTCATCAAATACACTTCTTTTTAAGCTACCACTTAGTGTCGAGACTGGAAGTGAGGGATACTGACGACTTGGCTCAATTGATCCCGGGGAGAAAAAAAAACAAAAAACAATCAGCGTGTGTCCACCGATCAGCCAGAACTTTATGACCACTGGCAGGGAAAGTGAATCACCCTGATTACCTCTTCGTTTATTAGCAAGTGAAGAATTTGTCGGCAGTTGAACGAGCCAGCGGGCCAAAATGTGACAGAGTCACGGGCAGCCAGGTCTCCACCTGCTAAGTTACAGGACTTGAAGGAAATGCTGCTTCACATCTTTGGTGCCAGATGTCACGGCACACTCAGAGGTCTGATGGTCGTCACGGCTCATCAGGTCGGGGCTGCGTCACCACCAAGAGTCACCGACACGATAATATGTAAGTGGTCTAAATGTTGTGGCTGAACGGTGAGAGTCAGGCTAACGACTTCCAGTCTTTATGCGTAGTTTGTCGAACCAACCGGCACTGTACTGAGCAAAAACAAATTAAGAAGTGCAAGATTTTATGAATTGTTTATTTGACGTTTGTTGAATTCTTTATTTATTCATTGTTTTAAAACAGTTTTGAGGTACTTTCATCTGTTTCTCAACTTTTGCATCAGTGGTCCATTAAAGGCTGATGATACTTGAGCCTTTTACTGGAATTCACAAGAATGACATGGCCACAACAACAACAACAACAATGTAGTAGTTTAGTGAAAACTAGCAACTTCAGCAGCTACATTTCTAAAGTGAAAAAGAAGTTTACATTTTCTGCTTTTTACAGTCAGAGACTTTTGGGATTTTAATCCTCTTTGTCTGAATGCTTCCTCGCTCTCTCTCTCCCTCTCTCTCTCTCTCTCGCTCTCTCTCTCTCTCTCGTCTTGTGTTTGTCTTGTGACGCTGAGCTCACCACGAAGGGCATCGCTCTCCGTTTGCAACCTGATCTGTCAAGAAGAATTTATACTGTAGGAAGCTTCCATTGATATCAAAATAAGTTCACCTCATTGTTATTTTGAAATTTTTTTTTTTTTTTTAGGGGTTTCCTTCTTATCGAGTTTCATTGTTGACGTTTCCTCATCGTGTCTCTTGGGCCGTCTCGTCCTGTTTGTCGCCTCCTGCCTTGCTGCTGCTGCTGCTCCCCCTCCAAAACTCAAAGGCCTTTCTCTAATGTCGTGCCTCTCTCTCTCTCTCTCTCTCTCTCTCGCACCCATTTTGCTGCTTTTTTTAAAATTTTCTCCTCATTTCTAAAGCTTTTTATCTCTCGATGTCATGGTGTGTATGTGTGTGTGACTGTGTGCACCATTGGTAAACCCCAGTGATCAACCCTTCTGTGGAGAACCTACAACATTCATGTTTTTTGCTCTACCAACAAGCTGAGATGTGTTAGGCATTTCATTCATGTGATCCATTAAAATTAAAAGCCACGTTTAAAGGGTCAAATCACCCAAATTCCCAAAATATATTTGCTCGCATTTTGTGATTCTTGTGAAATGCAACAAAACTTCATTTTAGCTCTTGTTGAAATTATTAACGGTACTTCAAGCACATCCAGGGATTTTCAGGATAAATATTTAAAAATGACCCGGGTGGACAAAAATCTTAATTGTGCATCTAATGTGAGATGAACTGAATATTTATTGTTTTGTAACAGGTATCATCTGTTGTTTCTCAACTAAGGCTAAGATCTCCAGTGATAATGTCACAATTCAATGTCACAAGTTGCATTACCTCAAACATGCTGATAAAACTCTTATTTGTATGTTAATATTTGGTGTGAAGACTTAAAATTAGGTGATGGCTTCAGAAGAGGTGGAGGCCGGATATTGAAGCTGATTGAGTCTCCATCCAGCACCAATAAAAATAGCAATAGGTGAGTGACAGACTACATTTTAAAATTGTGTAATAAAGATTGTTTTGTTTTAATCCAAAGCTAATTAAAAAATCTTTCACCATTTGTAAACTGATTATTTCATTTTTTAAAAAGTGTCATTTGTGATGAAGATGCATTTGTGGGATGAGCAGTGGAGCCGAGTGTGTGGGCCGGATAACATTGATTTCTGCTTTTCTTTGCTGGTGTTTCATCTGATTTGGTGGATCGACGGATTTTGGTCCGAAGAAAGAAGATATAATAACAATTGAACTATTTGACCATGAGGGGTGTGTGAAGAGGCCCGTCACCGCCAGCAGGCTGTGGATAGTTCTTCTACACAGTATTGATTCAACACTACAGAGGCTCTCGTTGCGATAAATGAAAAATGTAAATTGCCAATATGTCTTGTTTCTTTTGCCCCAATCCACCAAACAAGAATCAACACTAAAGAAAAGCTCTTTATCATCAGCTCCTCCCACAAATGCATATTTTTTACAGATGTGGCATAATTGCGGGGAAAAAAATGGAAATAATCAGGCTTTTGTTTGTAATACAAGGTTCTGGATGTAGAGAGAATGAAGCGCTGTGCTGTTTGCGCGACACCTCTGCAGTGAAGTGAAGTGTTGGCGTCCCTGCTGCTGTCATAGCAGGCAGACAGGCTTCCGAAGAAGCTTGACAGGATGTGAGGCTCCTGGCTGCACATCTTCTTTTTTTTTTTTGAAAAGCGTTGCCGTGTCAGAGACTTTTCAGATGTTTTACACAATTGGAGGTAATAGAAGTTTGGAGAAGGATTACAGCGTACAAAACTCTGAGGCAGTTTATCCAGAACAATTAACTTTGGTACATAGCTTGCTTAATTCTTTTTTTTGGACAAATTGTATATGAGATGCAATTCTTGGGTATGACTTTTTTTTTTTCACGGAGCCAAATCATAATATACTAATCGTTAATCAAGGGCTGAGGAACTGATATCAGTTTAGTTTTGTGATCTAACAGGAGAGTAAATGGAAACTATGTCAGGTAGAGCTTCTTTAAAATCAACAGCTTTGTTTTTTTACAGACAAAGCGAACTGATTATAATGCACTAATATTGTTTTTGCATTGGCCATGCAGTTGAGGATACTACATTTGACTCATAAAACTTCAACTGAAACAAAAAAAGTAATTTAGTTTTTTGGGGATTTGGGTGAAAAGACTCTTCAAAAACCTGCAATGAATTGAGATCCTGCTGCTATAACAGTGCTTCAGTGGTGAAATCGGAATCTGTGCTCATTCAATAACACAAAAGCAAGTCCAAAACAAAACAAAAAACACCTCTCTTAAAACGTGACATTGTTTCTCAAAATTTTCTCCATTTCGCATGTCACACGACCTCCCACGCGCAGCTACTTCCGAAGACGCTATTTTTTATGACCGAAATGCAGCTGTGCCAAGATAAGACTCTCTGCTTTCCTGTGTTTGATGTCCGTCCGCTCTTCTGCACCGCGGCCCCCCCCCCCCCTCCCTCCGAACTCCACCACTTGTGCTGAACCAGCTCACTGTTACATCCTGTTTCCAGAATGAAATCCTGCATGTTTGTCACTGAAGTCCCCCCCCCCCCCCCCCCTGTCCCTCCCCTCTGTTATGTGTGCTTTCTTTCCATTTCGGTGTCTTCTTCGCTGTTCCTCTGCGCGGGCGAACAGACGTGATTCCCGGGTCAAAGGTGAATGTATCATTCTCGTGTGTCGTCCGGTTCGTTGTGGACAGGTGTTCAGTTGTACCGAGTTGACCTGCAGGGTCGTTGTGAAAGGGCATGCCAGTGGTGAGGTGACTGTATGTACTACCAGATGTTGTCCAGCAGAGGAGGTCAGATCTGATCTCACAAGGAGCTTTCTGGATTTAATCACTGGAGCCGGGTTGGGGGTGGTTTCATTTCCAGAATTGTGACTTTCAGATCTGGAAACTTCTGCTGGCAAAACAATACATAGAGGTGTGTGTAAAAAAAAAAAGAAAGAAAGAAAGAAACGAAACTTACCTGTCCTCGATATGATTTATTTTGATAAGAAAAGGCTCAAGTGAATGCAGTGTAAAGGTGGATTCCTCTGGTGTCTGCATATTGAATAAAGAGTTTCATTTGAACCGCTGTGAGGGTTTTTTTTTTTTTATTGACTCTTCTCAACGATGGAGGCTCCTCACCAGCAGATGGAGCCATTTATACAAGGGTAACCCCCCCTCACCCAGGTTTGATAAGAATTTAGACTATGAGATGTATTTCAAACAGAGATCTTAATATGTAAATCAGCAAAGGAGAAACAAGCACAACGATTACAGACATGCACATGTGGCAGCCGTTCCTACAATTAAATATAATTATGAAGTGCAAGCGGTACAGTAACAACAGAGATGGCAAAAGTATAAGTTAATTAAGAACTTTAGATGTACATTTAAGTACCCACAGATATGAAGGATGGGTTGATAGATGCCTTGTTTCTGAGGAACTTATATCATCGATGTATGAAGTATTATTCAGAATCTGTTTGGGGGTATCACACTTTCAAAACAAAAACTGAATATTAAGCATGTTCATGGTGAAGTAGTTTATTAATTATTTTATGCAGGACAAAAAGAGGACAAAATTGAGCTTATATGTTACTGTTAAATTACATCAATACCAATACATAAGTTACATTAGATGTCCCTCCTGATCAGGTTTTGGGGTTTTTGGGTCCCATGTTTGAATCCAAGTTGCCTGTAAAATTGTATCCAATGTAAAAATAAAAATAAAAAATACAGTAAAACTTGCAGAACAGAAACATGCATGAATGAACTATATCTGGTTTTGCAATGTTTTCAATGTGCCACATTAAGGAACATTAAAAATATAGTAAATCTTTGAAAGGTGGCTGAGATATAATGATAACTATGTCTGATGTCTGATGAAAGCTTTGCTCCCCATATTTTTGAAGACTTTATTATGTATTCTCTCACAACTCCAGCTTCCCCAGTGCTCTTCAATTTTCCTGTGCCTTCCCCTGGCGGAAGTTTTCACGCCGGCCTTCAATGTAGTTTAAATCAGGACCTCGTTTATTTTCTGATTTCAGCCACAATGTTTTTTTTTTTACAGTCGTTGCTCTCATGCACATTCACGGTTTGCCATTTCAGGAACTTATTATCTCATTTCTCCATTTGTGTATAGGCGTGCCGGTGAGCTTCTGCATGGTGTGTACACCTGCATCCTGTCGCGGTCTGCGCGGGGGAAATGCCATCTCAGTGAGACAGATCGAGATAATTGCATGGAGGTTTGTGGTTAATTATCTCTTTGGGGAGTTCAGCTGATGAGCTCTCAATTTGGAAATGGTGGAGATTATGCCAAGACTGTGGTACATCACAAAGATGTGTATCAGAGAAAGTCTGTATATGGCTGGGATGAAATCGTTTCAGTGGTAAGCAAAGAAAAAAAAAGCTCACCCGTTCAAGTGTGAAACCCAAGGTTTGTCAGACAGGTGTGAGCAGCACAGCTTAGTGCTAATGTGTTTACATTCATTGACGCAGGCTCATTAAGCATATTTGCTCCAGGAAACCTCTGTGTCACGTGATAACTTATTAGTTAAAAGCTTAAATGCAACCAAAGAAAGGACTTTGCAAAGAAAAGCAAATAAAGTGCCATAGATTCAGTATAATAGAGTATAGTGAGAATAAAATGATGCGATTACATTCTGAATGAGCATGTTTTCACAAATCCCTCTTCACACTACGGGTTAGATGGGCTGTGCATCTTCACAGGTCTCACAATTCAATTCAATCACGATTACTATTTCAACGATTTGATGCATAACTATGCCTCGCATCCTCAATTTTCTCTATGACTGCTCGTTGCTATCTTTTCCCATTCATGAATACAAGCAGTCGAATAGCTATGAACTGGCTTTTTCATTTAGAAAATGACAAATATAAAAGCATGACTTTCGAGAAGGCAAGTGTAGTTTCAACAGTAAATACTAAAATGGCCTCAATACACTGCAGTGTACTTCAGGAGAGAAAATATTTACATGTTTGGCACCACTGCTTTATTTTATTTTTTGATTACAAAGCAAAACTAAATTCCTTCAATAGGGAATTATTTTACTGCAGGGGGTACATACTGCCCAGTCTGATCTGCAGGGGATTAGAGGCAGTAAAAACAAGCAAAATGGTCGATAAATACCACATATTCCAAATGTTGGCTTTTGTAGAAAGCGGAAGGAGCAAATTACAAAAACTCAATCAATCTTGATGTAAAACCTGAAAAGGTTTAGATTGTTTTAATCAGTGCAGCCTAACCATTTTGTGGGTTCCAGTAATTAGTAGGATGTAAAAAGAAGAAAGAAAAAAAAAGATTCCTTTCTGCCACAGGGTTTCTCTTCAAATTATGATCATGACGTCTGCAGCTTTCAGCAGCCATATTTTCACAAAGTCACAGTTTGGCTTTCATGCAGATGCTGCTTTGCTAGATTATTTCACTCCTCATCAAACCTCACACAACCAGTTTAAGTCTTCCTCAGACGGATATGCTCAGGGTTTTGCCCCTGAAGGTCATGAAGTAGAGCCTGGAGCCTGCAGACTTCGACATGACGAGGAAGAGGAACGGGTCCAGGCAGGCGTGGAGGCAGCACAGACACACCGCCACGTTAAAGTACATGTAGAGGCCTTCTGTTCGGTCTGCAAACAGCTGCACGTAATGCAGGAAGTGCAGGACTCCGGCAGGCAGGAAGCACACCAGAAATATGCCGAGTACCAGCGAGCTGGCCTTGATGTACATCGCCCAGTCGAAGTGCGATCGGTTGAGCTCGCAGATGATCCGGCCGAAACACGCCACCGTGACCGCCAGCGGCGCCAGGAGGCCCAAGACGGTCAGGACGAGGTTGTAGTAGAGCAGGAAGTTGTGCGAGTGGTGGTAGAGGGGCAGCACGTCGTGGCAGCTGGTGCGGTTCAGCTGGGGGAGCCGGTAGCTCTGCTGCACGAGGAGCTCGGGGCCGATGGCCGCCCCGAACGCCGCCCACACGGCCAGGCTGACCCAGCCGGCGCACGTCCTCTTCGGCATGCTCTTGTACATGAATGGGTGCACCACGGCCAGGTAGCGCTTGACGCTGATGCAAGCCAGCGTCAGGGCCGAGCAGTAGAGGTTGCCATAGAAACAGGCCGTGACCAGCCGACAGGCAGTCTCTCCGAGAGCCCAGTCGTTGCCATGGAGATGGTAGCGAACCTTGAAGAGGAGGGAGACGAGGAGGAGGAGGTCGGAGGCGGCCAGGCTGCAGTAGAGGATGGCAGAGGACACTTTTCTAATTTTAGTGGCCAACAAGCACAGGATGGCCACGTTGGCCGGGATCCCGACGGCGACCGCCAACACGTAAACGACGGGGATGACCCTGGTGCTCACGGGGCCGCGGAGGTACGCCACCGTGCCGTCGCTCAGCGACCGCAGGGCTGGCAGGGGCCGAGCTGAAACGGGAGTGCGAGTCCCATTCAGGACGAGGATCGTCTCGGAGACGGGCTCTGCGAAGAATGTCCTGGGCACAGGAAAAACAAGCCCCGAGCTGTTCCTCCGCTTTTTGTTCCCTCGTCTTCCTGCGACACAAACAAGAAAGTCAAAAGTTCAAGTCACTTTATCATCCCCATATGAATGTTTACGCACGTAAATATATTCTTAAGAACTTAGTGCAATGCCCTGAAGGGTTTATACATTATTCACCAGAAAACAAATACACTAGGCTATATCTAAACGTAATATGTAGTATGCTTTACATGCAGATTGAATCTATGTACCTGCGTTCCATCAATCCATTACATTAAATCTAGTCGGTCAATACATTCTACATTAAAGCTGTCAATATGTCTAGTTTGGCAGAAACAACAACATCTCTAATAACACTTTTAAATAGCTTTTGTATGGCTAGAAATTGAGAGCTAAACTATGAGAACATAAGATGAGAAGCAGAAAAATCTGAAAGCCCAGAGGAGAAAATCATGTTAAACATTTTGAAATTATATTAATTATTGCCAGAGCACATACCATATATATTGAATGTAATACTTTACAATAGTTCATGTTAACTGTGTGATTCTGTACCACCTTCCTGGTGTAGAAGATGTCTATTTAACAGACTACAGTGTTTAAGACACTGTGAGAAGAATAAAGAACCTCAAATAAACAAGAAACAAGAAAAAAACAACAATTTAGCTGGGTTTCAGTTAGATTATAGAGGCGATTAAATTACTCCAGCTCATGTGAAATGAATTCCAAAGAAACTCTTACCTTCTTTTTGAAAAGTCTCCCAAATAAAAAGAAGAAAAATGAGTGAAAAAATAAGTTTCCTCATGTTTTGTTTTCACCCCCTCCAATCCGTTGACTTCACAGGAAAATCAAACTTGTGCTTGTGGTGCGACACTGTGTTTCACATCCTCGCAGCTCAGTGTCACCTCTGAGGCTGAAAGCACCTCCCCAAACCATAACACCCCCCCCCCAACAAGAATGTGCTTTCTCTTTAGTTTCTGTTTAAACTCGTATTGCCAGAAGAAAAGACACTGCAGCACATCATTGATTCACATGTGGCACTTTTGAACAACCATCTATAATTTACATGCAGTTTGAGAAATGCATTATCATCTTTTCACTGGTGTTTTTTTTTGGGGGGGGGGGGGGGGACTGTCCACATTTTCTCACTCATTTCCCCACATTAACGTTGAATACCTGCTTGTTCAGACAAGAAGAAATGCCTGCTGTTTCGTAAAAATTAAAAGGTCTGCCTTTTCCGCCACATAGTTGTAGTAGTTGGAATTTTTCTTAGCAATAGAACGATGCCTCCGGGAGAAAGATGACGTGAGGCAATATGAGGACGGGAAGGACATTTATGTCTGAGAGTGATAAGCATGTCTGTACATGAGAGGTTTTGTTTAGTCTTCACTTCCTGGCTTTCTTCAGGGGTTTCGTTTTTTGTTGTTTTTTTTTTTTTTAGCTGTTCTTGTAATTTACCTCTATAGCTTTTGTATTTCTTAATATTTCGAGCAAATGGACCTTTATGATTTACTAATGCAGGGCTAGACTTTAGGAAAAGTGTTACTCTTTAATGTTTTAATAACATTCACACTGTTTTGGCATTTTTGCTTTAGCAAACTATCTCGTACTGCCAGTTTGTGCATAACTACAACTGATTGACGCATTCAACTTGAAAATGTCAACTAATTATGAAAGAAAAAAAAAAAGCCAGCAAGTAAAACTGGTGTGAGAGACAGTATGAACATTTTTACTCATTTTTTCCTCTACTGTAATCCTCATTTTATTATTTTCTGAACAGCATATGATATTACACAAACACAGAATGTTTTAACTTTAATTTTAATTATGTTTATAGATCATTTTAAGCATTAAATCATAAAATAGGTCTGATTTGTGTGAGTTTGAGTCAGTATCCCTGATGCTTTCACAAAATTACGCAAAAAGAAACATTGTGACTTATTTTTATTCTATTTACACGCTGGAGTCATTTTTAAAATGACTCTTATCTCTTGGCTAAAAAGGGCTTTGAAAAAAGACAGCAGCAAAAATGGGGGAAAAATTGCTAAGACCACAAGAAATGTAAAAAACCTAAAGTAACTCAAATTTTTATGCTTAAAAAAAAGAAGAAAAAAACATGCAATACTGCTTTGAAAAGGAGCCAAAATGTTTCAAATAGATAAAATGTCTAAATGACCTAACATATGCTAACAAGAAGGGTAAAACCACAAAAACCCAGTATGAAAACCACATTTCACCATCCTGGATTGTAATTGAAACTTCATAAATGCTACATTTGTGTGTGCATCATAATTATGTATGAAACTTCATAAGCTGCAATGCCTTTATTTTGAAGGTTTAACATGTTTTGCGGCTCCAATTAATCTTGATTTGGTGGAAAATTCGCAAAAAAGAAAAAAATGGCTCTATTGGTCATAAAGCATGCAAAGCCCTGCTATAAACATCCCTGCAGTTTGTAGAAATTCAAATATAAAAGTTTCATGATGCTGTAAAAGTCCAAAACACCTCGATGTATGCACACTGAAGTTATCATTATCTATTCTCTCATCCTTTTCTCTTCTCATGGTGAAACTTCATCTTCTGGAAAAGTGTCGCAACTTTCAAAACACGCGCAGGTTTGTGTCTCACATTTTTCTGCTTGTACTAGGAAAGTATTTGTTATCGGAGCACCGGCACCCAGCTGCCTGCAGATGTGGCCTGTGCGCTTGTTTTCATCTCGTCTGTTGATCAGTAAAGTGGGAAGACGTGTTTTCAGATGCGTTGTCAGTTTGACCGCAGATTGTCCACGACACACACATTTGTTTTCTCCCACCTGTGACATTCGAACTGAAACAAAACCCCACCGTGACTCAGACCGAGAGCTGAGGAGAGACTTGGGTTTGAAAACAAAACATGAACTTGTTGTTTTGTCATTTTGGGTAAGAGGGAGCGAAAAAGTCGCAAAGGTCGTATTTACTGTACGACACAAAAACAATCCTGCTGTTTGATTTGTTCTCTTTAGGAGCCAACATAAATACATATTGTGACGCTTTCGCTTTTCTTTTTCAAATTGCATCTGTGACGACCCACACATATGACGCACACGTCTATTTCGGTCGCACGACGTACATTAAGAAGCTCCTTTCTTCCTTTAAACAACAGCACTGCATCTGCACCGAGCATCTGTTTCCTGTGTCATGCTGCAGTCGGTGTGAAGTAACTTCTCCCTCCACTTTGTGTGTCTCATTTTCCATGAAAGCTAAAAGAAACAGCAACTTCATTTCTGACTGGCTTTGTAACAAAGGAGATAAAAAAAAAAGGAAAACACATGATCTCAGATATTTATTTTCTGACAGGAACTCAAAGAGAACTTAAGTGTGGCCCTCGAACGATATTGTGAATTTATATCAACAATTCAACTCTATAAGGAGATACAGATTCCTTGAAAGACAATTTAAGCTCAAACTAGGAAACCTTGAATCTGAATCAACTCTTTTTTATCGTCTCTCCAGATTCAGGATCTTAAAAGTTAAATTTAACTATTTCAACTTGATCCGAACAAAAATCAGACCACTGGGGGGGACGACAGATTTGAATTAAACCAGAACCGGAAAAGCCTGATCTGAACCAAGCTTTGACTCTTTACATAAGACAGTTTAACTCTTTAATCCAGAAGCAAACTCTGAACGCAGATCTGAATCTAACCTGGACGCCTAATTAAACTTTTTAAATGAGTGCTGACCCAGACCAACACTCACGTCTCTCTCTTCAAACGTGACCTGGACTTTTCAAACCAGATCCAGAAATGTCTCCAACCCCAAACTGCATGCACAGACACGCAACAGCTAGACCCTTTAAAACAGACATGAATCAAGACTGGACTCTCTAATCTGACCTGTGCTTTTTAAACCTCTTCAAAACACAAATCGACTCCTTAAATCACCTGCTCTCCGTAAACCAGGATCAAACTCTTTTAACCAGACTCTAATCTTGATCAGAGTTTTTGATGCGTTTCATTTTAAACGTCACCTGGATGGTTTGAACCCCCCTTGACACACATTGAGAATCTTTAAACTACAAGAGGAGTTCTAAAATCAGAATTTCCTTTTTTAATCCAGACTAGGATTTTTAAATCGGGTCTAAACCTGAGTTTCTTGCTGACTGTAAAATAGAAGCCTGAACCAGTCCAGGACTCTTTAAACCAGAAACCAAGAAAAGAGCAGCCATCTTTTTTTCCACCAGGGGGCGACATAAGTCTTTATCAAACTAATTTGACTGTACCTCTTGATGACTTTTTTTTAGTGACACTTTTTTTTTTAAGTGTTGGAAAAGGTAATGACATCGTCACTGCCACGGGACTAGTTCTGTTATCCAAAAGTGAAAGTCTTTGAAGAAGCATGTGGAGGTGCTTATACTTTTCTCTGGAGTCCCTCAGGACGAATCCCAGGACCTGGGAGCTGCAGCTTCGTCACAGATGACAATGATAAGAGGATAATTGTAGATCATTTCCGGCAATTATCTGCTTTTCTGCTTGGAGTGGTTATATGACACAGCCCTAAACTGAGTTAGATTGTTTTTTTCTTTTTAATTGTACGACAAACCCAAACTAACTTTCAATTATTCACTATGATTGAGGTGAATATGAAGATTTGATGTGTGTCATTCAAAGAGACAAAACCAAGACTTCTTGGATCTTAGATTTTATTTTTTCCACCTCTGGCCTGCTACTTTGCTGACAATGTCACTGCAAAGTCAATGGAAGATTTTATGGCTACTGGACCTGCTGCAATGGAGGCCGGGTACTTTTTCATAAAGCGTTAAAAAAAACCAACATTTTTGCACACTATTATTTGAAAATGAAAGCTTTTCCAGACGCTGTAACACACTGATAAGGGTTCCAATAACACTACACCGCTGTTTAGTTATGTTCATGTTTAGTCTGGTATATCTCAGGAAATCATCAAAACTATGTTACACAAGCATATATTACGTCATTTTGTGGGATTTGCACCAAAGCCAGAATTTATTGGGTGGGATGAATTTTACGATTTTAACAAGCCTCATGTTAACAAAATGGCAGTGGACGAAACCCTGAACATTTTCTTCAGAGGAGTGAAAGAAACCTGCAGTTTATCTCACTTTGGTTTGGGATATTTTCATTAATCTTAGATGACGTCAGTATGAACACCCTACATTGTCAATTTTCATGCAAAATTATCAAATATTGACTTTGATGCATTGATATTTCTTCCGGGGTGCCAAATTACATGTCTACTACCCTCTGGAGTCAATTCAGGAGACATATGTCCTATTAAGACAAGACTTTTCAATATAATGACCCTTAAAAAATTCAGCCATGCATTCTGTAGTGTTGGGAGTCATTGTTGTGAATATAAGTTAAATGAGTGACTTTTACATTCATTTTTGCACTATAGACTATAGGAGCAAACAATTATTGGAATTACTTATTGATAAAATACAAATATAAAAATACTGCTGCATCACTATTTTTACATCAGATTTATCGAATAGTTCGAAACGACTTGACAATTCAAATGTTGGAGGATCCTGTCATTCGACTGGCATTTAAAGAGTTTAAAAGTATTTAGATCATTTGATCAGAATTGAACCAAATATAAAATAATTTACCAAAAAGAACTGAATTTTTTTTGAATTTCTACTGGTTGTGTTGCTGCTTTATGGAGTGAAAACTTTTGTAAATTAAAAGGGAAATACATTATTATTTCACAGCACTCACACGGTTCAGTTTGATTAATAAATTTAAAGTTTGAACAAACAAAGAAGAAATATGTGACCAAATGAAGACAATATTAAGCTTATTGAGACTTTTCATATTCTCTGTACTTTAAAGCTCGAAGCCTGTAGACAAACTGAGATTCAATATTTTGGCACCTTTTGAATTTTGCACAAAAACCGTGGAGGTGTGACGCACAGTGAAATGATTTAGTCACTGCAGGGAAGGAAAATGGAGCCGTGTTGCAAACAGCTTGCTCAAACTGTTGCATCACAGTGGCTTCGTGTTGACGGACGTTGATTTCATCTTCAGTGACAGAACAGTTTCTCAACCAGAGAGGGAAAAAGATAAAGATGCAAAGAGTGAAAGAAGATGATCTATTACAAAAAATGTCACATAATGCATCAAAAAAAAAAATGTTGCTTTCTCTTTTTATTAATTTATTTTATAGTCATGAAACGTAAACTTATTATTCCATTATTTATTTATTTTTTAAACTCTCCTTGTGTTTATCCTTTCTATTGCTTATTATGTTGCCTAACTGACATTTATTTTGTTGGAATTCAACCTTATTACATCCATTGGACAGTTATAGTGTATTTTACTAAATCAAAATATAATCCGGTAAAATCGTTTATAAACATTTTAAATCCATTCCTTTTTTTACATTTTTGATTCTCTTAAAAAAAGGTACATAAGCAAGCTATTGTTACTAGTGTCTATCCATCTTGTACAGCCTCATTCAAACATGACATTTAATTGAAAGTAAACTTACATTTTACAACAAGGCAAGTTAAAAAGTCAGAACAGAGTGTCTTGGAAACATATTTTTTAAACAAGTCTGAATCATTTCAAAGATTATTTATAGGAATTAACTGTCTTAAACAATCTTAAACGCATATTGTGAGTAAATTCATAGGGAGATATGTACTTTTAGAAGTTGTACATATGGTAAATCCACTTACAGACTAAACAATGCACTCATATTCACTCGGACAGACAATTTAAGGGTTATCAATCAACCTCGAACACTTGTTTCTAACCCAAAGATGCAGAGTACATGCATGCTGAGACAAAAAAAATGTAAATTGTTTTTTTCTTTGTCACGTTGTGTGTTGATAGGTTGAGTGTGGTTGAGTAATCCAACACTTCTCCTCTCTGTGCGAGAGAATAATAAGCAGAGAGAGTCCTTTTTTTTTTTGCCAACTCATCGGTGCTGATGGGCTTCCTGTCACGGATGACAAACCATCACTCTGCTGGGTCACTTCCTGATGGGGTGAGACATCGGAGGGGAGGGGGGGAGGGCAAATTGGAACCAGACCCATTAGAGACGTGTCACACTGCAATGATAACTTTAAATACTTGTCGTATCATCCACTTTAATTTTATTTTAATATTAAAAACTGTCCCTCCTGCACTTTAATAATCAAACCTTTACTTATGTCTCATGAATAAATAATGCTTTTTTTTTAATATATTTTTCAATAAATGGACCCGATTAGACTGGATTGTGTAATTATGCTTCAGCATAGCATTTGCAAGCTGAGGTTCAGTAGTATAATCAATCTTGGGGAAATGTATTCTTTCTGTTTAACCCATCCTATTCATATTTAACCTATAACTGCACTGGACCACTGGTTTGCATCTTGGGAGTCAGGGGTCTTCCTCAGGTGTTCACTATTTTATGTATCAATTCAACAAAGTGAAATATTGGCTTTTCCTCCAAATTGTGCAGCATTACACAGAAATCACTCACCACACGTTTTATTATTTTGGTTCCCTAAGTTCATCAATGGTCTGAGGAGACATTTCAGAGCCACTTTGAGACTCAAACTTTTCTCTAGACCACGAAGATTTAGTGTGTCTGCAAAAAGCACACGTTGAAGCTTTCTCAAGAATGACAGTGATTCGGTGGTATGTGGATACTCAATAAAAACCACATTGTGCTTCCAACGTGGTTTTAACCAGAGCAGTCAGCAGAGAGACAATGAGTCAGGTGGAGCTCCAAAAGTTTTTTTTTTCCCTCCGCCGAGTCTCTCTCCATTTCATTCTGAGGTCTTAGCCGAACTTTACATTGTTTTACATACATTAAGATATTCATATGTGATGCATCTCCTTTTGGCAGTGATTTTTTTTTTTGTAGTTTAAAAAAAAAGAGCGTTTTACGCCTGAATTTTACGTCAGTCTGTTAATCGTCAATATTCTAAATATTTACAGATTTACAGACTCAAACATATTATGTGCATTATTTACAATATACAATTTTTTTTTTTTTTAATACAAGATAAAAAATGTATTTTCATGTTTGCCCAAATCAAATAGGTAACATCTCATATTTATATTCAAATCTAATTTTCATACTTTTTAACATTGTAGATTTTATGTGTTTCTTGAATTCTAGGAGAGTTGCTGACTCCTTTCCTGTCACTGTGACAGTTCGTTCCATTGCTTTGGAATTAAATCTTAATTAATTTCCGTCATGAAATTCATGACGGAAATACTATTTAACAGCTTGAACATGAAAGATGTCCAACTGTAATTTAAACATCAGCCTGAATGCACAGTAACTGTTTTGCTGCTTCTTTATTTCAGTTTCTTCTAGTTTCCTCTTCAGGTTTCTTTCAAAAACTCTTCACGTAGTACTCTTCAATTTAACAACCGTTGATTCATCTGACAGATTTAATATTGTGTTGCACTACATTCTGTCATTAATTTCTCAGATAATCTAATCCAGTAATTTAATAACACAATGTTATATAACACAGAGTTTCACAATAAATCAGCGTTTTTCAACCTTTTTTGAGCCAAGGCACACTTTTTCATTTGGAAGAATCTCGAGGCACACCACCACCTGAAAATGTTAACATTTTAAACTCTGTAGCCTATATTAACAATATAAAGTCATTCTCATAAATGCTTTATCAACAGGAATAAAATAAATACAGGAAAAAGTATTTCCCAATTTCTTTTTTTTATTTTGACTCACTCAGTGTGAAACCTGGACCTGATGGATGAACACAGAGCTGATATCCTGGTTAGATTCTTCCTTTTCAAAAACTTCTCCATCACTGTCACTGACACAGTACTTTGATACAAGATGGGAGCAACCGCAGGTGGTGGTGATAAACAAGACTGACTCTTTCAGTTTCGATTTCAACGGCAACATTCTGTGCTGCCATCTATTGGCGAAGAGTATTAATGCATGATTACTCTGCAACATAAATGTTTTTTTTAGAAAAAAAAGGTGAAATTGGATAATTTCCCATAGTACACCTGACTATATCTCGCGGAACGCCAGTGTGCTGCGACACAGTGGTTGAAAAACACTGTCCAAGAGAAACACATCAGGGGTGGGGGGATATTGGATGTGTTTAACAGCCATACCACAGCAAGAGTCACATCACATTTGAAACACACACAACACGGCCACCCCCCCCCCCCCCCCCCCCCCCCCCCCCCCCGGGTCAAAATGTGTATAAATGTGAATAATGAAGCAGAGGGAAGCTGAAAATATCTCCCAAAGGCATCAAATTACAAATGAGACATTCCCATGTTGTCCAACAAAATTGGGTTTTATTTACATGCTTGAGTAACACAAAACAAACAACAGGCTCCCAGAAAATGGCGTCTCTGGTTCACCATCGTGAAGCTCTTCTCTTCTTCTGTTGTTTTGCTTTCTTCTCTTGCCTTCTGGTTACAAACTTCTTTCCTTGCCCCAAATCTGAAAAACAAAATGTGTTTTGTGTTAAACAATGCTGGTTAAACAGCCTATCAACCAAGGTTAGTGCAGCTCTCCAATTAACTAGATATAAAATAAAGCCCATCCAACCGATCCAGTCACTTTTCAATGATGAATAACACCTTGTCTTGTCATTGAGGTGCTTACTTGGATTATTGTTGGGCTGGTTCTTTTCCGTCGGGTTGGAGGAGCAGTCAGAAGTGGTGACCTTTGTCTCCTCTTTATTAGGTTGTGGTGATCTTTAATAAGCAAGAAGGAAAATTGTTAGTTTCAGTTCAGTTAGCCTTTTTTCTTAAAATACTAAAACTCCTCAGAGTGGTAGAGTTTGGACAAATACCTGTTGACAGAGGCTGAAGGTTGTTGTGAGACATGTTGTGCCGGGGCCTGGTCCTGCTTGTTCAGGTCAGACGGACTATATTTGGACCAATATTTACATCCGGGCCAGGTGATGCTGGCAAGTAGTGGCTCAATATAGTCACATTCATAAGAACTGCAGCTGTTGCACTCCTCCAGGGGTTTGCTGTAAGATTTCACATTGGAAGATTAACAATTATTACACTGAACAGCTTGCAAAAGCACAATGATGTTGAACATTTGTAACACTTTGCAGCTATTTCATTGGTCTGTTTGTTTAAAAAGACTCAAAATCATCAGAGATAAAGTTTGGACAAAATACCTGTTGACAGTCTCTGCCATGTCCAACTCCTCCAGGTGCTTTTCGTCGTTTGAAGTCTTTTCTTCAGTGAAGGTGATGCTGGAGAAAAGAGGCTGAACATAGTCATATTCGTAAGAGCTGCAATTGTTGCACTCCACCACATGGTTGCTGTTGGACCTGGTGATGCTCGCAAGAAGTGGCTCAATATATTCATCCTCCTCAGAGCTGCAATCATCAGAAAGATAAACATTACAGGTCATTACACTCAACAGCTTGCAAAAGCACAATGATGTTAAATATGTGTAACACTTAGCATCCAACTCATCATTGGGTCTGTTTTAAAAGACCAAATCATCAGAAAAAGGGAGTTGTGACAAATACCTGTTGACAGTCTCTGCAATGTCCAACTCCTCCAGGTGCTTTTCGTCGTTTGAAGTCTTTTCTTCAGTGAAGGTGATGCTGGCAAAAAGAGGCTGAATATATTCCTCTTCCTCAGAGCTGCAATCGTCACACTCCACCACATGGTTGCTGTAAGAGTTCACAGTGGAAGATAAACAATCATTACACTGAACAGCTTGCAAAAGCACAATTATGTTAAATACGTGTAACATTGAGCAGCTATTTCATTTGGTGGTGTGTTTAAAAAGACTCAAAATCATCAGAGATAAAGTTTGGACAAAATACCTGTTGACAATCTCTGCATGGTCCAACTCCTCCAGCTGCTTTTCGTTGGTTGAAGTCTTTTCTTCACTGAAGGTGATGCTGGAGAAAAGAGGCTGAATATACTCATATTCGTAAGAGCTGCAATTCTCGTACTCCACCACCTGGTTGCTGTTGGACCTGGTGATGCTGGCAAGCAGTGGCTCAATATATTCATCCTCCTCAGAGCTGCAATCATCAGATAGATAAACATTACAGGTCATTACACTCAACAGCTTGTAAAAGCACAATGATGTTGAATATTTGTAACACTCAGCAGCTACTGTATTGGTCTGTTTGTTTTAAAAGACCAAATCATCAGAGAAAGGAAGTTTTGACAAATACCTGTTGACAGACTCTGCAAGGTCCAACTCCTCCAGGTGCTTTTCGTTGGTTGAAGACTTTTCTTCAGTGAAGGTGATGCTGGAGAAAAGTGGCTGAATATATTCCTCTTCATCAGAGCTGCAATCATCACACTCCACCACATGTTTGCTGCAAGAGTTCACAGTGGAAGATAAACAATCATTACACTCAACAGCTTGCAAAAGCACAATTGTGTTAAATATGTTTAACATTGAGCAGCTATTTCATTGGTTTGCTTGTTTGTTTGTTTGTTTGTTTAAAAGACACAAAATCATCAGAGAGAGAAAGTTGTGACAAATACCTGTTGACAGTCTCTGAATGGTCCAACTCCTCCAGGTGGTTTTCGTCGTTTGAAGTCTTTTCGTCACTGAAGGTGATGCTGGCGAAAAGCGGTTGAATATATTCATCTTCATCAGAGCTGCAACCGTCACACTCCACCACGTGTTTGCTGCAAGAGTTCACAATGGAAGATAAACAATCATTACACAGCTTGCAAAAACACAATGATGTTGAACATTTGCAACACTTAGCATCAAGAGCTGAATGTTACAAGTAAATTTCTCCACTGTGATATCAATAAAGGCATATCTTATCTTATCTTATCTTATCTTATTGTATTGGTCTGTTTGTTTAAAAGACTCAAAATCATCAGAGAGATGACGTGAGGACAAATACCTGTTGACAGACTCTGCAAGGTCCAACTCCTCCAGGTGGTTTTCTTCAGGTGAAACCTTCACTTCTGGAAATAAATCTTCTTGCACCGAGGGAAACTCATGGCTTGTTTTTTCCTTGCCATTTTCCACCTCTTCATGCAAGTCTTTCAGCTCTTTTTCCAGAGCACCGATTTTCTCCTGCTGGTCATTGAGATTTTTCAAGAACATCGCTGCAACTCCCATCACCTCCGCCGCGAGGGTCTGTCTGTTAATAGTGGGAGCGCCACTAATGTACTGTAAAACACAAGCAAAGACCATCATTAGACTTGCTCAATTTAATTTTTGCCTCAGTTACCGTAGAAAACGTTATTATGGTCTTCAATC
Organism: Blennius ocellaris; assembly: GCF_963422515.1. NCBI lineage: Eukaryota > Metazoa > Chordata > Actinopteri > Blenniiformes > Blenniidae > Blennius > Blennius ocellaris. The sequence goes on along the minus strand of NC_137664.1, from coordinate 6,569,123 downwards.
TTCCTTTCATTTCATTTACATCCAAAATTACGTGGTTCTACTAGAATTACTTGTATTGAACAACAACTTACATTCAAAATCTGGACCACTCCGTGAAGCACATTCCCCTCTCCGGTGTCCATCTCTGGAAGCTGTGGTGGGACCGTCAAGTTGTTCATCGTGTTGTCACGACAATCTGCAGCAAATATTTAGAATAAAATATTGTCAATTTTTCACACAAAATTGACAATTGGTAAGGTCACCAAATGTACTTTTTTGCATTCAACTCACAGTTTTGACGGAAATAGAAAATGTTGTCTGAAATCAAATCCTTGAGAAGAATCTCGCAGTGGATGAAGTCTTTCAGAGAATCGCTGTCGCGTGTGTCACAATCGCTGGAGGGTGAAGAACTGGAAATCGAACTGGAACCTGGAGAGAAACAAGTGACTGCCAACGCTGAACGAAGCTGATCCGGACTGAAAGGAAAAGGCCAAATGGGTTCTATCTATCTGCTGTCTGTCCTTTGATGTGTCCTTTGAGGGCCTCAAGGGGCGGGGCCTCGTGGGGGAGGAGCCTCGTGGAGGATATCAAAGGACCTTTTATCACTTTGATCTTCTCCAGTTTTTTTAAAGAGCCATTTATGACACATCAAAGGACAGACAGCAGATAGAACCCATTTGGCCTTTTCCTTTCAGTCCGGATCAGCTTCGTTCAGCGTTGGCAGTCACTTGTTTCTCTCCAGGTTCCAGTTCGATTTCCAGTTCTTCACCCTCCAGCGATTGTGACACACGCGACAGCGATTCTCTGAAAGACTTCATCCACTGCGAGATTCTTCTCAAGGATTTGATTTCAGACAACATTTTCTATTTCCGTCAAAACTGTGAGTTGAATGCAAAAAAGTACATTTGGTGACCTTACCAATTGTCAATTTTGTGTGAAAAATTGACAATATTTTATTCTAAATATTTGCTGCAGATTGTCGTGACAACACAATGAACAACTTGATGGCCCCACCACAGCTTCCAGAGATGGAGACCGGAGAGGGGAATGTGCTTCACGGAGTGGTCCAGATTTTGAATGTAAGTTGTTGTTCAATACAAGTAATTCTAGTAGAACCACGTAATTTTGGATGTAAATGAAATGAGAGGAAGATTGAAGACCATAATAACGTTTTCTACGGTAACTGAGGCAAAAATTAAATTGAGCAAGTCTAATGATGGTCTTTGCTTGTGTTTTACAGTACATTAGTGGCGCTTCCACTATTAACAGACAGACCCTCGCGGCGGAGGTGATGGGAGTTGCAGCGATGTTCTTGAAAAATCTCAATGACCAGCAGCAGAAAATCGGTGCTCTGGAAAAAGATCTGAAAGACCTGCATGAAGAGGTGGAAAATGGCAAGGAAAAAACAAGCCATGAGTTTCCCTCGGTGCAAGAAGATTTATTTCCAGAAGTGAAGGCTTCACCTGAAGAAAACCACCTGGAGGAGTTGGACCTTGCAGAGTCTGTCAACAGGTATTTGTCCTCACGTCATCTCTCTGATGATTTTGACTCTTTTAAACAAACAGACCAATACAATAAGATAAGATAAGATAAGATAAGATATGCCTTTATTGATATCACAGTGGAGAAATTTACTTGTAACATTCAGCTCTTGATGCTAAGTGTTGCAAATGTTCAACATCATTGTGTTTTTGCAAGCTGTGTAATGATTGTTTATCTTCCATTGTGAACTCTTGCAGCAAACACGTGGTGGAGTGTGACAGTTGCAGCTCTGATGAAGATGAATATATTCAACCACTTTTCGCCAGCATCACCTTCAGTGACGAAAAGACTTCAAACAACGAAAACCACCTGGAGGAGTTGGACCATTCAGAGACTGTCAACAGGTATTTGTCACAACTTTCTCTCTCTGATGATTTTGTGTCTTTTAAAAAAACAAACAAACAAGCAAACCAATGAAATAGCTGCTCAATGATAAACATATTTAACACAATTGTGCTTTTGCAAGCTGTTGAGTGTAATGATTGTTTATCTTCCACTGTGAACTCTTGCAGCAAACATGTGGTGGAGTGTGATGATTGCAGCTCTGATGAAGAGGAATATATTCAGCCACTTTTCTCCAGCATCACCTTCACTGAAGAAAAGTCTTCAACCAACGAAAAGCACCTGGAGGAGTTGGACCTTGCAGAGTCTGTCAACAGGTATTTGTCAAAACTTCCTTTCTCTGATGATTTGGTCTTTTAAAACAAACAGACCAATACAGTAGCTGCTGAGTGTTACAAATATTCAACATCATTGTGCTTTTACAAGCTGTTGAGTGTAATGACCTGTAATGTTTATCTATCTGATGATTGCAGCTCTGAGGAGGATGAATATATTGAGCCACTGCTTGCCAGCATCACCAGGTCCAACAGCAACCAGGTGGTGGAGTACGAGAATTGCAGCTCTTACGAATATGAGTATATTCAGCCTCTTTTCTCCAGCATCACCTTCAGTGAAGAAAAGACTTCAACCAACGAAAAGCACCTGGAGGAGTTGGACCATGCAGAGATTGTCAACAGGTATTTTGTCCAAACTTTATCTCTGATGATTTTGAGTCTTTTTAAACACACCACCAAATGAAATAGCTGCTCAATGTTACACGTATTTAACATAATTGTGCTTTTGCAAGCTGTTCAGTGTAATGATTGTTTATCTTCCACTGTGAACTCTTACAGCAACCATGTGGTGGAGTGTGACGATTGCAGCTCAGAGGAAGCGGAATATATTCAGCCTCTTTTTGCCAGCATCACCTTCACTGAAGAAAAGACTTCAAACGACGAAAAGCACCTGGAGGAGTTGGACATTGCAGAGACTGTCAACAGGTATTTGTCACAACTCCCTTTTTCTGATGATTTGGTCTTTTAAAACAGACCCAATGATGAGTTGGATGCTAAGTGTTACACATATTTAACATCATTGTGCTTTTGCAAGCTGTTGAGTGTAATGACCTGTAATGTTTATCTTTCTGATGATTACAGCTCTGAGGAGGATGAATATATTGAGCCACTTCTTGCGAGCATCACCAGGTCCAACAGCAACCATGTGGTGGAGTGCAACAAATGCAGCTCTTACGAATATGACTATGTTCAGCCTCTTTTCTCCAGCATCACCTTCACTGAAGAAAAGACTTCAAACGACGAAAAGCACCTGGAGGAGTTGGACATTGCAGAGACTGTCAACAGGTATTTTGTCCAAACTTTATCGCTGATGATTTTGAGTCTTTTTAAACAAACAGGCCAATGAAATAGCTGCAAAGTGTTACAAATATTAAACATCATTGTGCTTTTGCAAGCTGTTCAGTGTAATAATTGTTAATCTTCCAATGTGAAATCTTACAGCAAACCCCTGGAGGAGTGCGACAGCTGCAGTTCTTATGAATATGACTATATTGAGCCACTACTTGCCAGCATCACCTGGCCCGGATGCAAATATTGGTCCAAATATAGTCCGTCTGACCTGAACAAGCAGGACCAGGCCCCGGCACAACATGTCTCGCAACAACCTTCAGCCTCTGTCAACAGGTATTTGTCCAAACTCTACCACTCTGAGGAGTTTTAGTATTTTAAGAAACAAGGCTAACTGAACTGAAACTAACAATTTTCCTTCTTGCTTATTAAAGATCACCACAACCTAATAAAGAGGAGACAAAGGTCACCACTTCTGACTGCTCCTCCAACCTGACGGAAAAGAACCAGCCCAACAATAATCCAAGTAAGCACCTCAATGACAAGACAAGGTGTTATTCATCATTGAAAAGTGACTGGATCGGTTGGATGGGCTTTATTTTATATCTAGTTAATTGGAGAGCTGCACTAACCTTGGTTGATAGGCTGTTTAACCAGCATTGTTTAACACAAAACACATTGTATTTTTCAGATTTGGGGCAAGGAAAGAAGTTTGTAACCAGAAGGCAAGAGAAGAAAGCAAAACAACAGAAGAAGAGAAGAGCTTCACGATGGTGAACCAGAGACGCCATTTTCTGGGAGCCTGTTGTTTGTTTTCTGTTACTCAAGCATGTAAATAAAACCCAATTTTGTTTGACAACATGGGAATGTCTCATTTGTAACTTGATGCCTTTGGGAGATATTTTCAGCTTTCCTCTGCTTCATTATTCACATTTATACACATTTTGACCCGGGGGGGGGGTGGCCGTGTTGTGTGTGCTTCAAATGTGATGTGACTCTTGCTGTGGTATGGCTGTTAAACACATCCAATATCCCCCCACCCCTGATGTGTTTCTCTTGGACAGTGTTTTTCAACCACTGTGTCGCAGCACACTGGCGTTCCGCGAGATATAGTCAGGTGTACCATGGGAAATTATCCAATTTCACATTTTTTTTCTAAAAAAAACATTTGTGTTGCAGAGTAATCATGCATTAATACTCTTCGCCAATAGATGGCAGCACAGAACGTTGCCGTTGAAATCGAAACTTAACAGACGCCAGTCTTGTTTATCACCACCACCTGCGGTTGCTCCCATCTTGTATCAAAGTACTGTGTCAGTGACAGTGATGGAGAAGTTTTTGAAAAGGAAGAATCTAACCAGGATATCAGCTCTGTGTTCATCCATCAGGTCCAGGTTTCACACTGAGTGAGTCAAAATTAAAAAAAGAAATTGGGAAATACTTTTTTTCTGTATTTATTTGATTCCTGTTGATCAAGCATTGATGAGAATGACTTTATATTGTTAATATAGGCTACAGAGTTTAACATTTTAACATTTTCGGGTGGTGGTGTGCCTCGAGATTTTTCCAAAGAAAAAAGTGTGCCTTGGCTCAAAAAAGGTTGAAAAACACTGGTATAGAGAATGGATGGAGTACAAAAAACAGTTGATCTTTCCACAATCACATTAATCCAAATAAGATTCCTTTTTTGGCTAAAAGTGGTTCAGAGCTTTATGTCACTGTGTCTGCATGAACGAATTTACATTCAACACAGTTCCACTCAGTATGTTTGGGTTTTTTTTGTTTTTTTTGTAGCACTACCTTAATCTCTCTTGACAAAATCTCCTCGTATTAAAACAGAACGGCTGCAGCGTCAACGGAAAGTTTAGGTTCATCATTTGCAAATGTAGTCCCACCAGCTTTAGTTTTAAAGCACATTTATACAAACACACAAACACACACGCACACATACACACACGTAACACATGTGGTTCCACAGTTGTGGTTCAGTCACCAGATGGTAAAACCCAATACGGTGAGCTGTTTTCGTGCAGACGGCCAGTCACTCAAAATGTGGTATTGATTACAGTTACTTACTACTTCTTCAGAAACGAGTGAAGTTGCTTCATCAAGAACAACTAGTTAGTTGCGAGACTAATTCCTGTCTATTGACACTATGTGATCTGTCAACACTGTCTGATGACAGATTCAGTCGTTAAGAATTTAGATGAGTCAGTTGGAGGACGATCCTCTATGATGTGGACGTTTGCATTTATTAAAAAAAGAAAAATTAACTGGATTCATGAAGTGATGACAAATTGAAGAAGGAGCAGCAAAAACAGCTGAAGACTGACTGTCAGTTCGGAACTAATGAGACACACCTCTCCAGTAAACAGGAGTTTAGTGAAAGAGCCACAATAGCTTCAGCGAGTCGTACAGCCAACTATGAGAGAGACAGCAGCTCTGCAGCTCCGTTTCCAGACCCCGCCCGCTTTAAACTTTAAATTATGTTTAGAGTTCATCATTCACTCACATACTATTACATGAAGCAGTGGTGTTACACTAGAACACGTATTCACAATGTCGGCGTCTGTATAACCTCACACTCATGCTGGGTTTATTAAACAGAGAACAGACAATGATCTCATACTGGCTGAAAGAAAAAAGAAAAAAAGTTTGCGTCGGCCCGAAAGTTATGTGACCCAGCTGAGACATTGTCTGCACATGAAAAGAAAAATGTGTTAGTTTTGATCTTTTTTGTCCGGCAGCAGTTTCAACGCTCTCATTGTTAAACAAGTGGTCGTATGTATTCGCTTTAGCAGCAACATGCATCAAAACATCAGGAATGAGCTTCATTCAACCTGGAGCTGTGCCACTCTGGACCTAATCTCTCACAGTCTGCATCCTGCCTCCTCCTCCTCCTCCTCCTCCTCCTCCTCCTCCGACAGCAGGAATGAGCTTCTGTTAGTTTAGGAACACCCAGACCAGCAGGCTGTAGGAGCAAAATGACCTCTGCTGTGCATTCCACGTCCAGCTGTACTCTTTCTCATGACATTTAAAGCAGCTGTATTTATATGTTAACATGGTATCATGAGACTACTGGCACAGGAAGCTAATGGTCTTCATCATTTATATATATATGTATACATAGAGACCAATCACCAGAGCCTTTTCTGCGTCTTTCCTGCCGTTGCTTTGGCTCACGGCTGCATTGTCTTCACTCCGAACGGAAACTGCTTTCAGCAAGAAAGAACAAAAAACTCACAGCAGGCTTCCTGGGGAGGAGCGGTTAAAAGCAACACGGGCGACAGCAAAAATTAAACGTTAAGGGTATGAAGAGGCCAGTATTAGCCGGTATGAACTGGTGATAAGGTTTGAATGTTCGGCTGCACAGTGGCCTCAGCTCACAGGGGAAAAACTTTACTGTGACTTTGCTTGTTCTCCCTGTTCTTTCTCCACAGCCCACATAAACATGCATTTGAATCTAACTGGTGACTCTAAATGGCCTGTTGGTGTGAAGGTGAGTGAGTGAGTGAGTGAGTGAGTGTGTGTGTGTGTGTGTGTGTGTGTGTGTGTGTGTGTGTGTGTGTGTGTGTGTGTGTGTGTGTGTGTGTGTGTGTGTGTGTGTGTGTGTGTGTGTGTGTGTGTGTGTGTGTGTGTGTGTGTGGTCTCAGTGTACTTTGCCTGGTCCAATAGTCAGCTGGGATCAGCTGCAGTGACTCATCATCCCGAACTGGATGAATCATTATACTATTCTACACTGATTCATTCAACTTAGGACCATGTACAGGTGACTGACGGCCTCCATGTGATTTTGAATTACTTACAACCATTATATAAGTGTTCTGTTTGCGAGAGGAAGCTAAATTACAGAGATTTAAAAAAAAAAAAAATCGTACATACACATGGAGAACATGCAAACTCCACCCAGAAAGATCTAAATCAAACTGCAATATGTGTGTGCATGTATGCATGCATGTGTGTGCATGTGTGTGTGTGTGTGTGCGTGCGTGCGTGCATGCGTGCGTGCGTGCGTGCGTGCGTGCGTGTGTGTGTGTGTGTTGTGGGAGGGGCTTAATGATAATAAAGTGAAGTGATAAATCCAATATATTTCAACTGGAACAAAACTACTTACAATTCTCTTCCGTTTATTTGAGATGTCCTTTAATTGTTTTTTTATTTTTTATTTCTGCATCCAGAGTCTAATAAACCAGTTATATATTTGTATATGTTTAATGTATGTAATGAACATGTTTTTAAAGGAGGTGAGTAAAACACATTCAATTCTCTAACTTTAATTTCTGTCTGATCTGACGACACTGTTTGAAAAGCCCGTCTGTGAGAGTCATGAGCAGAAAGTAGGAATAATAAAAAAAAAAAACAGGTCATTGTGTCCATTATTTTTGTGAGGAAATGGGTTTAGTCTGGCTGTCTGAGCTCAGATACCGAGTCCTGGTGGATCCAAAGCTCCGGATGAATGAGTCAGACGCCTCGCGCCCCCGTCGTGTCCCTCTTCTGTCTCTCCTCATCCCCCACAGAGAAACTAATCAGCACATTTCACTCTGCCTGTAACACACATACTTTGTTCGCCACTTCTTTTTTTTTTTCATTATTGTGCCTTTATTTGAGTGTTTTCATCCCCACACACAGTTGGAAACTCGCGTTTTCTCCAGTTTGTTTGTGAAGTTTACCAGCAGCAGTGGGAACCGTTCTCCCGTGAGAAAGGTGATTACGATCTGAACAGTCTGTTTATTTACCCTCGCAAACAACTTTTTACCAGAGAAGCCGAAATAGGACTTGATGTCGTAAGCGTAGAACATTAAGGCACGCACATTTCAATTTAAATGTAGAAGGACGTCATCTGAACTCGTCCCTAAAGGTCAGACGAAGAGTGCTCTACTTAAAATTGTTCCAAAACACATAATTCTTGCTGGACCTTGTTGCTCCCCTTGTTGCTCCACTTGTTGCGATGATCTCACAGTTTCAAACAGAGGAAGCACTTAACCATCTCCAGGGATGATGTTGTTGCCATCATATAAATACATTTGTTCATTTAACCGGGGCTGATTTTCTGCATTTCTTCTAACTATGGACCATTTGATTTCTCCAGTTACTCCATTATAAAAGAAAAAAGTCTATTTAAGTCTGAAGCAATATTTTGGCTCAAGCTTCTTTTTTTTTTAACGTAAAAACGGGTAAAAACATCTCATTTGTCCTGAGATGGAATGTTAAGGAAAAACTTTAAAGCCTCCATGTTTTGTGTCAATTTAGCCTAGCAGCTCGAGAAGTGGATTTGAGACTGTGTGATTACCATGCATAGGGAGAACATGCATTACTGCGAAGCCCATAGTCATTTTTCTTCTTTTTTTTCATACACTGATTTAAGTAAGTGTACATTTTTGAAAACAATCAACCTTTCTAGTGACAAATGTGAATATTAGCATTGGAACATTATCTTTGAAGAGGAAAAGTGAAATGAATTGAGTTAGAATGCTGCTTATAGTTATCGGTATTCAAATAAACACACATAATGAGCATTTTAAATGTTATTCAGTCCTTTAGCTGAGTTGCTTCCTGTTCTCTTTCTCGCTGGAGGGAACTGGCCTCGCTCTCTTTTGTTCTTTATTTTTCCTGAAAAGTGTCCTAATATGAGCAGGAACGTGTTGTTGTGTTGGAGCGGTGGCCTTTCCTGTCTGTGGAGCGTGACGGGATAAGGTGACGTCAGCGTGCAGGAACGTGATTTCTGATTGGTTGATCCTGCGTGTTTTGGGACTTGGGGCGGAAACGGAGCTCCAGTGGTTACACCCTCGGTCCGGATGAAGCGCAGCAGAAGGAGCCTGGAAGAGACGCGATAAGCAGCGAGGAGGACCCGCAAAGCAGATCGAGATCCTGCAGAACAATGTTTCCAATGGCTCCTAAAACCTTCCTGTTGGTTCTGTTGTGTGTTTGCTCTGCCTCTTCCGTGGCGAACAAGAATGGTAAGAAATTCCTACTAGGATTTTTTTTTAATTATTATTATATAGTAGGAATAAAACTTAATTTGCACTGCAACTTGCTCAAAGCTTAGCATATGCAATTATATAATGTTAACTCGTTTTTTTTTTTATTTCAACAAATTGTGACAAAAAATATCCATATTTATGTTATTTTGTTACACAGACAAATATCATGGTTATTTGTTATGGTACTCATTTAATATTAAAAGTTTGGGGCGATCAACCTATTAAAAGACATTTCATGCCAGAAATCTACTATTGCAATAAGTTGTCGTACTTCATTCACCCATTAAAACAATGTTTGCAATATCAAATTAAGAAATCCCACATTATTTAGTTGTAGCAGGGAATTATCTGCTTTATTCTCAATTGTATTGATTGTAAGGCTGAGGGCTGGTTAAATGAGAGATATGGAAATACATTGGTTGATATTTGATATGATTTCTATGTTTTGGGAATTGTGTAGGTAAGGCTACTTTCTTTTATTTATGTATTTTTTTCCTTCACGATATAGAAGTCAAACATTAAACATTAACACAGGTGCTCCATTCAAACCAAACGACATGCAGTGCCCCATTCAACCACTAGGCAACAATGTTGGAATCTATTTGAAGCCTTTTTCTCCAGTGAAGAAGTAAGCCAGACTAATTTAACTTATAATTAAGATTACAAACATTGTTGTTGTTTTTTAATTGATGGACTATAATATATTGATATATAAATATAAAGATGTTTCTTACACTTCTATCTACTTGGTGGTTAAACGACAAACAGCTTTATGACTGAAACTAACATTTGATTTTACGGTCGACCTCTCACAAAATACTTTAAAACTTAATTTAAAACAATTATGGTACTGCTTCATGTAATAGATAAAACTAAAACTATAAACAATTATTATGAGCCATTCACTTCCATTTCTCAATTATTGGATGACTAGTATCTGTAACTCTACCACTTTACTAACTTCCACTTTTTTTTTTACATTGGATCACCTAAACACTTTTTTTTCCCCCTGTTTTCACAGGAACGCCCCATGTCAGGACTTTCGTCTTTTTCCCCAGCTCAGTCACAGATGAACCAATAGATCTGGATTTACTTAATTACGATGAAGACTTAAACTCCAATCGGTCTGCCGGCGGGCAAGCACAGAACTTCACAAGCCCCAAGCTGAGAATTTCCGAAGAGGCGCTGCTGTTTCTGACGGGCCCCGTTTCCACCATCTTCATACCTGCCTTCTACACTCTGGTATGCGTTATCAGCGTACCGATCAACGTCTGCGCCATGCTGGCCTTCGCTCGTGGCATCCGGCCCAAGAAGCCGGCGGCCATCTACATGCTGAACTTGGCCACCGCCGACCTGCTCTTCGCCGTCATGCTCCCCTTCAAGATCTTCTACCACTTCGGCGGCAACAACTGGATATTCGGAGGGACCATGTGTCGCGTGGTCACCGCCGCCTTTTACTGGAACATGTATTGTTCTGTTCTGCTTATCGCGTGCATCAGCGTGGACCGGCTTCTCGCCGTTGTGTATCCCATCGACTCCCTGGCTTGGAGGAGGCCTCGAAACGCCGTCACTGCCTGCGTCATCATGTGGATATTGTCCTGCGTGGCCTCCGCGCCCCTCGTCGTCTCCGAGCAGACCGTTTACTTGAAAGAGTTGAACATCACCACCTGCCATGACGTGCAGTACGTGGATAACATAGCGTGGTTAAAGTTCTACTTCATCACCTTGTGCTGCGCCCTGTTCTTCCTGCCTCTGCTCACCACCGTGGCGTCCTACTCTCGGGTGATCTGGTCCCTCAGCCGTGTCCCCAAAGGGGTTTCGGGAAGCTCGCGCAGAAGATCGAGGGCAGTGGTGATGGCCCTGACGGTGCTGGTGATATTCGTTCTCTGTTTCATGCCGACAAATTGCCTGATGCTCGCACACTACCTGCAGTTCAGCCAATCGGTGGAGGAGAGCCAGGAGACCCCCGACGGCTCCTATGCTCTGTACCTGGTGTTCCTGTGTGTGGGAAGCCTGAACTGCCTCCTGGACCCCATGGTCTATTACTTTGGATCGTCCCAGTGCCAGAGACAACTGTCCAACCTGCTGAGGTGTCGGAAGATTACGGAGCGGAGCGGCATCAGCCACTCGTCCTCTGATTCATGCAGATCCAGCACGAGGACAATTCTGAAATCCAGCCGTACAGAGAGCTCCACATTAAACAGCTCGGTCACCAAAATCGACTCTTTCCAAGCAAACCTCAACAGCCAGTACAAGAAACTACTGGTCTGATCAACCATCACGCCAAGCAGATCGTAAATCTGTGATTTAACTGACTCTTTCCTGTAGTTTAAACGTTTCAAAATCAATTTGAATAATTGTATTTTGAACTTCAGAGCCACTTGGCCAATCTTTTGGATTTTGTCTTGTGTGGTTACCTTTATGTTGTGAATAAAGAATAACTCATGAGAGTCTTTCACACCAACTTAAGCTGGTGAAATGTGCAATGACAGTCATATGTGATGAATGAAGTCAGAACCGACATTATTATAGATGGCTACATTAAATAAAAACATGTTTATTGGACATTCGATAGAATGAAGTGTTTCTATTCTGTACTGTATATGTAAAAAACAATATGGAAAATGGTTTATCTGTCATTCCTAAGATGTTACATTTTATTGAAAAGAACAATTATGTTTTGTATATTATTTTATAGAAATGTTTTGCAGATAAACTGCATTTAAGCTCTCATATCGCCTGTGAAAAGCTGTCCATAGTCTTTTTTTATATATTTATGTTATCCATATATACACACTCTATATGTTGTTGGGGTTTTTTTTAAATAGTTATTTTCACTTTGACTGTATTTAAAAACAAATTGCTTCCACTCACAATTTATCGCATGCTGCTCCCTGCTGGTGAGAAACGCACACTGCATTGAAAACTGTTCGTTTGCACTACTGCTCTTTACATTATTGGCAATAAAATGTTTAAAAATGTGTAGATGGATTCACTGTGTGGCTGAAATCACCACCGAGTGCATGCATTTAATTTTGGCTGCAACGTTGACTAAGAAATCAAATTTCATTAAGTACAACATGAGGAAAACCTTGCTGGTAAAAAGTCTCAGCATTATCTTGAAATTGCACGTCACATAAATTGCCAATTCTTAACTAAAATTATACCTGTACATATTTGCATTTGAGAAACAAGAAACAAACAGAACATGAAATGTTTGGTTAAATGGAACTGAAATCAGTCAGTTATCAGCATTCCGTTTGTGCAAAGGCATGTCATTTCAGCTTGGAAACTGATTACATAATGATAGAAAATCAGGAGTAAGAGGTGCTGTGTGATAAGGTATCTGAGGGGGAGAGGCACGCAAGTAAAGCATTTTCAGAGGAAACCACAGTCATGGAGTGTATATACACACTATGTCGAGCTTATCTCACAGTGTACTTTATTTCTGATTAGTTCACAGAAAAAGTTTAATTCATTTAAAACCACCTTACAACGAGTAAAAGCAGATTACACCCTGGGCAGGTCACCAGTCCATCACAGGGCAACTGCAGGACAACTGTATAGAACAGATACAAAACAAAGACATTAAAAAAAAATTTTTTAATTTACTGGCACGGTGAATTCAGGTACATTGAGAAGGTTTTGGATAAGCGCATCAAATAAAGCTGATAAAAACATATTGTGTAACACTTCCCTCATGTTTCCTAGTGCTTTCCTAATTTTCCAAAATACAAATTACTATTTCTGTTTCAAGCGACTATGTTTAAAAAGATAGCAGATTCTTCTGAAATAAATAGTAGTAGATTACCACTTCTTTAAATTTAACTACCACTTTTATTGGAGTAACACACTTCTTGAATGTTTCAGCAAAATCTATAAACAACTGATAGACAAATAACAATAAATGCCCCATACGATCACCAACAGGGCTTCAGCCACAGATGTCTGTGGCCTGCAGGATGGGCCAATAATCAGTAAAGGCCTCCAGCCTGCAATTTCCTCATCAGAGGATAAACACAATGATGATTTGCAAAAATACAAATAGCTGCAATGTTATCACATTACCTCAGGGGCGCCTGTCAAAGTGTTAAACTAAACCTAGAGCATGCAAGCGTTTTCTTTTCAAGAAAGAAAGAAGGCGAGTTGGCGTGCGTCTGTACGCTCTGCGTGCGCGCTCAGGTGACCACGTGACGTCACGCAGGTATGAAAACCTGCTGCTGTCAGGAGTCAATGGCAGTTTAAAACCGGAGCCTTAAAGTAAAACGACGCGGGACAACGCCCTCGGACACATTACGGATTTATTTATTTTTAACCTTGTTTTTCAGCAATGTCTTCACGGACACGGTGGTTTCAGGTGTTTCTGCTGCTCTGCTTCTTCCAGACCTGCTTGACGGCAGAAGGTATTTTTCCTTCCTCATTTCATTCTTCGTCGGTGGGTTGTTTTTTTTTTATTGTTTTTGACCGCCAGAATAAAGCGATTGGATCGTATTTCTTTCGGAAAGTGCTTCACTGCACGGTGTGTAACTGTATCAGTGTGCTGCTGCAGGTACCGATCAGTCGGTCTGTTTGATTACATAGATTGGAGCTGATTTTTTTTTTTTTTTTTTTTTTTTAATCGGGTGTCGCAATGAGTCACAGGTTTGAGGAGCTGACTGTTTCTGATGTCAGCAGGTTTTGTGCTGGTTGTATTGCAGCTTTTCATATATGTATATGTATGTTGTGTCTTCACAGAGCGAGGCTTCTCTGGCAGAGAGACTCCTGAAGGGGTGAACGTCAGCCCACATGCCAGGGAAATCCTGACCAGTGGTCTCACGACCGTTTTCCTCCCCATCGTCTACATCATTGTGTTTGCCGTGGGACTGCCCTCCAACGCTTTGGCCATGTGGGTGTTCCTCTTCAGGACCAAGAAGAAGCACCCGTCCTCCATCTACATGGCCAACCTGGCGATGGCCGACCTGCTCTTCGTCATTTGGGTCCCCTTGAAAATCGCCTACCACTTCAACGGCAACGATTGGATCTACGGACACGCGCTGTGCAAAGTGCTGGTGGCCTTCTTCTACGGCAACATGTACTGCTCCATCTTATTCATCGCCTGTATAAGTGTCCAGCGGTACTGGGCTGTGGTCGACCCGTTGTCCCAGCGGGGGAGGAGCAACCGGGTGGCCGTGGTCATCTCCGTCTCGGTCTGGTTGGCGGTCTGGCTCGTCACCATCCCCCTCTACCTGTACGACCAAGAAGTCCGCGAGCTGAACCTCAACATCCTGACCTGTCACGACATCACCAGGCCCAGTCAGAGCAAGGTCGCCGCCGGTTACTTCCTGACGATGGGAACGGTTGGGTTCATCGTCCCCACGGTGGTGTGCATCATCTCCTACGTGGGCATGCTCAAGGCCCTCAGAAACACCATGTCGGATCCCGCCATCGCCAAGAAGCGTCGGAAGGCCGTGGTCCTGATCATCACGGTGCTGGTGATGTTCCTGGTGTGCTTCACGCCGAGTAACGTCATGCTGCTGGTGCACTACGTCCTCCTGCTCGGCAAGAATCCCGACAACCTGTACGGCTTCTACATCACCACGCTGTGCCTGGCCAGCCTCAACAGCTGCCTGGACCCCTTCGTTTACTACTTCATCTCCGAGGACTTCAGGGATCACGTGAAGAACACCTTCCTGTGCCGCAGCGAGAGGACGGTGGAGAGGATGAGGGTCTCCTTCAGCGCTCTGAAATTCTCCAAGAAGTCCAACACGTATACGTCCGACACTGCGAACACACAGAGCACCGAGTGTTAGAGGATTTTTAAAAACATTTTTGTGTTTTAAGATTGTTTTCAAAACCTCAGGTATGAAACATAACGAACATTCAGGTTTGCTACTTGTAGGAAAATACAGGAGCATCATGTGTGTTTTTGACTCTGGAAGTTTTGATTTTGTACTTTTTTTTTTTATTATGTTTTACTTCATGTTTATTTCTTAAAGCAGTCATCTGTTGAACTGGAACTGAATGATTGATTTATTTTACTAATACCTGTTTTATTATTATTATTATGAATACATCAGGTCTTAAATGTGAGATGGAAATAGCCCTTGTGTGTGTGTATATAAGTGAGGCAACACATTATTTGTCAAAGGTTTGTCAATAAAAGTAACTGACTTTCTCTGTCAGCACTGAATTCATTGAAGCACTTGAGAAATAAAAGGCTTTTTTATGTGAACATGTCATGCACTGTAAAACCTAACAATGTATGTAAACATAAGAAGTTTCTATAACTTAATCCTCTAAAAATGTATATCAATAACATATTAGAACACCAATTCACAGTAAAGCTTTTTAATTTCCACATAAAATTTCTATTTTTTGAAAACACCTGATCTTTCAAATCTGCTAAACCATTTACACACACACATACATATATATATATATATATATTAACTGCAGCTATAAATTACATTGCATTCAAGCTTTCTGATTAAATGCTGTGTCATGTAAATGCTGTGACACTTTGAAAGGTCAGGCTGGATGTTCCTTATTTTCAAAACAAAATGCACACATGTAACACACACGGGTAAACCTGATGGCCTGAACTTATTGTGTGAGCAACATTTCTGATGAGAATCCACCCATGTTTTTAGTTAAAACGTCATTTGGGCACCTTTAAAGTGTTTTTGTTGTTGTTCTTCCTCATGAGTGAAAGCCCGTCAAATACCCGCACTTACAGTGGTTAAAGATGCTTATTTGAAATGAGAAAATATTTAGAATCAAATTATTAGAGCCAATTTCACACTAAAATCATATACTTTTGAACACTTTGAAACCATATTTCTACTGAATTCTAGGAAGTCACACAAAGAGGAAGTAAATAAAATGCTATTCATGAAAGTGCTGATGTGGGTCATCTGTCTGGAGGCAATCCACCCATCTTCTGTACTGATTCAACCTTTTCATGGTCAGAGATCTTAACTTTGATCCTCATTGTGCCACGCTTTATCAGTTCTGTATTAAAGCCTTCAAAATAAACTCATTTATGTGTTTAAATACTGCAAAGATAACTGATATGAATGTCTTATATTCAGGGGATGCAGTGAATGTATCTGAATCCGTTTCTAATTAGGATCCACTGATAAGTGCACAAATTTTTGAGTTGTAACACTTTTTCTATGGATTGCTTGACTTGTTTTACTACAAGCGCAGCTTCATCCCATGTTGAACAAGCAGCCCATGTAGCAACAAGTTTCAACAGGTTTGATGATACTTCCACTTCTCGCAACAGAGAAAACTCTTTCTAGGTTACTCACTGCACGTTGTGCTGAATTATGTGCATTAAAAGAAAAATCCCCTCCCTTTGGAGTGTACTACTGACATTTCGCAAGTTAATATGACCTTTTGAATGCCCATTCATTACTGTGCATGATGCGGAAATCTATAGACTTAAAGAAATAACCTCCTTCTTTGTTTGCTTTATGGGCATTTTGTAATTCACGAGCACTTATACCCCAAAAACCCCAAACGCATTATTCCTTTTGAATGGTATATTCATTTAAACTTACTAACATGTGCATTATAGTAATTATTAAGCACGTTTGTTGAACATTTTCATCATTTCGACACGTCGCTGTTGTTATTTACACGTTTTCCACATGTAAATCCAGCAGTTTTGACCTCGACCTCATTGATGACACATTATTGCATGGTAGTAGGATTTTGCTGGAACTCAATGATCTTTTCAATAGACATTTAATTCCTGATTTAATTTGCTCGAAAATTCTCCTGTTAAACAGAAAGGTAAGAATTGTGTTGTACATTAGTGTCTTCGGGTCGCACAGTGGTGCAGCGGTTAACGTTTTCACCTCACAGAGAGAAGACTGTGTGTGCATGAGTTTCAAAAACGTGGTTATTTGGCGACCCACAATTGTCTCGAGGCATGAACGTGAATGTGTGTGTTTCTCTGTGTTATAAACAAACACGGAGAAACAGACAACCAATTGAAACAAATCCAACCAGATGTGGGTCTATTTATGGTTGCGTTGTTTTATTCTCCGAGCCCAATGAAACCGCCCGCGCGCGCAGAGCAGGTGGGTGCGTGGGGAGCGTGACGTCAGCGCGCACAGGTAGTCTCGGGGCGTGTCCTCGCGCCTCGAAGGTCGGGTGCTGCGTGTTGTTCAGACTCTAAAGGAGCGGCTCATCTTCGGGAGGAGAAGTTTAACGGAGAAGTGGAGTCCCGGGGCCACGCTGAAGAGCGCAGATATGGATTTAAAAGTGTCGCTGTCGCTTCTGTTAATATCATTCTGCTCGCACGCTGCAGGCATTAATGGTAAGAGTGCTGAAGTTGTGTGTTTGTGTGTGAAGGTTACATGGTTTACATAATGAGACGTTTAAAGTCGCCAAAAAGGTTGGGATTGTCCGCTCATGTTCCTCATTTATCTGTTTTATGCTTCAGGTTCTTAAAACAGTCGTCATGAATGACACATTTCAGGAGGAAAAGTTAATTCGATAATTAATTACAGCGTTTTTCTCTATCCGCGTGGCATGCTGGGAAATGTAGTTTTATTAAAAAGAATGCCAAATTGAGAGTTAGTTTTACATTTAGTGATTCTGAGTTTCTTTGTGGTGTTTGGTCTTCTGTAGATCTGTTGCTCAACGTCTTTGTTCTAAGGAAAAATATAAATAGACACAGAAATATGTTTCAGGTTACTTCTTTTCAACCAACCAGTTCCAACATAATTACAATGATGCTGTGGAATGTTAGGCACGAGCAACTCTAAAATTATTGTTAGGGGAGGACAGAAGGAGAGTCGGAGTAATTTTTGTTTGCTGAAGGATTTAACCAATTGGCAATTTACAATAGCATTTTGTGATCCAACCCTACTCAATGAAACCCAATAAAAATATAGCATAAATACAAATGGCGACAGGAAATAGTTTAAATATATTGATTAATTCGTTTTCAACATATCAGTGAAGTGATAAAATATGTGTTGTTTTTTTTACATGTGAATGTTTCAAAGCTGGCATTACTCAGTTTGGTAATTCGTTTAAAAAATTAAAAAAAACTCTCTAATTTGATGTCTGATATGCAGCCTAAAATCACTTGTTAACTTTCAAACAGATATTTAGTCTATTTTTAAAAAAGGACTAAAGAAACCAGAAAACTGAATTTAGAGAATTATGACTTGTCTAATCAGTTATTTAACTGAATAAATAATACTTTAATGTGTTTTTATATTTAAGGTAAAGGTCGGGGGTTCGTTGGGTTTGTGGACTCTGAAGACCCTAGTCGAGTTACTGTGGATGAAGCAGCCGCACAGACTCTGAAGAGTAACCTGACCACCGTCTTCTTCCCGATCGTCTACGTCATCGTATTCGTGGTGGGACTTCCCACCAACGGCATGGCCATCTGGGTCTTTCTCTTCAGGACCAAGAAGAAGCACCCGTCCTCCATCTACATGGCCAACCTGGCTCTGGCGGATCTCCTTTTTGTCATCTGGCTGCCTCTGAAAATCGCCTACCACGTGGACGGCAACAACTGGACCTATGGCGAGCCCCTGTGCAAAGTCCTGGTGGGCTTCTTCTACGGGAACATGTACTGCTCGGTGCTGTTCATCGCCTGCCTCAGCGTGCAGAGGTACTGGGTGGTGGCTCACCCTCTGTCCCAGCAGAGGAAGAACAACAAGGTCGCCATCGGCGTCTGCGTGGCGGTCTGGGCGTTCATCTGGCTCACCACCACTCCCCTGTACCTGTACAACCACACGGCCAAGCTGAAGGACCCCAACATCACCACCTGCCACGACGTGAACGTCATCCACGACAAGCTCAACCCGTTTCCCTCCGTCCAGTATCCGTACTTTTACTTCATCTTCATGGCGACGGTGGTCTTCCTCGTGCCCTGCGTAGTCATCATCGTGGCCTACATCCTGCTGCTCAGAGTGCTGGGGAACTGCATTGGCGACAGCACGGCGGCGAAGACCCGGCACCGAGCCGTGGTGCTGATCGCGGTCGTCCTGGTGACCTTCCTGGTGTGTTTCGTCCCCAGCAACGTCATGCTGGTGGTGCACTACTCCCTGCTGAAGGACGGCGTGGTAAACAACGGCTACAGCTTCTACACCTCCACGCTGTGCCTGGCCAGCCTCAACAGCATCCTGGACCCGTTCATCTACTACTTTGTGTCGGACGACTTCCGGCAGCACGTGAAGAACACGCTGCTGTGCCGCAGCAGCCGGACAGTGGAGAGGATGAGGGTGTCGTTCAGCTCCATGAAATACTCCCGGAAGAGCAAGTCGTACGTGTCGGACAGCGGGAACACGCAGAGCAGCTCCTGTTAGAGGGAAAAAGACTGAGGAGAAAACCACCGGTTGCTCTCAGACGCACTGATGGCGGCATTGTGGAGACTTTTGGATCCGCAGCCAGTGGAGCAGAGATGACCTTTTTAAAAAAAACAAAAAGTGAAATATGACGAGCAGAGGAGAGAGACGTTGACGCCGCGCAGCTACCGAAGCTTGGTGCTAAAATAAGCACATTGTCTCAAATGTGAAAGAAGGCCTGATGACGACTGACATGAAGCAGCTCTGACTTCACATGTTGCCTGATAAATAAATGTCCTTTTTTTTTTTTTTATTCCGCCAACATTTTCACTTGATCACAGCATTGAAGCTCATTTTAAAGAGACACATCTGCACCACCATAATACCTACTTTAACTTAATAGAGAAATGGCTCAAGAGGATTTTTATTTAATGTTCATTCCTGTTTTTATTTTTAAATGCCTTTTAAATGATCTTGACTTGTGTATCTACTTGTGCAACTTTTATTTTTTTTTTTCCATTTTAAACTCCTTGAGCGTGAACTTTTTTTTGTGTTATTTCTTTAAAGAAAAGGAGCGAGCAGAGGTTTGTAGTGTTAAATAGTTTCATAAAATAAATGATAAAACAAAAGAACGCAGTTTGTGTGAAGCTTCATTTTGGTGTTGCGTCATGTAGGTCACTCGCTGCGTTTTTCAGACGGCGGTGTGGGAGTTCAGCTCTGAAGGACAGTTCAGGAATTTATGGAATGTGGTATTTCGCAACTCGATGTCCGTAAACCTTTTTTTTTTTGTTTGTTTGTTTGAACTGGTGCTTTAATTGTCCGCTGTGGTTAATAATTAAGCTTTTCTCCAGGAAATGGGTAGCGGCAGAGAAGAGTGTCAGAATGAGGGTGGGTGAGTTTCAAGCATGATGGGGCATGCACGTAGGTATGATCTAAATAATGTGTCACCCCCTTGGTTTCAGTGTTGCTTGAAACGAGATTCGGCTGGATCTCTCACTATTTCTGTCACGCATGACAACAGATAAGAATCTATGTAACTGATTTTAGAATTGGGACAAAGTTCATGGCACTTATCAAAAAACGCTTTGAATTAGCCAATGATATAAAACTATAACAACCAGGCAGGACTGAAACACCGCAGTAAAGATAAATGTATGACAATTTGGATTTCTATTGTAAAAATGCATAGATAATTGCTATAAATGCTGAAATATTTAATAGAGGATATGACAAAAGCTCATTCTCTTTTAGTTTTCTGTGACTTTGTAGGGACCAGACCAACACATTGTAGTATTTTAATTAAGTTTTTCCTCATCGTCGATGGAAGAAAAATACAAAATGTTCACATTTAACACATTTTCTACATAATCTAATATTTAAAACTTGAGATTGAAAGTTGAAATTTACCTTCTCAAAACACAAAGATTTGATTCTGATGTTTCAGCAGCAATTGCGGCACTTCCATTTTCCTATCTATCAGGTATCACCTGCTGTTGGCTTCCTGTTCTCAGTAATGTTTGACGTATTGATTGGAAAAAGTACAACTCATAGTAGCTCGGTTTGCAGTAGCAGTCCTGAAAAAATCTGGATAATTTTTTTGACACCCCCGATCTAGAGACTACAGGATAGACATGTCTATCATGATCAAACCCTGATTCCAACTTCCTGTCAACAGGCTTTGCAGTGACTCATCAGGGAAAAGTCTCTCATGAGACAATAGTCAACAATGGTTTTAGTCCATTTGAAGGATTTTCTCTGTCAAGTGAGCGACTTCTGATTTAAGCTACATCCCCTCCCCCAGGAATGTCTTCCTCGCTCTAAAACACCAACTGAGAGCTTCCGGTTTTCAGGTTGTGGCCCAGTTGTTAAAAAGAGGTGAATGATTGTTGCGTAGTGTCATCTTACCTTTTGTCAACACTGTGAATAGAGGCCCTGTTTTTTTTTTTTTTAACCTGCAGCTGAGCCACACCCCGACCGCGTTGTGCTTGCACAGCTTCAATCGGTGAGTTTCAGTGTGTAACCCGGACGACAGAACACGCACACGAATGAAAACATCACGTTATGACTTCATAACCCTCTCCCCCTCATTTCAAGTCAGAATTTATTGGTGAAGATTAACTTTGAAGAAATTATTGACATAAAGATGGACAGAGCTCATCGGGCTGCACTCTGTCGAGAATAACCTCGGGAACAGGACTCGTTGAAGAGAAGAAAGTCATACTCTTAAGGCGATCGCTATAGTGATTCCTGTCACTACAACCAGCAGACCATAAAACATCATGGAAAATGTATTATAAAAGTATTTACTGTGAGAGGGGTGTCCATGCAATTAATATCAATCTTAGATTTTGCATCTCAAGTCAAGTATTAGTTTTTAGTTCAATATAACCATATTTCAGGCGTTTTAAATTAAAAAAAGAATTTCTAATTACTGTCAAGAAGCACTAAATACCGCCTCCTGATATGTGCTGATTAAAGGGTTTTACATGTCAAAGTAAGTTTGTTTTTCCACCGTCTGCAGCCATAACATCAGATTTGTGTAGGTTTATGATGTCTTCGTTTTGTTGTACTTCTGAAGTTGTATTATTATTATTAGGATAAAGAAGTTTGACTAATTTACCTACCAATGTAGCACGATCAGTTTTATTTTGTGTTTTTATTTTAAGTTAAGGCACACAATCACGCATTCCTACGATTACTGATAAACCTGCAACATTTACACACAAGAATTTCACTTTGGATTATATCTCACCATGAAGACACTTAACTGCCTGCGAGTAAACTTATTGCATTCATTCAGAATGTGACAAACATTGATTTTAATTCAATAACACTTCAGATCCGTCAGATTCTGTCACTTCTTGTCTTTGAGCTGCAGGCACATCATGTTTTTGGTAAATAATGGAGTACATGCAGGAATAGCATACTCTTATTGAGCGGGTGCAGTACCCCTTCAAAGGGTTGTTGAAATTGATAAACCACCAAAAGTTCTAACCAATAATCTCCAAATGTATAGAAAAGAAAACTTCCATTAAGTAACTCTCTTGCTGCACATATGCTTTCTTCCTGTCATGGTTTGTGTCGCATATCACCGTGATGAAATATTTAAGGTATGTTCTTTGCACATGTAAGTTGCAACAGTTCTGGAGGAAGTACAAGTCTGACATGTTTGCATGCAAGGTGGTGAAAGTTGTAAGTGGGAGGAATTAATGCAACATTGATGAGTGCAACGAGCTCTTGCATTTTCTTGCACAAGAGAACATTTTCCTTTCACGACCCTGCAATGTGAACTACTGTCCTTTGACTGTAAACACTCCAGCATTACTTCATTATATCCGTGAGTTAAATTACATAATTCAAACATGTGTATAGACTCTAACAATACGCCGCCGTTGGATTATTGAAACAAAGACATACCAGTTGATACACTAGAGTTGTCTCAGTGTTGCTCTGGGGAAAAGCATGACCTGTGGCAACAGTCGCTTCCCCTGTCAGCCAGAAACATGTTGAACCAGTTCTGCATGTCAGAAAAAGAGCGTGACAACACAGAGTCACAGAGAGTAGGAGCCTTAAAAGCAGCACGGCAACACAATGAGTCAATACATGTGTATGTAAATATCCAGAAACATTCATGCAACAGTTACGACTCTTATCAAAGAGGAGTGTATGACTTTTTGTTTCTTCTATCTTTTTGCTTTGTATATATTTAAAACCTTATCGTGTTGGAAAGAAGAGGGACATCTGCTGGTTGGTTTGTTGAAGTGTAAAAAATGCTTTCCAAGATATATTACTCTGCATTTGTTGGTCAATTCTGTTGCTAATGAAACTCATGCATCAATTTTCTGTACCGCTTTTGGACCAATTTGTAAAAGATATGTTTGTTTGTTTTGTTTTTATTACCTTCACTTTTACTTGACTTGATGAGCAAAAGTTGAAAAAACAGCATTGGTAAACACTGCATTCTGAAGCCTTGGTGTTACAAAGACATGAGATTTGGAGGAACGTCTCTCGGAACTCTTCCGGTAAACTCATTTAGTCTCAGAAAGCGCGGGTGATAGATTAGTATTGCAGCCACGCATCACCCTGGGATGCAGCTAAAAGGCCGCTATTCATATACGGGAGTGTGAGGGGGTCAGCACTGAGGAGGGAGGGAAGGGAGAATGTACGTGCCAACGTGTGTGTAATCACATTGACAGATCACGCCATCTACCGTCAACAAATACCCAAGTAAGACTCAGCAAAGAGTAACAGAAGAAACAGCAAATGCGTGTTTTCATCAATTTTATTTTATTTTATTTTTTCACAATCGCTTAAAACGTATGACAATTGTGTGGAAACTGACCTGAGAATGCCACAGAGACACGTAAAAACACATCAATACGATAACATGGATGGACAAATCTCTATGAATAAGAGATAAATGTACATAATACAACAGTATAATCTATACTATCATTGTACTTAAACAAAAAACAAACGAACAAAAAAAAAAGCACAACTTACCAGACAGTCAAGAAATGTTAGACTGATTATCACCTCCTAAACTGTGAAAAATATCCTGATTCTGTTAGAAAGCAGTGGAAAATACCAATATGATGTGAGAATATCAATGTACTGGACGGGAGAAAAAGACTGGGAGATAGAAAGGAGATAAACTGGTCTGCAGGAGAGTTGAGAGAGAGAGAGAGAGAGAGAGAGAGAGAGAGAGAGAGAGAGAGAGAGAGAGAGAGAGAGAGAGAGAGAGAGAGAGAGAGAGAGAGAGAGAGAGAGAGAGAGAGAGAGAGAGAGAGAGAGAGAGAGAGAGAGAGAGAGAGAGAGAGAGAGAGAGAGAGAGAGAGAGAGAGAGAGAGAGAGAGAGAGAGAGAGAGAGAGATAGAGAGAGATTAATTCAAGCTCTTTAGTCCATTCCCGCTTTCATGTGGTCTGGCTCTCCGGCGGCCCCCGTGTGGCTGGAGGGGGTTGGCAGGGTATGCGTGCCCCCCAGCCAGTCCCAGTGAGAGAAGAAGGGGGCAAAGTTGGTTCCGGGGCGCTGGTGGTGGGCGTCGTGCTTCGGCGCGCCTCCCCAAAGGCCGAAGGGCACGAGGTTATGCATGGACCAGGGGAAGTCGTAGCCGCAGTGGTCCTCGGTGGAGACGTACACGTTGAAGACCATGAAGCCCCACGTCGTCAGGCAGTGGCACTGCAGCAGAATGGGGTCCACCGTGGCCCAGAATCCCACACTGAACAGCTCCCAGCCCGACAGGTACTGGGTGACCAGGCTGAACGGCTGGTTGTACTGGTGGTGCACGGCGTGGAAGGTGCGGTACAGCCAGGGGACCCGGTGGTGCAGCAGGTGCCACAGATAATACTGGAAGTCGAACACCACCATGCAGCCGAGGATCCCCAGGAAGAAGCTCCAGAGGGTGGGCGCCTCGCGGGGCAGAGGGGTCGGCGGCCTCCACAGCCACTGGGCCACCGCCGCGGGGGAAATGTACAGCAGGTGGTTGTAGACCGTGACCCCCAACGTGGTCCAGATGTTGGGCCAGGTGACGGGTCTGTCGGGGTGCAGCCGGTAGCGGTTGATGCAGGGCCACGAGGGAGCCAGCAGGTCGAGCCCGGTGTACACGCCAACCAGGACAAAGTAGGTGGTGACCGAGAGGACCACGGGGAAGAGGGGGCTCCTCAGGAAGTCGTGGTGGTTCTGGTGGAGGTAGTCCCAAACGAGCTGCAGGACCAGGTCTCCAGACTGGCCCCCAGTCACGTTGTGCACCTCCGACATCCAGGATAAAGCCTCGGTCCTCAGTAGTCTGCCCGTTCTCATCACCAACTTGGCGTTTTCTTTCCGAAAGAGGGCTGGTCCAAGAGGATTATTCCCTCACCAGCCTCAGGAGAGGATAAAGAGCCTATAAATGAATGGAAGGCTCCAATCAGCTTCCTCGTTTAGGTTCAGTGACGCGCAAATTGTCCGGCGATGCCGTGCCAAATTGAACTGGTGGACTGTCCGAGTCTCTTATGTATATTCAAAGCCCCACCTCCACCCCTCCACCCACCCTCTGCATTTTAAAAGAAGGCACTCTGTAAAGGCCCTTTTTTCATGGGCACAAGGACTGCAGCCAGGACTCAGGAGCCGGGCCACAGCGGCTCTCATTTTTGACCCAGATCATGGAGAGAGAGCTTCCGCTTTACTGCGGATTCCACTGTGTCACATAAAATACAACCAAACATGCCTTTTAGTGGTTAAAGGCAATAAATCACGAGGTTTCTG
Source organism: Blennius ocellaris (assembly GCF_963422515.1). Classification (NCBI taxonomy): domain Eukaryota; kingdom Metazoa; phylum Chordata; class Actinopteri; order Blenniiformes; family Blenniidae; genus Blennius; species Blennius ocellaris. The sequence goes on along the minus strand of NC_137664.1, from coordinate 6,543,397 downwards.
AATCATGTTGACTTGTATTTCCACCACTGTGTGTTAAGATCAACTTGTTACTACCAGTCCGGTAATAAGACCACTGCAATCATGCTGAATTACCCACATGCACACAGCAGGAGACCGAAACAGTAATTAATCATCGGCGAAGTTGTCAAAACAGAAAGCACTTCCTCTCCGACGCTGGGTAGCCGATTGGCTTCATGCTCAGTTTGAGTTTGTTTACCGGAAGAAAGAAATTCATTGTTTAAAACTGAACTGTGGCAGAAATCACAGCTTTCATCTCTATGGTACCATTCAATAATTCTGCACAGACTGGACCTTTGAATAAATAGCATGTGAACTTGTGAGGTTTACAATCATGCTTTCATACATTTCAAAAGATTTCTTTAATTTCATCACAACATTTTCATCATTATATCAAGAGAATCATTATAATGATTTCTGAAATAACATTCAACTTTCTAAATGGGCCTTAAACATGAGTGTCGGAAAAAAATTGTTAAAAAAAAGAATGACAATAAATATTCCAATGTATCATTTGTGTCATAAACCCAAGTTTAAGTCTTTTTAGAACACACAACTTTTGCATGAAAATAATGAAGCAAAATCAAGCAAAGATCTATTTAAAGATAAAAAAGAAGAAACAGCAAGTGAAGAAATTTGAAACCAGTCAGTTGAATTACAGGGTATAAAAGTGTCTCAGGAGCAAAGGTGGACAACGCTTTTTGTATTTGTTACTAAATCACTGAAATGGACAGATATAAATTATCATCACTTTAAATGTGTACATTTCAGTGAAATACATATAGCTGCTGTAGTTTTGTCTTTTGTTTTGGTTGTTGTTGTTTTTTTTTACATTTTAGGAATGTAACACCTTTAAAAAGAAAAAAAAATTCAGTTTTTTGGGGGGAAAAAATATGTTTTGTAACTTTTAATAATGTATTTATAATTGATTGCACCTAAACAAAGAGGAAATATGTTTTAATGGTTTTATAAACTTGTTCTTGAGATATAAGTTCGACACTCCTCTGCGGCCCTGTATGAAATATCAAATCACGTGCTTATCAGCTCGAAGGTAGTAAAATCAATGAAAGAAACGCAATTACGTAACGACTACTGTTTAATGGGTGAGTACAGTTGCAGAGTAACGACAGTAAAAAGAGGCTGCAGCTTTTTCGTCAACAAGCATTCGGTCATGTGAGCCAGAAAGACCCACAGGTGTAAAAATCAAACGCACCTGGGAAGCGGCTCACGGAGACACGAGCCTGTTCGTAAAATGTTTGTTTTTTTTAATTCTGCATTTAATGGAAAACCTCTACCATCTACTTCACCCGATGTACAGGTGAGTGTTGCCACAGTTCAGCGAAGTTGGATTTATTTGACGATGCCAAAATCAATAATGTGGGTATTTTGTGGCGGTTTGTCTATATTTCGTTTCGAAAAGTTTCGAATGCACTCAATTCTGATTCCCTCCATATGAATATATAGAGTGCTTTGAAGTCATCCAGTATGTATTATATAATATTTGCAAAGCAACATATTTACTGTGTATTATAGAGTAATACTTGCAATATAATTTATTTAGGGGTACTTAAATACTTTAACAAGTCATACACAGTCTTTTAAAGTCAGTTAAGAAACATATAGACACATCAGTTCCATAAATACAGAACTTAAGTGGTTATGTAAATTATTTTTAATTCAAGTACTTGCTTAATTGTGAGTTACTTTCAATGAGGAAACTTTGATTTGTAATCCCATTTAATGGTCAAGTCGTTAACTTATTTGCTCAGTAAATATGACTTATAAGCTGTATTTGGTGCAGGTTTGATGAATTTACATGCAGTCACTTGCACTACTTTTATACTGTGTAAAGCAAAGGGGAAAAGCAACAATACTGATGTTATAGTGAGAAAATGTAAACAGGAAGTGTCATGCACTTTACTAGTTTTCATAAATGTTTGCGGATCTGCACCATTTTCAACTAGTTCTTCCTTTGTTATTTCCGAAGTAATGTATATGTAACACAGTGTTGTCACACACCAGATAAATGACGAGTCTTTACAGTAACTTTATGAGGAGCAGTTAATTTGTTCTGTTTGGGCTGTGATCACCAGCCACGAGAGGGCAGTAAAAATCAAGTTTTGACCAGTGACAGAGGACAGGATGGAATAAAAATAATGAATGACGAGAAGGCTGAATTATTTTATAAACACATTAGAATTTGCTTATTTCAAAAGTAATCTGATGTGTGCTTGTTCAGGGGAAATTTAAAAATGAGAATTAGTTACAGGGGCTCAATGGCAGATTAATCTCAATTTGGAATTCCATTTTTTTAAAAATTTGGATCACGTACAATATGGAAACTTTCCACAATGTGAAAAAGCAGATTTTGATATAACAGTAGTATAGTGTGTCTCTATACTATTCGCTGTGTTGGTGGCAGTGGGAGTAGCACATTTATTAAGACGTGTGAAGAAACAGTGATTCACTGATAACACCCCGTGAAGACGTGTCGAATGCTGCACGCTGTCTGCAGACAGAATAACAACAGCCCTGGGCTTTAATAACCCTCTCTGGGTTTTCACTTCAATATAAAGGACCCATAAGTCACAGAAAAACCAATGCAGTTTAATGCAGAAGATCTAACAAGCTAACTGCTGGCATCCAGAAGTATTCAGTCTTTTGAGGTTTTGAGAATACAGTACAAATATTAGCTTTTATTTTTTAATTTTTTTTTGACAAGACATGACATTTTTGAATCGGCACTGCCACTTGCCATGAAGATGTTAGGGGGGGAAATAAATGAGAAGTGGATCTCGGCATGTCACCACATCGATCATACAGCGACATCAAGAGTGGATGACAAGGTGTGAGACACCCCCCCCCCCCCCCCCCTCATCCCAGAGTACCGAAGGAGAACGTACAGAAACCGCCATTGCAGGACAAAATGCCTTTCAAACATGTGTAGCAAAATGAAGTCATCTTTCTTTGTACTTCAAGAGAAATGTTAACCACTGTATCCTCACTTGCAATATTAACTGTGGGATATTTTCACCAGAAAGTAGATGAATGAATATTGTCAATATTTACTTGCTGCAGTGACGGAGACACTGGTGGGTAAAACAGAAGAGCGAAACCTTACTGCAAAGTCTCAACTTTGCAGTAACTTCTTTTATAGGTGTCTAAAAATGCAAGAACAATAAAACGTATAAAACCACCCAGTAAAAAAAAATGTTAAAAACTGATGACGTGCAAGTGATGCATCACAAAAACTGGAGTTGTACTGAGGAATTGTTGCACTGGGTTTATAATAAATTCCGGATTATTGCACTGTATTATTGCGTCATCCTCAAGACCTGACAGCAGACTTATTTGCAGTTCAAGAGTCTCATGGCCTGAAGAATGACGCTGCTGCAGAGCCTGGTTGTTCTGCACTTCAGGCTGCGGTTCCTCCTGCCAGAGGCCAGCAGACAGAAATGTCTGTGGTGTGGGTGTGTGCAGCCTCTGACTATGCTTTTAGCTTGCGACAGACAGCGTTTGGCATCCATATATATATATATATATATATATATATATATGTGTGTGTGTATGGTGACTCTGTGAAAGAGAGTGTGTTTCTTCAGTAAAACAATAAACCCATTGACATCACCACCACTTTATTACCGTCATTGTCAATATTATTATGAACAAAATTTCCATTTCAGTACTGATGAAATCAGCCTTCCTAGAAACCCAAAGAGCTCCTGACGTCGATACGCGTCTTTAACAATCCGAATTAGGGGCGCGCGATAGCTTATCAGTACTGATAATTATCGGCCCGATATTGGAAAGAAAAAAAAAAATTACTTCACACATATAGGTCAGATTATGACATTTTGTGCCGATAACAAGCTCCGATTGCCCCATGATGCTGCCGCCTGCTGTTGTCGTATGGATTACATCATATCGATGCGCCGCCGTCACCGGTGTGGCCGTTTGTTCTCTGTTTCTGAAAAAGACAATAAATGTTCGGCCGAGAGTCGTGAAGAATCTACCAGTTTCAACACGTCCCACCTACGTCTTTGCCTTTCTTTACCTCAGGTGTGTGTGTGTAAACTATTAAAAATGTTATCGGCGCCATCATCGTTTATGAGAAGCAGGAAGTTATCGGCGTCGTGCATCCTGAATCTGAATTCATTAATTTTGGTATTCAAAATACTACCTTCTTTTTTTTTTTTTTCCTTCAAAATTTGGGGCCACGTTTGTATCTCCCTCGTCTTCTGTGTGGCACCCCCTCTCTCTCTTTCTCTCACTCCCTTGTGATTCACCACTCCAGGCTGTGTGACCGCGTTTGTTCCCACAGTGTGTTGCGGCTCTGGAGAGAGCACGTCCTCAGAGACAGAACCACGTCAGGGCTCATCAACAGGTGCAAGTCCAGCCTCCTCTCAAAACAACCTCCGCCGCCGAGCGAGAGACAGAGACTCCAGTCAGCCTGCCGCCGAACAACGGGGCGGAAAACCCCGGGAGCCGGCGTGAGACACATCAGCAGGGTTTATTCGCAGGCTGACCGCGTGTGTCGGCGAGGAAAAACCCGCCACAGTGGCACGTCTGTGAGAGGAAGTCCAGGACGCTCTGAGCAAACTTCAGAACGCGTCTTTTGCTGCTGCTGTTCCGCAGGTCTAATATGATTTCACCATCATTTGTTCTGCAGCTGATATTAACATACATGTACCGCGATTCCACCATAGCTGGACCGGCTCTAAGCGGTTTTCTTTGGTTTCTCAAAACTTTCAACATTTTTTTTTTTTTTTTTTGAAAGATGTTAAAGCACAACATTCCTGTTGGTCTCATTCCATCTTCCACAATGACAACAGTGATTGACTTTTCACTGCTGTAATGGCAATTTTCGAGACGCAATTACTTTCACTGTAATGATGAGCACTTAATAACTGACATTGTTTTCATGAAGAGCTCAAACAGTACAATTTATTGGTTGAGAGATGATTGACTTTATAATCATTTAATTGTCTTCAGTCTTTTGTTTCGTCTGAATTTGAAATTCTAACTGAACCAAATGTAGACAAGTAAAGCATAATTTGCTTCAGCTTGGCGATGCTTGTTGACATTTGTCATGTTTTATTGACATTTAAAAACAAAAAAAACTGATGGTTAATGTGGTAATTTTGCAGAGAATTGTAGGAGTGTGTGTGTGCGTGTGCAGTCGGAAGCATTGCAAACGTTGTAAAAACGCATGTGAAGAAAAATATTTCAAATGAACCTATTGTTCAGATCAAATGAGTTGTTACACTGAGTGCTAAATGCAATAAAACTATTCCAAATAACAGAAGAGGACAGTGAGTAAAGTCTTTTACAATATCAGTCGTTTTGTATACAGTAACGAGAATAAGCCTGTTTACTGTCTAACAATACAAATGGAGCAATGCAGAAAGTGTGATTAACTCATTAACTGTACCTAAAGTTCCACACAAAATTTTCTGTTTTCTTTCATCTAAATGTTTTAAAAATACACGTCTGCATTTGTAGATTATGTCCACATATGGCTTCTTCTTTGATGCAGCTCTAAATCCGAGTGACTCCTAAAAGGAAGCTCATGCTCAGTAGTCACGGATTGGTAAATCTCTGCACAACTTCACTTCTAAAATCATGTTGCCGTCCTGTGGCCAATCAGCTTCACCCGTTGTCTTCTGTCTCTTTTCAGTTACTTTCTCAAGCTCTTGTTGCTCCTGTTCAAAACTGTGTTGAGATGTGTTGCTTTAATCCATTCATCTTCTACACTGCTTTATCCAACACAGGATACAGCCTCTCATGACACTTTAAAACGTCAGTGAGAAAAACGGGCTTCTTGGCCAATGTGATTCTCTGTCATGTTGCTTTGTATTTCTTCTCGTTGCTTGTCGCGTCGCATCATAACAATTTGATGCAAGCTGCATGCACAACAGAGAAATCATAGCGGTATTGAGATGAAAGTACGACGTGGTATAACTTTGGTTTCAGCACTGTGCTGGTTGCCCTTACAGCAGAGTCAAATCTGTACATTATATCGCAGTCTAAATGCAGACATTTTTCTACTTTTCTTTTTCAAATTAGTACTCGTCCCCCAAGGGGAAGTTGTTGTGCTTCCCTCTAAGGTCTTGGCATTAAAGTTCCCCCGAGATGAGATGTGTTGCAACACGGTGCGACATGAATAAAGTTGGCTTGTTCAGCATAGTGATCTTAATTCTGCCTGTTTTTCCTCTGTATTGCAGGACGACAGTGAGAACACACCGGAAACATTTTGTCTCATCGGCGACCTTGGAAGATTATGCAGCGAGCCCGACGGAACACATGAGGATGTAAAATGATCCTTCACCTGTCAGGTGGGTCAAAGCCGAGCACACTTATGGTCTGTTTCTACATGTATATTCTGTAAAAAATTATGACGATGATATACGGTATTGAAATTATAAGCTTTTGCTGAAATCTAATCTAGTGCTATTGGTATATTATTAAAGGTAGCATGCAGAATAGCAAAACCAAGTTTTTAAGGAGATTGTAGATAAATTATTGTTCAGACGATCTTATGAGAAATTCGGCTTCCATCCGTAATGCTGTTCAGCAGGTTTTTTGTTTTGTTTTGTTTTGCTCACGCTCGTCAATACATCTCACTAAAATCTGCCTCGTTATGTAATAACCTGGCGAAGCAATTCAGGGTTTAAAATCACCTGAAATGAAGTTAATAGAATCACATTGAAATCCAATCACCTCCCCGATTCTGGAAAATGTAGTGTTTTGACAGCGCGACTCCCCAACTCAGCCGTGAGGGGAAACAGTTTCATCACCTTAACAAATGGAAAGTTATATTCTTGGTGGCAGCGCCGACGAGTGGAAGAAAAGTTGCCGGCGCACCTGACAACTAGTGTCCCCGAGGAGCCGTCTTTGGGGGCCGAGGGCTGGATGGAGTGTTATTCTCCTCTGTCAGTTATGACACAGCGACAGAAGGGGGTGCAGTCGCGTGTGGCACGGAATGACAAAGGATGAAAGCTGCGGCTGCTAAAAACAAACGACAACAAAAAAAAGGCACTGACAAGGTGAAGGTTTTGAAATCACAAGGTGAAACTGAAAAAAATGGCAACAAAAACAGCAAAGCAAGATAAGTATTAGTTTTTTTTTTTGGGTAACATGGATGGCAGCGTGCGGGTGCAAACGGTTTACTTTGGGATGGCATCAGGACACATGATGCCAGTGGCCTCAAACTCCTGGCCCCTAGTTTTGTGATTAACTTCATGTCAAATTTGTAAGCTGATGCAATTTGAAGCCTGTTTTATTTAGTTTATCCCCCAAATCATGTCAAACATTATTTGTACAGCCTGTCTGAATAAATACAACTGATTATATGCAAAAAGAAGCAGCAGCAAAAAAAAAAAAATCAAACCTATGGTGTTCTTCTGGCCAGACGCCTGGTACATCAGGTGTCTGGCCAGAAGAACACCACATAGAACACCACAAAATAAAAGGTTGTTTTAGTTTTATGTCAACAAGTTAATTTAATTACTTCAATCAGGTATTTAAGTATGCCACGAAATGTGTGCACCCAATCATAGATTAGGAACACAATTTGAGAAATTAATGGTTTCTTTCTTTATATATATATAACATTAATACGACTTTGACATGTACTACTAAAGTTTGCATTATTGCAGAAGAGCAGTGCTTTTCCCTCACAAGTTTGTCAGACTTCTGTTTTAGTTTTCTGAGAAATATATTTGTGAAATTTTGGGTTACATTCTGCTGTTTTGTTTTTGGTTCAAATGTCCTTGCGCTGTCAGTCAATACAGTAGTAAGGAAGGCTTTCTTGTAGCAGCATTCTGTTGTCATACAGCCCCATCTAGTGGCTCCAGGTGGTAACTAAATGGTCGAATAGTCCAGAAAATATGGTAGTCGAATATAAAGGATTGGTCAGTAACATCGTGGCATCAGATGAATTCAGAGTTCACTATATCGGGACCTTTTCATGTTTGTGTCTTCTCCACATTTATCTGTGTGCTTGTAAATATGTTATTTAACATTTTCAGATGAAAAGTACACACCTTTATTGTATTTTAGCGTGTCCATTTATGCTACAACAGTGTTCAGAGACACTGAAAAGTCAACTTTTTAAAAACAGCCTCCATGGTGGAATTTTTCGACAATGCTCCAACTCGATGGGGGGGAAATTTAACTTTCTGAAAATAATAATAATAATAATAATTATATTAATAATGCATTTGTTTTATATAGCGCTTTTCTAGGCACTCAAAGACACTTTACATTGCATTATTCATTTATTCCATACTGGATGTTGGTAAACTACATCTGTAGCCACAGCTGCCCTGGGGCAGACTGACGGCAGCGAGACCGCCATTTTGCACCATCGGCCCCTCCGACCACCACCAACCATTCACTCTCACACTGCATTCAATGTCTTGCCCAAGGACACTTCGGCATGTGGGCAGGCAAAGATGGGATCAAACCTGCAACCTCCCGATTGGGAGACGACCGCTCTCCCAACCGAGCCATACGAAATGGTTCAAAAACTCTTAATTGATCAATTAGCTCTGTGATGGACCTTTTTCATGACTTTTTTTTTTCCTTTGTCATTGCAAAAGTCTTCAATGGTATTTTACAAGTGGTGTCTTCATATTAACTCATAATGAACAAAAATTACACAAGATTGATAATTGCAGTGGAAGCGGTTTACACGACCGTGTTCACATCACCGTGTCATCATCAGTGTTACTTCCTCATGAGCCACAAACTAAACTCCCCCCGGAGTCGCACGAAACGTCACGCCACTGTTGACATTGTGATGGGTTGTTTTGGAAAATCTCGTAAAAAAAATTAAATTAAAATTTACCTTCAAAGTTTGGAAAATCTCGAAATATATTGCAGTGAAATGTTTCTGAAATGTTGACTTTATTAAAATATCCAGTGACAATTGCAGGATGACGGTGCTGGTTGATGAAACTTGGCAGCAGGATTCATGCGGAGGAAAGTAAATCTTGGAGCCTTTTAATCAGCGAACACAGACACATGTTTATATCTTTATGTTATCTTTTGTTTAGATGGAGTCAGCAGCTCAAATGTCGGTTGTGGGTAAATCTGTTATGAGCCTGTGGATTTTCAAGAAGTATCCAAAAACTGCCTCAAAATGTGAGTAAAAATCAATTAACATAATTTATTGGACAAAATAAGTATTAGAAAAATGGGTGCAAAGTTGTCCAGAGGGAAAATAAAAAAGTCAATTAAAATGTTTAAAAAAAATTCTTCTGAAGATATCATTTTAAGTTCAATTATACAAAATAGCTGATAAATTAAGCACAAAATACTATATGAATTAAAATAATTGTGAAATGATAATCGGCCAGGCAAAAAAAAAACTTTTAGTGAATTAAAGTGTTAAAGGACAGTAAATATGTGATGAATTAAGATGAAAAAAAAGAAGAATCACTGATCAAAACGGAATGAAATATCTAGAAGAAAAAATCCTTACAAATGTTAAGAAGGGCAAGAAAGCAGTAAGATACTAAAAATATCTAAATCCCAATAAACCACTGCACCCTTTTCAACCCAAGTCAATGAGGCCCGGTCTAGGGTTTTCATGTACAAATAGTAAAACTTTAAAATACTGTCTAAGTTTCAAAACAAGTAAATCAACTTCTGTTGATGCAACAACAAAGAATCGCCTGACATAAAACCCGGTCTTGTACTTTTTTAGAATGAAATCCATCTCATCGGGTCTTTATACTGTCGTCCCTCCTGGTGAAGCGTTGAACGCTGCATTAAGTGTTACAGACACGGGAAAGCCCAGGAGGGCATGGCGGGTGACACTGGCGCCTGTTTTGTTTTTCACTTAACCACGCTGATTAAAGCCAGGAGAGGAAGAGCGTTACCATGGCCGTCTCACCTGTGGAATTAATTATCGCCGCCTAAGATAGAGGATGGCCCACTTCACCTACTCCCCATTTCCTCATAAACAAGCGGAGCGGCAGCGTCTCTCGTCACACCTGTGCGGGACCCATTATCCGGTAAGAGGACTTCCTTTCACAGACGCATAATTGCCCCGTCGATTTTCTCTCATGTACGCGAGAACCATCTTTCCGGGAGGGGTAGGGTAATGGAGCACGCGGGTCATTTTTGCTTTTCCAGGAAAGACCGCGCGGAGTTCCTCATCCTCCCAGCAGAATGCCGAGCCAGCTCGAGGGCGCCATGGACGCGCTGATCACGGTTTTCTACAACTACTCCGGGAACGACGGCGACAAATACAAGCTCAACAAAGGCGAGCTGAAGCAGCTCCTGAACAGCGAGCTCACCGACTTCCTCACGGTAAACCCACACACACATTTTACGTGTGCGCCCAAGTTTGAGACTTTGACATTTCTGCGAATCGGGTTTTTCTCTTTCTTTTTTCTTTTTTTTTTTTCCAGTTGCGTTTTTCGCCTGAAGGTCACATTACATGGAGCCGTTTTCAGTTCCCGTGATTTAGCGCGGTCGTCCTTGTTGGAGGATACCGTCGCCTCATTGATTGCTATCCTGCTGTCAAGGAGTGTAAACTGCCGGCGGCTCTCGCGTCGTGCCACCGCAGGAAATAAAGAAGGTGGAGGAGGAGACAGATAAGGTCGTTTAAGATACGTCCCGGCCCCCTGAGTCACTGAGATAGCGGCGTGTAGGTGAGAGCCTGCCGGTTTTTAACAAAAGGCTTATAGATATCCTTCTCCCCTTTTCTTGTCCTCCTCCGTTCAGGAAAAGGGAAGCCTCAGGTGCTCACACATCATCATCATCATTATCATTATCATCATCTTCGGTGGCCCATATCACCTCCAAATATAGACATCCTCATGATGTCACCGCCTCCCCGTGGGCTGCAGTCACCTCTGAGAATAGAAGCTCGCTCTGGGTTTCCACCAACAGGGAACTTCGACACTTGATAACCAAGCTGTTAACTTTATCTTTATCTTGGCCTTTAACTCTAATCAATGACTTCAGTACATTGTTTTTATATCAGGGGATGTAAAAACCCATATGAGCACGTCACACGTCATGGACTCATCGATATCAGGAGAAGTGTCGAACAGAAAACGTCTTTATTGGTGGATGTCTTTATACACACAGAGTGAGATATCGAGTAAAGGTCATGAATCAAATCATTTTTCTTTTTTCACTTATACAATTTACATTTTTCTCTCTGTACCTGTGTATTATATTAGAATCTTATCTGTTCATGTTTGTCGACTGAAAAATGACGCAGTGCTTCATTTGTGGTCAGACAAAGTTGCATTACAAAACATATATCCATGCACGCGGTGATTGTTTTTTTTTTGTTTTTTTGTTTTTTTTAAATTCCTAACCTTTGGTGAAATGTTGATTCTTAATGACTGCCACCTCAAGAAAGATCGGCGCTGCCTCGGGGGGCAGAGGGTGGAAAGGAAAGCTGTGTCTTTTCAGAGCAATAAATGTCGTGAGTGATCAGCGGCGGCTCACGGGTCATTTAGCAGCAACATCACTCTGCTTTCCGCCCGGCTCCGCTGGCAGAATCCCCCTTCAGTCCTGCAATCAGCCTCAAATATAGATTTTTCACATGCAGTGAGTGTTGAAGGTCTTTTTAATTGGCTGAACATGACGCCTGCTTTACTCCCCTATATCTATCTATATATGTATATGTGTGTGTGTGTGTGTCTGTATGAATGTCCACTTTTGTCATTTTTTCCCCCTGTTTCAGTCTCAGAAAGATCCGATGCTTGTGGAGAAAATCATGAACGACCTGGACTCGAACAAAGACAACGAGGTGGACTTCAACGAGTTTGTGGTGCTGGTGGCCGCCCTCACCGTCGCCTGCAACGACTTCTTCCAGGAGCAGCAGAAGAAGAAAGCCAAGTAGATGTGTGGACAGAGAAATCCTCTCCAGTTTGATCCATTTCCCCTTAGCCGAACAATTTGTAATCTTCTGAGCTGCAGGCTAGAGAAAGTAATACTCAAAAGTTGACACGTGTTTTGTTACAGATTTTACAGCCTGGAGCTGTTAAACAGTCACCTGATCTCACTTAAATTACGCCGATTTTCATGTTGGCTCTGGCGTGCGGCCCTTTGAATTATGTACATTTCAGTTTTAACTCCACTTTAGCTACTAATTTGTGTGTTGTTTGACATTTCCCTCTGAGGGCAGTTTTAGCGAGACACATGCGCCATCTAAGAAAGCATGTCTTCATAGTTTTCACTTGTAGTCCCTACTGGGGCTCTCGTTCGCTTTTTAAAATGTCAGATGGTTAATGTGTAATATTTTCCTCATGGTGCATTTAGTGGGGAACATTTCCGTCCCTTGTCAGTTTTGCAGTCAATCTCTGATCCCCCAAGGCAAACTGTTTGTTTTTTTCCCCCCCCTCATGCTCGAGCGAAGTTGGAGTCATGGAAAAGCGCGCCGGATCACAGTAAATATGTGTAAAGTGTTTATGTCGGGGGTTCCACTGTAAACAGCCTGTACCGTGTCGTGTTTTTTTTTCGTGTGTGTCGTGCATGTATGTTCCTCCCTGTGACTCATCTGGAAACCTTTTTAAATTCACGCCTTTAGCTTTTAGTATTGATTTTAAAGTTACAACTTGTGAAGGCTCAGGGGAGTAAAATGTAAAAATAAAATGCAGTAGATAAAAAGCACTGCATCTTCTGGTACCAAAAAAATTGACATTTTGTTGTTATTTATGAGGAAAATGCACTTTTACAAAAAAAACATACTGCATTAAAATATTAGTTTTAAGGTATTTTTCAGGTTGAACACTTTGTATTATGGAATATCATAATGAAGCATTACATCAAAATGGTGCAACGCAAGATCTGTTTCCAATAAGGTTTGTGGAAGGAAGTAGCTTCAGGAGGTGAATATTAAACCAGGATATACCATGTTGGGACTTTAAACGCTGCCCTCCGTAAAACGGCACTGTGAAAAAGCCTTGTACTTCTGCAGCATTTAAAGTCCAATATGGATTTTGAACATAGGGATTAAAGTCTTCCAATGGCTCTGAGTATACATAATACAAACATAATATATAATCCAATTTTTTCAGAGCAAGGCTTTTAGTCGTAAATGTTTTGACAATGAAATTGGTCTCCAGGAACTCCCCTAAAATACATAAACAAAATACGCTCCAGCAACTTTATCAATGTAAAGCTAAAGTGTTTCCTCTTTGGTCTCTAAAGTGGCAGAGTTGAAATCTTCACTAAACTTTTTTTTTTTTTTTAAGAGAGAAATTGAGACAGGAAGTTTAGCCAAACCACATTTTCAAGATCCACAAGTAAAATTGTAAAATCATGACCATGATCACGAGACATAAAGTTTTTATTGACCAAATAAACTGATCATGCACTTTTTTTCCCCTCTGAAGGCCTTTGTGATGGTGCCTCAATAGAAATGCTTAAGTCAAATCCAGTGACCTTGGTTTTTTTTAAAAACACAAGTTCTTCCAATTGAGCCAAGTGACTTTTCTCAGTTCGGAATGTGTGAATGTGTGTCACTTCGTCTCACAAGGCCAGCGTGGCTGTGCTTTTGGGAAATGACGGTGTGTGCTGTCTGGGTGACGCACGGCGATCCCCGAGACTCGAGGCCACCTGGGTCCCACAGCATCAGCCAACATGCCCTCTCGCACACGGCCACGTCTGCCCCTCCAGCAGAAATGCACATATTCAAAGCTTCGAGGAGGACGGGCATGTCGACTGAAGCCGAACGTTCGATGGGTTTTCCTCTCCGTGCCCGTTTCCCAAAAACACCACAGCAGACAGTTGATTTGCATGGAGGAAAATCACGGAAACTCAAATGTAGTGGCAAGTGGTGCTTTTATGCGAGCAGATGGTGCTCTGCACAAACCATTACAATGCAATTTGCGTGTGATTGGCTGTAATCGAGCAGCATAATCACCTCATCTCCCGTGGTAAGCTGACATGCAGTAATTATTTATTTTTTTTGGTTCAATTTTTTAAAAGGTTGCAATCAATCCCAAGTGTCATTTGATGATCTTGACATGTGGATATTTATATTCTCACGTTTGTGATTGGCTTCCACACACACTTTGAAAAAAAAAATAAAAAATGTTCCCACTGATTGTTTCTTTATTTCCTGCGGATGTCATGTTCAGGAACCAAGTTTTCGGCGGCCGGAAAACTTTTCCCCACAGATCATTAGCATTGAGTCACCAGTCGTGACCAGCTCGTTGCTTCTCCTGTTGGTACAGTCATGAAATCCGGGTAGTGTGGAGGAAAGAATTGCCCTAATGAGGCATAGCAATCAATACGACTGGAGTTCCTGTGACTACAGATGATGAGTGGCTGGTAGATTTACAGCCAACTGGCGTAATCAGCCGGAGGTGGGGGGAGAGGGGGGGGGGGGGGGGGGGGGGGTTCAGGACAGGCAAAATGGACAAATTAAAAACTATTTAAACATCTTGCATCAGGTTGGTTAGATTAAGGCACATTTATGCACATGGCGAGGTTAAACTAACACACTAAAAAACACCGAAGCAAACACTCAACTTCAACATACTTTTATAAAAAATACCTTGCTGATGTTTTTAAGTAATAGCACTTAGGTATCCCTTGAAATACAATGTATGGGGAAAAAAATGAAGACACTTGTTAAAATTAGATATGACACATTTTCATGTGCATCAGAAATGCAAAAATAGCAAAATACTGTCACAGTTCATCAGATTTCTTTGTCATGTTGTAAGGCTGAAACGGCCGGTTACTTTCAAAACATCTCGTCTTGCTGAAAATTGTGATGAAGTTTTACCATTTTGTGTGAATTCAACGTTAATTTTGAATCTGAAATGTCTTCTCGTCTTTCGTCTGTCTGCTCACGTTAGGACTTTTCACACTTTAAAGACGTTATAGAACAAAATAAACCAGATTAATAGGTATTCATGGACCAAGACTTTGATTTGATCTGGTTTCTCCTGGAAAAATAACTCTTAATTCAGATAACTGCCATTACCTGATGAAGCATATCGCATTGCACTGTTTACATGATGACTAGGACAATCTGATAACTTGGACAATAAGAGCTCTGCTATTTGTCATAATGTGAAAGATGTTAAGTTCTGAAAACTATGTGAATGTATTTACTTTCCACTCAACATGTTTTGGCATATCAATCTTATTTATAGGCATTGTTTCTGAGGGGATTAATACTCTGATAAAAAAAAAAAATATATATATATATATATATATAGAGAGAGAGTTGAACGAGGATCTAAATACTTTAGCAGTCGACTGCAGTTGTTCCGGAACAACTCGTCAATAAAAATAGAAAAGAGTGAAGGAAAGGACAAGGACAAAGAAGGACCAGGCGCCCGGATGGCACATAAATCACGACTCCTATAGGTTGGATTTGATGCATTTAGAGGACTTTTCAGGACAGTTTCTCCTCCTCACTTCAAGCGTCACCCGTCCAAATGTGGCTGCTACCTGTGACGAATGTCTTTAAAAAAAAAAAAAAAATGCCTGGAGTGCTTATCTCCCACATGCTGTCCACTTCCCTTGTTTCGTCACTTTGTGCGTCACTGTCAGTGCCATAAGTCCTCATTAGTGGTGACCCGTGTGTGTGTGTTGGTTTTATTTTCTCTGCTCATTTAAAGAGTCAGCTGATGATGAGGAAAATGAAAGTTGATATGGACTTAAGTGTGCCTGTATCCATCTGAATTATTGCTTGTTGAGTACAAATATTGCTGATTTCACTCCAAATGTATAGGTCAGAAAGAAAAATGCCTACTATTATTCATATATTTAGAGCATCAAATGTGTTAAGAAAAATAAATAAAGAGCTCACAATATTTTAAAAGCAGCTCTATACACACATTTTAAGGTTTCAATATATACTGAACAGAAACATGAACGCAATCCTTTTATTTTTGCTCTCATTTTTCATGAGCTGAACTCAAAGATGTAAAACATTTTCTCGATACACAAAAGCCCTATTTCTCTCAAATATTGTTCACAAATCTGTCCAAATTATGGATTACTGAGCACTTCTTCTTTGCCGATATCGTCCATCCCACCTCACAGGTGCATCATATCAAGACGCTGATTAGACGGCATGATTATTGCACAGGTGTGTCGTAGGGTGGCGACAATAAAAGGCCACTCTGAACTGTGCGGTTTGATCACACGGGACAATGCCACAGACGTCCCATGTTTTGAGGGAGCGTGCAATTGGCATGCTGGCTGCAGGAATGTGGACAATGGACAGATTCAGAAAAGTCTGTCAACAATATTTGAGAGAAATAGGCCTTTTGCATACATAGAAAAAGTCAAAGGTCTTTGAGTTCAGCTCACGAACAGTGGGAGCAAAAACAAAAGTGTTGCGTTTCTATTTTTGCTCACTGTGGAACCATTAATATTTTTAATTACAAAAAAAGTCTTTTGAACGCATCTATGGAAAAACATATCTCCATTAGTCATCCAGTGGATTACTTTTACAATGAGAGATACATTTTCTTACTATAGTTGTGTATATGTTCTGTAATTATATGTAGTCATATACACGTGTATTGAAAAATACATGCATTCTATTGATATTTATTCTAATGATGTATATGTGACTGCCATGATTTTTCTATGAAACTAAAGCATCTGCTTCACATTGGCATCAAATCTGGAGAAAATCTGTTTCAACTTAATTCATTTATCAGCGTGTACTGTACTGGTGTTGGAAAATGCACACTGGTTCTAGACTGAACAGTGCAACTAATTTTTAAAGCAACAGTAACCATTGCTCCACTGTGGCTTCATAAATATGCAGTGTGATATTGTGAGACTGAAAATATTGAGCGTGTGCGCTGATCCACCACTGAGTAATTGACAAATTATTGATAATCTTCCTCTGAGTAACGGCAGATTGAAATGTCAGCCTTAATTCGTCAGTCTGTGGAGAAACGGAGCGGCTCAGCATTAGCATCGACCAAACGAGACCCGTCAGTCCAAAACACACTTCTGTGAGCAATGTTTTAACTGCTTCATGGCATAAAATACAGCCCTGTGCAACCTAGCCTAGAGTTTATAGAAAATATGTCGTAAACTGTGTGTAATGGCTCATAGAAAATCTAATCTAACGTCTCAGATTATTCACATCATGGAGTGTATGCGTCACAGGGCTTGTTCATTAATCATATCACTGAGCACAGAGGGACGACATCGGCTGCTCCAGATTGTTACACAGCACAGCAGGACACTTTCAAATATAGGACACAAAAACATATCTTTTTACAGAGGAAGCCAAATATTTCTATTTTCAACTAGGATCAATTGTGCACTGTGTCAGTCGATCTTTTTTAATTATTTTGTAAAGATAAAAAGCTTGTAATCATTCAGAAAGGTCTGAACTAATCATGAAAAGTGGCTTCAACCAATCAAAAATGTTCTGATTTGAGTATTTTTGTACCATGTACTGAATATGAAACAGTTTGTGACCATTTCTTTTTCAACAGAACAGATTTGATATTGAGGTCTTGAGTCTTTAAGGAGACATTTGAGAAACATTGTGAGATTTTTACTTTTGTGGTTGTTTTGTAATATAAATAAACATTAAATGCAAATTATAAAACAAAATCTGATGCAAATTGGTCAATTTAAACACGTTTCATCATTTGTAGTGTAAAAACTCCTCTGAATGGGATCATTCTTATTTGTATTCTACCAGAATGTTCTACCAACCTGTTGCACCGTCCCATTTGCGTCCCGAGTTCAACTAGTCAACAACGTTTAAAAGAACAAGTTTAAAGTTTCTAAGCTAATAGTTGAATGTTTGAAAAGTCGAATTGTTTAAATTTGTGAAGGATTTAAAGAGGCTCACTGAGTTCGCTACGTGGATAAAATTCAACATTAATGTTTTGAAACCTGCTGATCAGGAAGGTTTTGCATGATGTCAAACAGATGTAGAAGATGAATGCAGAAGAATTTATCTGAAGCGATAGTTTACCTCGCTTAGCAGTAACTAGTTTGTGTCAACCTTTGTAGTCATATCACATTTTATATATCTGGAGCAGATACTTTGTATAAGAGATATTTATACAAGCAATAAAGCAGATATTCTGGCTGTTTTGCAGCTGATTTTTTATTTTTTTTTGCAGCTGAATTGTTTGGCTGATTCAGGGGAGGTGAACGACTCTTTCGAGTTTCGAGCCGACTCGGGCATGCAAGCTGAACCACGGAGACGAGGTGAGTCGGGCATGCGTGCTGAACTACACCTCGGAGCTGAAATCCTGCATGGTGTTAACTGGCAAGACGAGAGACTGAAATCTAACAGCAGGTGTTTCTTGGTATCTGTCTGCAGAAATCTTGGAGTACGTTGCTGTAAAGGCTTAAAAATGACCTGTGTGACGAATATGCTTTGTGAAAATACCAAATCTTACCAGTTTTCTGAGCAATTATTTAGAAGAAAATTATATATGAAAAAAAAGGGATATTTTTAATTCAGGACTGATATATATATTATCAAAACACTATTTTAGAATGGACTGCGATGTAAATGTAATGGAAGAAGTTAGGCTTTATATTACAGTAAAATGTTCTCGAAGCCTTCTTTCAGTCCATTTGTTCACTTGAGTCAAATTAATGTTACTGTAGTGGCCTTAGAGTAACACAATACACAAACACACGAGTGGAGACGAGGCGCAATCTCTGCGAAGTTTTATCATCCACAACCGCAAGCTCAAATTCCTAAGAACAAGTCAGTGAGCACAGCTCTCGCATCAGGTAGATCCCCAGCAGCAAGGACCCCTGACCTCTGACCCCTGCGCTGCTCCTCAGTCACAACATCTCAGGGAACGTGGCTGTGTGACATCTCGCATTCGACAAAACACAACTGTCAAAGCTGAAAAGCTGGTCTATTTTTACACAATTGTTGCACCTTGATTTGAGGTTCGACATCCAGCGGCAGCGGTTTGCATGGAGGGGATTTGCTGAAGGATTTTATTGCAGGGTGGAGAAAACCAGAGGTCGATCACAGTCCTTCATGGTTTTTGAGTGTCTGCGCTTCATCACACCTTCATTTTAACATGAAACTTCATGACGAGCTAAATGTGTTGAAGCCTGCTGGATCATTTTACCTTTATTGTTTACACTGCATTTATAAAAATGTGTTTCAATAAAGTAGAAGTATTAGCTTGTTCGTCATTTCTTTTTTTAAATCATTTATTCCCCCCCAAAAAAGGTTTGTTGGAGAAAAAGACTGTTTGTTTTAGTTTTGGTTTTGTTTTTTACAAGTTGCACCCTTAACAGGAAAATCATTTCAAACACAGGTCATAGACTTTCCTCCAAAAGATGCCTGAGAATTTGTGCTCTCATTTACAGTGCTGAGCTTCCAGATTCATGTCTTTTGCACGGTGGAGTAGTGGTTAGTACTCTCACCTCATAGTGAGTGTTGTCGGTTCAAATCCAAGCCAGGCCTTTCTGTGGAGAGTTTAAATGTTCTCCCTGTGGATTTCCATCAACTGATGACTCCGAATTTCCCTGTAAGAATTTATGTTTCTCTGTTGGCCTGGTTAAGCAGTTTAGATGATGGATGGATGTAAAAACAACACTTCAATGTAGAATAATACCAACAGATTTCTATTGTTAGGTTTGGTTTTTTTATGCCTAGAGCTTGCATTTTATGATGATTCAGATTTTTCTTGTCATTGTCAAGAAAGTAAAAAAAAAAAGACAAAAGAACCCAGTTCAATGCTTTGTCATGCAGTCATTTTTTATTACAAAAGTGATTTTTTTTTTTTTTATCAAATTTTACTGCTTCATGAC
Organism: Blennius ocellaris; assembly: GCF_963422515.1. NCBI lineage: Eukaryota > Metazoa > Chordata > Actinopteri > Blenniiformes > Blenniidae > Blennius > Blennius ocellaris. The sequence goes on along the minus strand of NC_137664.1, from coordinate 6,523,612 downwards.
AATAAGTGTTTTGTATTTCTCATCTTTCTCCAGCTTTTGCTGTCGATGCCTATCGGCAACGACTCAGGCCATCAAGTGTCTTTCATCAAAACATACAGGTGACATTCATTTTAGCACCGTCAAGTCTCCTCACAAACCCGTAATGCCACACCCATGAGTCCTGTCCTCATAATTACATGTTGTACGCAGAATAAATTAAAACCACAATCCGAGCAAACACTAAAAGAAACTTATTTGGTCCCAAAAAAAAGATTCAAAGATGAGTCAAAGCAATTAAAAAAACCCTGTAAATTTCGTAATATTTCTTTATAACAGAACCTTATTTTCCGTGCACATTTGTGTCAGTGTCTCTGGGCTTAGGGTGTTTGCTACAAACAGATGCTTCTGCTGCTTTCAGGATATAGTAAACAAACAAAAATGTTGGTGGTCAAATGGAGAATTAGTTGCTGAAGCAGAAATCTTCCACGTTGTTGAGTTTGATGCTCTGTAGCTCCTGACTGTCCAGTAGCCTGTAGCTGAACGACACCCGGTTGACGAACCTGCCGCTCGACACCATCCTCACCACCGTGTTATCACAGCCGATCTTCATGTGGGCTGCGGGAGACGAGGAGCACAGAGGTTTATGACTGCGTCTTAAACGAGGAGGGGGGGGGGGGAGGCTGGGATCTGCGCTTCACTCACCGGGTCCCGTGAACGTGACGCAGAGGTCGGTGATGGGATACAGCTTTGACGTATCGATGCCGCTTCCTCCCAGGAGCTGCACGAAATCCCCGGACTCGCCACACCCAGGGACGGACCGCTGTGGAGGTCAACCAGCATGTAAGCGGCAGGGAAAGTCACTGCCTTGTTTACAGCGACCAAGGCTTAGGGTGAAATTGATCAATTCTACATAGATGCAAATTTAAATTTCCATGCTATAAAGAGTCATAAAGAACCAGAAGAGTGACCAGTATTCATGCCCTGTCTTTGGATTCACTAACCTACTGGCTTATTTTGGCTTTTCATGAGGCTCATTGTGTTCTCTACACTCACAAAAGGACAAAAACTGTGCTGTTAGTCCCAGTTTTCTGGGATTGAGAGAAAGATCTCACCAGATCTCCACTTCATTATGATCTACCGTCATGGACTCATGAGTCATAAAGTATTACAGTAGGTTTTCTTTATACTGATATTTGTATATTTTGAGTGAGGTATGAGAGTAGGTTTATTTAATAAGATTCATTGGTTCATGTAGACAGAATCTCAATTTATTTTTCTTTGCCTTTTCCAGAATACAAAAATAGAATTGAAATGGAAATCATTTATGTTTCTTCCGTTTGTTAGATCTGAGAGATTTAGAAAGTGTAAATTTAGAAAAGTCCTTCCTTTTGAACTGCTCATGTTGGACTGTGGACATTGTTCCATGTGACTACATGGATTTCAATTCTCAAACAGTACATAGTTAGGCTCCTTTGCCTGTGGGCGTGTTTAACTTTATCTGATGTGCTCAGTAATGAAACATTTTGACCATCTTTTTCAAGTCAAGAAAGAAAAACAACAGTCAAATAAAAGTCTTAACTCAACACATTAAGACTTAAATGGCGTTCAAAGCTGCAGTTTTTAAATCCTGTGATTGTAAAATGGATATGGAGTCGACGTTTCCATCTCTGCAGGCAGAAGCACTCGGTTACACACCTGGAGTGCAGATGTTGCTTCACATCTTAATGGCTTTTATACATCAGCCTGCTGGAGCTCCTCAAAGAGTTTAGCAGCCAATTTTGATGCACCTGTTTCTTTCCAGCTATGACGTCTGAAAAAAAACCTTAGGTCACTGGTATACGAGGTTCACGCACTGTCATATGTCCCGTGTCTTTAGAGCGCTATAAAATGAACTGCATCACATATCCTGTGATGACCTTCTTATTGACGGGTGCTGGTTATACTCTTTTGTTTTTAAAGACAGTTTTTCAGTGTTTTTCATTGTTTGAGTATGAATTTAAATAGCATGGTGCTATGCACAGAAAAAAAAGGGCTGTTTATTTATTTGTTTGAAATTGTAAAATGAATAGAACAACATATTAGAAATATCATTGATAATATTAATCGATACTATGCCCTCATTAGCCAAAAATATGCATAAAGCCACATCCAGTAAGACTTCAAAGAGAGCTTCTTTCTTCTTTTTTTTTTTTTTTGACCTTAAACACAGAATTTATATAAATATATTAATTCCTGAGATTGTTTGTGTACCATTGATTGTCAAAGAATTCATGTCTTTGGTTATTGAAAAATATATTATTATACAACTCAATTTTACACCTATACAATTGAGGCATACTTATGATGTTCAAATTTTATGGTAGTCATCTTTTATGGGACTTTTTTTTTTAACCTCAAAAACATGAATTAAGATTTTCCTTTTTTGTAGTAGCAGAAATTAATCTTTTGTTATCCCTGTCTCTCGCTCGAGGGCCAGCATTTGCTTGCATTTAACTTCTCTAATTCCAGATAGTAACAGGAGCAATGATCAATAATTTGATCATAACAAATCACATTCAGCTTCATGTACAAATTAAAGCTACGTCCCTCTGACATCTACTCCAGAACAGGTAGCGTGTGCTGCATTTAAAAGAGCCTTCTTTCCCACTAACAGCTGCCAGTTGCTGCATTAGCTGAAACAAAAATGTTAAGTTGTGGGCTATACAAGCTTATAAAAGCTAAAACCATCTGTAAAACTGAGGGGAACTATAAAGTCATTATCCATTCATTCATTCATCCATCTTCTGTACCACTATATCAGAGTTTATCTGGCTGGCTGCTGGTTAAGATGATCTACACCCTGGACAGTTTAGTAATCCATCAAATACAGAGAGACTGACAACAAAATCACATCTACGAGTCAGCAAAGGACCTCAAAATGATAGTTTTACATTGTAGGAATAAACCAGAGTACTCAGAGAAAACCCATGCATGCACACAGAATATGGAAACCTATTATTATACTGTTGTTTTTATAATTACTTCATTAAACAAAAGTTTAAGTTTAAGTATTAATTTATTTACAATGTTGGAAAATAATTGATCAAATATGAAACAAACATTCAAGTAAAAAAAAAAAAAAAGCAAACATGAGTCCATGCTTTTATCACAATTTTATAAAGCAGGGATCTGCTTCTTAAATAAATGTGGGTTTTATATTCTCCTGACGCCTTTAACTCTGTTTAGAATATCGCGGACAAACGTCAGCCCATCGTGTTTAATAATTGAAACAAAAGAAGAAGAAACAAATAAAAAGAGACATTGTTGTGAGAGGCGGCATCGAAGTGTGTGTAATGACTGTTCACCTTGGGGAAGTTGTTGTAGTGTCCCAGGCTGAAGTCTGAGACGTCGATCTCCACTGGATATATGATGGAGAAGCTGCAGTTTCTGTGCTGCTGTGGGATCACCATTGTGTAACTGCCCTCTGGTGACTGTGAGATGACATTACAGGCTGTGGAGAGAGGAGGAGGAGGAGGAGATGTGCTGTGAAGGCTTCACGAATAATCACATAGATGCAATATTGGCACTTACACACAAGCTACAGAAAACAAATGAGTGGCTTCGAAAATATTGAGCTGCAAGTTTGTTTGTTTTTTTGTTTTTTTAGCAAAATCTGGTCATCTGGAATTGAGTGGCCTTCGGATTTTTCTTTCTTTTACAGCCTTTGCAGAGGGTGGCACAGTTCCAACCGATGACTGAAGTCCTCCCGCTGGGCTCGTGCTGTCGCCACGGAATCACAGTGTGCATGGCTCAAATCAAATGTGCGTTACTGTCGATCTTTATCCCTGAGGAGGATGGTCAAACTCACGGAAAGGGTTGATGTGTTTCCTGACTGTCAGCGTGAAGCTGCTGCCGGCGTTGTGAATGCGGAAGAAGACCATGGCCACGTTCTGAGAGGAGCGCACGCTCTTCCTCAGCGACCCCGAGTCGCAGTAATCCACGTAGCGCTCGTACACAGGCAGAGGGTGATCCTGGGAGCTGGGGAACTTTTCTCCTTTCATCACCCAGCCGTCAAACACCTTCATGAGACACACAAGCCAAAGAGCAGTTCGGCAACCATCAGGTCGTTTGCACGAGAACATGGACAACCTATAACAAGCAGTTTGGGCTGATCAATTAGGAATCTCCTGGTTTGGAATATAAAGACACACTAAGAGGAGTGCTTGGAGGCCAGGTCAGATAAAGTGTCAAACGTTTAGCACAAGTGCTTTCAGTTAAAGGAGCTTTTTTTGTCTGAATAGGAGGCATTGCTAAGCTTTACACCCCCAGCGGCGTGCAAAACAAGCACAGGCTGCACCACAGAACAAACTGTATGAGCACAGGATGACATAATAGACTTCAGTACAGCAGAAGTCGGGGTCACTTTTCAATTATAGTTTTGCTTTTCTATCCAAGTAGATGTTAGAATTGTTGTTTTTGAGGGTGCGTGTCATCTTACTGTGATGAAGTCTCCTCCCCTGCAGTCGATGTCAACGTTGTCGTAATCCACCGTGATCACTTCATTGGGCTCGGCCATGAAGAAGGCGGCACAGCTGAGCTGAGGGCGCTCGGCTGTGAAGGTGAACTGACCCTCCACTGCAACCATGTCCAGACAGCCTGGGAGACGAACACACCGTCACGTATGCATGCTGTCAACACATTATACTCATTCCAAAGTCTTATAGGTCATATATTTATGCTTTTTTTTTTTTCCAATGAAGACAATAAAACACATGAGTTGAATTCCAACCTCAGACAAAAGAGAAGAATTACAGCAACCATGGGGAAAACACAGAGCCTGATAGTAAGGTGTTGAAAAAAATACATCAATCAAGCATCCCCAAAATTAAATACTTCTCTGTTTCATTTTGTACATTCTGATGAGAGACAGCTGAATGTAAAATCTTTCAGTAAGAGTCTGCCACTGTTTTTGCTGCAGCCAAAGCAAAGTGAGCCCGTTTTTTATCAAAAGAGAAACTTTAGTGACCATATAGTTCAGATAACATTGTGCAGACCATATATTTTTCCTTAATTGATATATAAAGGTGTAAATGTTATATTTCGAAGAAAAGCTAAATAAATCTGAAGTCGTTATTTTCCCCCCTCTCTTCTAAACAATCAAGCGCAACGTAAATATGTTTGCATTACTTACGTAAAGGTCGGCGATACAATAATTCGTCTGGTGTTTCTCTCTTGAGTTCGGGGTTGAAAAATGAGTATAAATCATCTTTTGAGATTTCGTTGGTCTGCGCCAGGAACAAAAACAAAAAAACAAAGTGCAAAGTTTTAGACACATATTTGCGCGCGTGCATCCGTGACGCGCTGGAAGAGAAGGAGGCTGACCTTACCTCGATGTACCTGGCGTCTCCCTTCAGCACGGACAGACACATGAGCAGGAAGAAGAGCCGCTCCCGGAACGTGCGCTCCATAACCACGCGCATCTGTGACATGCGAGGCGCACGAGAGCGGACGAGCAGGTGCGTGTGAGCTGCCTGCGCGGCCGCGCGCCGCTTTTTATAGGCGCAAAAACCCCCGGAGCGAAGTCTCCCACCTCCTCCTCCCCCCCGCATCTTACCGGGACTGCTGCGTGGCGGTGACGAGAGCAAACGTGAAAGACGGAGAGAGGAGGGGACATGGATGGACAAAGGGGGGTGATCTTAACAAGTATTACTTTTTGAAATGTGTAGTTCTGCAGGTCTTCAAAACTAAACAGCTGATGTGAGCTCACTTATGCCCCCTGTAATTGACTGATCAACTTTTATGATGGAATTAATGTAACTCCAAAGATTCAGTGGGCAGGACAGAGAACCTCAATATCATTTGACCTAATGCTATTAAAACATACTATTCTGTAAGTTTCTTAAAATTAATACGTGATTCCAGTTGCCAGGAATACCCTTTTTAAGTATTTTTTTTAATATATAATGTTACCAGTTGCAGCAAATCCAAATTAACTAATTGCGTGTTGATTGTGTTATTGGTGTTATGAGTGCCTTGTGGCAACCTGCCCTCACCCACTGGGATTGGCTCCAGCAACCCAAAAGTGGTATAGATGGATGATTATGGATGAAAGAGTAACACACTCATACTTGGTTTTCAATATGAGGCCTGCCATAACAATTTGCAAATTATTATTACTATCATATTTTGTTCCACTCATGAGGTTCAGTGAGCTGGAGGAAGATGCTACATAACTCGGATACTAAACCAAACATACATAGAAACAGAACCACTGAGATAATCGACCAAACATGCACAGCAGACAGCTATTATGTTATTATACAATGCATGCATGCAGACACTGCAGTTTAACTGAAACGAAAATGAGAACAGGAGGCGATGAAGATGGGTAATTCCGTGTATATATATTGACTATAACATTGGCTGATGAAGAGTTTATGTAAACACAACCGCAACGTCTAACTCGTGTCACAACCTGCTGATTTATGAAGCCTTCATTTCACACCAGGAGTTCATTCGCTGTGCTGCTTTCACGCCCTCCGTGTGTGATGTGGTTGTGACAAACGCCCCCCCGGGGGTCCATCAGCACTGGAGTCTGGCTCATTTTCAGTGAGTGACAAAAGTCTGGTTCAAAGTGGTGAACAAACACTTCCTGTGCAGGGAAATTCTGCACATATCCAGCGTTTCATGATAAACCAAGCAATTAAAAACAGCATTAAGAAAACACGCCATGCGTTTATGTTTAGGGCAATTCTAGCTTAGAGTACTATTTGAGTCCCCATGTGTAAATATGTAATTAAAACTAATAAAATCAATCAATGCTGGGTATTTAATGTTTCCGGTGATTAAATAAATGGATCATAAATTAGGTCAAGTGTCATCAACATGCCATTTTATTCTTTAAGTCACGTTCCACCCTGTATAGACTACTCATTGAAATACTTCATGAAATCATGCACATTTCACCATTTGCAGCTTCAAAAATCATATAAAACGGTCCATTATATAATTTCTCAATTATACGCAGTGCTGCAAACAATGAGTCAAACACTTTCAAAAACGTTATCAGATTATAGTTCTTCCAGAAAAATACCCATGCACACATTAACATGGGAAAAGAAGGGGATTCCAATGTAGATGTAGTTATAGGGTGATGAATAATAAAGTTATTATATATTTTTTTAGAAGTGAGCATGACTTTTTTTTATATACAGGGCATTTTTAAAATGGAAATATTGTCCCTTGACAATTTTATGTGCACATTGCACAAGTTCAAATATAATGCCACAAATATAATGCCACATATATTCATATTTATTCTACATTTTAAGGTAAATGCAGCCAGTGAAGCGGAGGAAGTTGCATGCATTACCAAAGCAAATAGGGAAAACACTATTTAAATCACTGTGACGAGTGTTGTGAACTGTCATAATTGTTGCTGCTGGTGCAGAATCTATTATGTGATGGTCTTCAATAACTAGCTATAATATTGTTTGGAAATGTTGACATTACCAAATATAGTCACGTGCTTGATGAAGGGATAATCGAGGGAATGTCTCTTTTCAAGAAATTGCTTGATTATGATTATTTAACAAACTGATAAAATTTCTTAAAAATAAACATGATTAAATATGTCTTGTAGTTCCAGCTTGGGGGAGGGGTTAATTAACAGTCATATAAAATGTGTGAAAAGACAGAACAGCTGAAAAGTTCCTGCTTGCGTTCACAGAATTTTTTGAATGTCAAGGGCACAACGTACCCGTCTGCACCTGAGCTTGGTCTCTGCAGGTCTGCGCCTCGGGCTCGACAAAAGGTCAGTCCATTGAAACGCTGAAATCGGGCCTCGGTGTAATCCACACTCAAAACAACGTGTTTGCTTCTGCCAGATAAGCTATATGTCCTGGGCTATTTTTAAAATGAGAGAAATCAAAATGTCCATTAAAATATGACACGCACCCAGAAGGCAAAAGGCATCTTGTGTATATTTTTGGGAAATGTCACTTTTAAAAGTGATAAAAACAAATTTTATTCTACTGGCAATGGAAAACATTATGCTGGAATAACTGTTACTTTTCACAAACATGGAAATGCAGAAAGAAAACAAATGGATACTGGATTATTAAACGTCTAGAAAGAAAAGCAAATAAGGGCTTACACTGTATCTATTCACAATTAGCTTTTCATTCATATGTGTTGTATTAATTATGATTAAAACATCACGAAACATGCATGAGACTGATCTGTTTATGATATACTCTGGGAACCTTTCTATTTAAATCTTACAAATTGTGTTTAATGCGACTCTTTGGTACACTCAGTGAAAATGCATTCTTGATTAAAGGCCTAAAATACATTTAAATGAGGTTTCTACCTTTGGTCTCATCACATTAGCTCCTGCAGCATATCACAAAGTCCATTTTACATTTCTGTTTTCTTTGTTGTATGTGAACAATATATGATATAGTGAGCACTCGCCATGTTTGGAGAAACTCCTCTGTCTCATATAGTAAGAGCATCAAGCAGGAACCGTATTTCTCATGAGGACTGATTGTTTTTCATGACAACAAGTTAGACTTCATCATGTCTGGTACCTACAATATGTTTGACTGAAGCTTTACTTTAACTGCTTTAAGCAAAAGCTGTACGATAAAATCGATTTAGTTCACCAAATTTTGTTTTTGAACTGCATGGATTAGTCTTTCTATCTCTGATCTATCAAAAATACTGTATTTCCATCAGTCCTCTGCATTTTTGCAAGAAGCCACTTTGTCTGGCGTTCCACAGGGCTCCATCTTGGTCTCCTGTTTTTTTTCTCTCTTTATGTTCTTTTCCAAATCTTCTGTGCAAGTGTGAAACAGCTTATTCCTATAATAACTCCCTTGTTTTGACCTTCTGGTACCCTTATGGTCTGCCCCAATCCTGACCTCAACCCCAATGAATATATGTATATGGCGTCAACCAAGAGTGTTTTGTCATACTTTACACCATAACCATGTTGGCCAACTTGGAGAAACTCCTGCAAATAATGTTGTAACATTGGAAGAGAATTCCGAATAAGCGCAGGATCTGATCTATTAGTGCCAAATAAAGACAAATCCCAATACAGATCCTTGAGGAACTCCATATTTAACAAAAGACTTTGACATTGTTCTGATATCAACTATTGAAGCACCCAAGACACCAAGAGAAGAATTGAATATGTGGATTCAAATAAAATGATCCAGTGATCCAGATCATCACTCAAACAGATACGGACCCTTCAGTCCACAGTCAGCAGCAGATCAGTCAACACCACGGTGACAACTGTTTCCGCGCAGAGATTAACCCAAAAAGCAAGCATTTCATTCAAAAATCTGTATTTCTCCAGGGTTTAATGAAAAAATACTGTGGGACACGTATGCACATGTCGCAGATAACAGAAGCAATACAAAGTCAAGCTGCCTCACAGGGTCCCGAGCCAAACACTGTGACTGAGAAGCCGTGACCTGACTGTGAGAATGCCTCGTATCTGCTCCCCTCTGACACTGATGAACAACCCCCGGATTCAGGAGAGAACACTCATGGAAACTTACACCATGTGCTAAGTTTTACTTCCTCCCGTTACACTTATATTTTCATTAATGAAAAAAAAAAAAGGATTTCTTATCTCACTGTAAACTGTCACACCTTATTGATGGCCTCAAGGTGATGCAATGGTATGAAACATTTTGAAACTCACTCCAAAAACAATTCTCTCACACACACCTGGATGTATTAGTTTTCCTGTTGACCTTAGACCTCGCCTATATCTGTACCAACACACACACACACACACAGGTTGAAGCCTACATGGCGTGTGTGGATGTGGATGTGCGTGTGCGTATGCGTGTGTAAGACGGATTCAGTGCAGCCATGCATAATTCAGATTTGCAGAAACAAAGACCTGCTTATGCCATAACAGCATTAAACTACACATTCTTGTGAGTTAAGCAGAATAGACTGAAATCCAGCTTGTAGGTAAACGGGATGGGAACACATTCAGCATCTTTATTCCCTGGGCGTTTTGCTTCTTCTAGGAAACCAACAAGAATTAATATGATACACAGTTTATTGCTTTAATGGTAGCGTTTCTGCGTTTTTATGTCCTTATCGAATTATTTTATACAAATTAATCTTGATGATGGTGATGATGGTCAATTTGATCTCACATCCCACCGTTCACAGCAGCAGGTCCCTTGAGTCTGGGTTCTTTCCAGCCTGGGGCAAAAGTTTTCGTTTCCATTTAAAATAATTGCTTCATCCTATATCCTAACTGTTTCTGATGATATTACAGAGATTGATATTGTCAAGCAGGATGAAGACGCCAAATGGAGATGGCACAAAAAGGGATTAGGTGAGGAAATCATGAACAATATGTCTCAGCCCTAATGCTGCCTCACTCCATCAAACTGGACTAATTATTATCTGCTGTCAAATATGCTGCACTATTTTACCTAGATTATGTGTATTTTTTTTTTTTTATCTATTTTTTTTTTCATTATATTAATTTACTCTGAACTCTGTGCCCATGTACGCTATTGGTCCTGAGTAACATCGTTTTTTTTTACATGAAGAAGCATGGAAATGAAAAAGAGCTTAGAACCTTGAAATCACTTCCTGTACCTCTTACGCCCTCTGCTGGTATAATTATGGACCTGCAAACAATTCACTCTTCATTTGTGGAAAAGGATCCCATGAAAATTCTTATAACTACTTTGAATTATTTATATTCATGTTCTGGATATTAATATACAAAATATTTTTCCAGCTACAACAGATGAGGGTCAGTTTTAACCCATTCCAAGAATCCACTCATAGTAGAAAAATATATAAATTAGATTGTATAAATAACCGTCAGCCTGATATTAATAAATCAATGTTTGAATATATTTTTCACAATTTAAATATGCTATCATCACACAAAACAACATAATAGCTTATTGTCAGGTTTGAGCATCACTGAAGCTTAATTTTCTTTTATGTACTTGTGAACATTAAAAAACAAGTATTAGCATATATAATATTATTATTTCTATGCATTTTACGACCCTTTAGAAAAAGTAATCAGATTTAATGGTAAAATAATTGTGTCTATTTTCTGTTGTAATAAGTAAACTTTGAGGAAGAAGGTCAAAGGTCAAACTTGCAGAAAAAGACAAAATTCGATTAAAAGGTTTGTCTCCAAGTAATGTGTTTACACACTGAAGGAAGAAAGAAAGAAAGAAAGAAAGAATCATTTGCTTTTCCTGCAAATCGTACTGCTTGTTTAATACATTCAGAAAAACAGCTATAAAATTAAAAAAAATTGCTGAAACCACTAAAAAGATTGAGAAAATCTAAAAGGGCTGCGTAAACATTACAAAAATGTAAAAGGGCTAAAATGGTAAAACAAAAAAAAAACAACAAACAACTGAAACAGCTAAAATACTGCATGAAAATGTGAGCAGTTCTTTATTATATTGTTTCATTTCCATTATCTTTTTGTTATCCATGTTTTGCAGCTTAAAATAAATAAGAAAAGAGGACAAAACTGGCTGCTGGGTCGTCGAGGTTTAACCTTTTTGTCTCGTTCATTTGATGGTCCATTCCGAAAGGTCTGTGTTTGCACACTTCCCACTTTTGTTGCGCTTTGTTAATAAGCACAGATGTGTTTCTCCTCTCGTGTCACAGAGAAAGAAACAAAGCCAGTCGAGGCGAATCCTCCAACTGAAGCTGAGGATGCATCGTGAAGCAAAATTTTCAAAAAACAACATTTATTTAAAAAAAAAAAACTATTTCAGTGCTACTACAAGGACAAAGACTTCTAAAAAAATGATATAATGATTTAGTTGTAGTTACTGACACCTGACCTAGTTTTGCGTAGAGTGTGACATCATAGGAGACGCCACCTGTGATCAAGTCATTTTTAGCAACTTGCCCCACACTGTTGTTCTGGTTTTCCTGTCTGAAGACAAACCTGTAGAGTGTTTTTTTTTGTTTTGTTTTTTTGCCTCCCGCACTTGTTGTCTTTGGTGCTCGGACGATTGATTTCAACCTCCATTTGCTGTCAGCTGGACAATTAATAAAGCGGACTGTACGTGGACGTTGGTTTTTGTTGTTTCTCTGTGAAACGTCACAGAGCCAGGCTTTTCTGCATGCAGAAGGAGAGAAAAGAAAAAAGCTCTTTGTTGATATAAAAACAACCTCCACGGTGACCCAGCCCTTCCTCTCCTTCATCCCCCACTTCTATGAATATGTGTGTATTCCCAGAACACTGCTCCTCACTGTTTATGCAGGAGCATGACCTGACTGGGCTCCTCTGAGACCAACTAATGCACTCAGTGACCCATCAGGAGATAAATGTCCATTCTCTGCGGAAATAGGCAAATCAATAAGGTTTTCTTCACTGCAGAAACAATTTAATTTCCTCTACAGGCAGGAAGTTATTCCTTTATATTCACGTGTTTCAGCCTCTGCCTAAAATTCTTTAAAATACACAATTGTATCTTGAGCAATAGGTTGATTGGTCTGCAGGTCCTCCCAGCTTGAAGAGGCATTTCTGCATCCCTTGAGTTTGTCGCTTTAGTTTCACGACCTGGAACAGAACCACCTGATTGAGTCTCATTATTTTAAGGACTCATCGCGATCAGCACCGTTTTCATCCATCTTTCATCTCAGTCTTTTTTTGCACCACCTTTCTTAAAGCTCTGTCTTTGTCATGAAAGACATGACAGAATGAGCTCATAGTTTATATGTCTGACGTGTTTGCCATGCTCCATTGTGAATAAGATAGAAATAAATTATGATCAAAAATCATTGCACTTGGCCTTTGCTTACATTTTACACATCAGCTAAACCTTTTTAGAATTGGGGTTTCTGTTACAATTTTTTTTTACAATTTTTACTCACCACCTGTCAAAAGGAAGCATTTTATAAAAGTCATGGAAGAGTACTATTTATAAACAACGCTTTCACAGTAAAACCCTAACATTAAAATGTTTTATTATGTACAAATGCAAAAAAAATCTAAATTACTGTTAGTTATGAACATTTCATGTTCTAATAGAGAAGGTTTTCTGTCAATCCATTTCCTACACCACTTCATTCTGCTGATCCCAGCTTTACACCTAAAATAGAATAATAATTAGAATGTACAGCTATTAAAAACTGTCCATAAACTTATTTGTCATTAAACATAGTTTCATCTCCACTGGATAAAACTTGGATATTCTTGCTGTGAGTCCACTGCCCAACCTTAGTATACAAAACATTGTAACATGATACATCTGAAAACAGAAGGTTCACGTTGTGTTGTAGTTTATTTTTTACATTTGGAGACTTAATATAGTTACTTACTTACATGCAGTATCAATAATCGGTACGTTTTGACCTTCGGATTATGACAATAGTGCCAAAGAGAGGAACCAAACACATTTCAGTTCAGTGGCGACGTACAGCTCAGTTTCATTTATCAATAGGTATTCAATCATAAACAACTCTGAACATACACAGCTACGCTTTCAAGTGGAAACGGAAAACCTCTGCTGTGTTTTGGGCGTCAGTTTATGTGCTTGGAGCCACTGAAAATGCAACTTTTTTTTAATGGTCCGACTTTTTCTCTGTGTAAATGAACAAAAACGCAACTTTTCTGAAACTCCACTACTGCGTGTGCACACTATATGGCCGAAGTAAACGGTTCTTCTGCAGATGCTGGAATAGATAAAAAATAAGAGTGGCGTGGGTCCATATCTTCCTGGGACTTGGTAATTTTACAGTTGACAGTCACCGTAATAAAAATCTGTCCATACCAATGTTCGTTTACTCGCCATAGTTGTTTATCGTTTATTGATCTCTGCACACGTGTGCGGTTTCCTCAGAAAAACAACCAACAGCACCCACTAGTGGCCCAACATGAAAGCTATGTCATTTTCAGAGTTTCTGCCCTTTCCAAGGAAATGCACAGTTTTCAAAATGTTTCTGGGTAAACATGAAAGTTTTCTGAAATGAAATAAATTTCAGTTTCATACCATGGCCTGCCACTTGACCCCCAAAAAACTAAACTAAACAGTTTCAACCCACAAAGTGAAATTTGTGTGGATCTGCATAACATTTAACTTCTGTATATACAACTTTACTAACTGCACCCTGTATTGTATAGGCTGTGTGAAATTCAAATTCAATTAAGCATTTGTTTAAATTTCTTTTGTTTCTTTTTTTGCTCCTTCAGCTTTTGTTTGCCGGTTTTCAATCATTTAGCCTATTTTATATCCTTGAGCTGTTTTTTTGTAATTTGACCGGTTTTACCCTTTTTAGCTGTTTTAACTGTTATAACTGTTTTAGTCTCTTTTGATTTCAGCCTCTTTAGCTGTTTTATCTTCATTGGCCGTTTTTAAGTCCTGCACTTCATCCATTAGCAATTAACTCCATTGTATTACTTTTAAACAAAACGCCTCAACCTGGTTCAGTTTGATGTTTCTTTATGATTTAGAACTAAACCCATTGTCAATTAGGTTGCCCGAACAAAACATAAACCAAATAAGTTCCAAATCGTCTAGTTGAGTTGTTGGTGCGCTTTTTTTTTCTTTTTTTTAATGAACATAATTAAACTCTTATTCCCACAGCTTGTGCTGTAGACGAGGACACTAGGGCCGCAGGGACACCCAGCCTGCCCACAGCGATCTGAACCAAAGGAGGTTATAAAGTTCAGAGGCCGACATCCAGCCACCCATCCCGGGCTCAGTACCTGTGGAGCGCCGCCAAACTTTGGTGCGCACGCGGAGCGTCTCCATTTGTTCGCCGTGCAGAGCGTGAAGAGGTGCGCGCGGTTCTCCCGCACTCATACCTGTTTTTGTGAATTCACACGCAAAGGACAAACCGTCGTGAGGAATGAGTGGTCTGTCAACCGGGGAGTTTTCTCAGAATGGACCTCCAAAGGTAGGAGATGACTGCTGATTAATAAAGTCCTTATTTAATAGTGGTGAAGAATTGAGGGGGGGGGGGGGGGGGGGGGGGGGGGGGGACTCTTCTGAAGGATCCGGCACATTATTTCTGTGCTTTAAAACTTAAAACTGTGAGAATGACTGTAGTTTTGAATCATCTTCACTTATTAAAACAATAAGGTGTCCAATCAAGTCCTGCAATTTGCTTAAAAAAAAAATCTTAAGACTTAATTATGCCAACTTCGAGGAGGAATGTGATGATAAATAAGATATTATTCTATACTGGAGCCATTACTACATACTAAAAATAACTCAAATGTTCTAGTACTGTTAAGATTGTGTTTTACCTAACATCACTTTTATCCCTACTTTACACTTTTTCCTCATTTAGCATTATATTTAACCACAAAATAGTTGAATGTTTTGGAAAAAGTACTTTATTTGTTATTAGTAGTGTGAGAAAAAAAAACCCGAATATGTTGTTTCTCTGAATTACTATGGTGAAATATAAACATGAAAAGGGGTGAATTTCTATGAATTGCAATAGTTTAAAGTATATAATTGTGGTCCAAACTGGAGAAAGAAGGACTCTTGGTGCCTGTACTTTATAAATAAGTGAGCAGCTGTGATGGTGACATACATGTGCATTGTTTAACCCTCTGCATTTTTAGCCACCTGACATTGGTATTGATTTAGTTACTGTATGTTTGACCCACTTGTTGAATATGTGGCCGACCACCAGAGGGCTGCCTCAACAGCAGATGATTTAATGCTGCTGACCAAGTCAAATAAAGCAGTGATGATAAAAAAGTGAATACTTGCGCAAATAATAATGTGGAAATATTCTGTACTTTAGATTATCATAACAATTATTTGACTTTCCCAGCAACATTTACTCAAACCTACTGTTGTAGGATAGACGTATATAACAATAGGACAACTACACTGTTCTGTTGTAGAAAACAGCTTAACATCTCTTAACATGGATTCCCCCTTTCTTTCTCTTTAAACGTCGCTGCTATAAAAGCTTTAGGCCTGTTCTTCCATCTCTTATTTCCATGGTATCAGTCCCAGGGGCTCCCCTGCCCAGTCAATAAATCAAATTGAACTCTTTGCACAGTTATGTGGTTCATGTGGCTGAACTGGATGAGGCGATGCTGATGGCCTTTTTACTGTCACTCTCTAAAATTACATGCTTTGCCTCAAATCCAGACCGTGATACTACCCAGACCTGCTCCTGTATAGAGACACATGCAGTGCTGGAGAGCTTTTCAGAGCTTTGAGGACACTGTCAGATTAAAGTGTGTGTGTGCGTGCGTGTGTGTGATGTAATTTTACATCTGTTACTTGAGATGTTAAAGGAAGAATTACCTATTATTAGCTGCAAGACTAACAAGCATCTGGTCCTTAATAAATAGATTCTAAAAAGGTTTTTAGCTGAAGTCACTATAATTTATTATCATTTCTGTGGTCCTTTACTGTACTGGCAATTCTGAAATTTGAAGAAAACACTACGCTTTTGGAGAAAACAACGTACAAGGCCACCGTCACGAGGCGTACCCGAGCGTTGCTTTCATTGTAGCTGTGATAAGCACCACATTGCGACACAGTAGCTTGATGGATACATATTTGCACATATTCTGGTGGCAGTGTGGAATATAGTGCTCCGCACAGAAATAGACAACTAGCAGCCTGTAATATACAGGATACAAGGAAGAAGGTGATTTTATGGTAGAAGTGCAAGGTAACATTTTTGGCACTCCGGTTATGAGGCTTACATTTTGTCATAACACTAATTTATGTAGTTTGCGTGTTGTTTTGCTGCCTATCAGGGTTGCTCTAAGCTTCCCCTCACAATGCAAAGACCTGTTTAAGAAGTCAGATTGACATTGCCCAGAGCTGTAGATATGTCTCTAAGGTCATACCTTACTTTTTAGCCAGAGTCACCAGGGATCACCTCTCACTTGAACAAAGAAACCACAGAAGGCTGATGGGTCCACGTCATCATTGCTCTTGTCACAATTGCCACAGCCACTAGAGGTCCCACTGACCATGCTGTCAATCTTGCATTTTATTGCTTTGTCAATCATGGACAGATCAACTTTTTATTTGCATGTTGTGAAAAAAAACAACGACACATTTTTTCCAGGTTTGTTTTTGACATGTTACACACAATTGACTGATATACAGCTGCAAATGGAACATTGGTTTTCCACATGAAGACTTTTGGAGGGGGTTGTAACTCATGGCTGAAATATTTATGCATGATACAACAAATATAGAGTGACATTGTTATGGGTTGGGAGTCGTGTTTCTGCAGATTTAGCAAGCATTTGCTCCGTGCTGTAGATCTGTCGCCGTGTGCGACTAATATTGAAGCAATAAGAGTCGACTGGGGAAAAAAACCCCAAACTTTTGAGACATGAGAAAAGACAAGCGAGGAGCTGTTATACAGTATGTTTTCTCCCAACTTTGTTCGATTTGTATTTTTATTTTGGTTTTTAGATGAGTATTCTAAAAATATGTTGATATGCAATCAAGTGAAAATTTAGGTTTTGTTTTTAAATTTTCCATTATTTGCCCGGAATTATATATTTTTTTGACTCTAAGTTGATATATCCCAATTTGTTTCACAATATTATATCACATGTGTTTTTATCCATTTACCTTTTAGTAATTGTGGAGAAAACATGGCATCCCAACCATTTCTTACCTTGTGAAAAACATTTCATTTTTTAGGGTTTGATTAGGGGTTGAAGTCCAATAGCCAACACTTTGTAGCTAAAAACTTTCCCCTTCGTCTTCGATTTATTGACATTTTATTGGTCAAATGAGTCATTGGTTGATTTAGAAACAATCAGCCGATTATTTATTAGCAAAAAAATCAACCGTTGTTACTGTTTTACCTTCACACCTTCAGGTCTGGATAAGGTAAAAATGGAGCCAATGCATTTGAAAACTACCAGAGGTGTGAAGTTGTTCAGGAATTAGATGTTATTTTTTATGTATACATACAAACACTCCTTTACTTTGTGGCATTGTCATCATAATCATAATCAGAATCAGAAGCTTTATTGTCATTGTACAGGTACAACGAAATTGCATAAACAGTTTTGGGGAAAGAAGGACAACATGAGGTGAGGAGAGGAGGGGAAAAGGCAGATTAAAGACTGTGCTCTAATTCAGTAGATGGAGGCTGCAAAAAAAAAACATTGGAAGACCCCTGGAGTCAGAGCGTGGCCCCTCCTGGGAGATTAGAGGGTCATGCTGGAGAGATAGTCTGGGAGTCATGTAACGTTAGTGTGATGAGAGAGAGAGAGAGAGAGAGAGAGAGAGAGAGAGAGAGAGAGAGAGAGAGAGATGGACCGTGGCCAATGATCTGCAAGTAGAATAACTAAAGTAGAGAGACAGAGGGGAGATGCCATAAAGCCAGAGAACGAGAGGATGAGCGCAGGAGCAAAGCCGGATGTGAAGCGATGATGAAGAAGAGCAGCAGCCAGGTGGTTTAGTCCATTTTTTTCCTTTTTCTTTTTTTTTTTAATTTTTTTTATTTTATCCATTAGTGCGTGTCATTTCATTGATGCAGCGGCGGGTTGGTACAGGCCATCAGGAGACACACGTTGTCCTCAATATGATGTCGAAATCCAAGATCGTGCAGTAGCGGAGCGGCCGAGGAGCGCACGGTCCGGATTCATGGGACGCGCGAGTTAAAAAAAAAAAAAAAAAAAAAAAACATCCGCACGCCGCGTTTCCCTCCATTAATGCCCTCACACGGAGGAGTGCGGAGGAGAGAGCGATCCCAGCCCGGAGAGGAGGGCGGACGACAGAGAGGAGGAGGAGGAGGAGGTGGTGGTGGAGGTGGCGGTGGTGGTACCCAGGCGTCGGCGTTCATTCCCCGGGACCTGGCGGAGGCATGGGCTGCGCCCCCAGCATCCACGTCTCCCAGAGCGGCGTGATCTACTGCCGGGACTCGGACGAGTCCAACTCCCCCCACCAGACCACCACCATCTCCCAGGGCACCGCGGCCACGCTGCACGGGCTCTTCATCAAGACCGACGCGGCCGAGACCATCCCCTCCGTCATCACCTACCAGAGCCGCCACACGCGCAACAACTCGTGCCGCGATCGGAAGGAGAACAGCGCGGGACACGTCCGCATCGAGGCCGAGACGCAGACCAGCCACACCAGCGTCAAGGTACGGTGGAGCGGCACGTGAAAATAAATAAATAAACAACAACAACAACAAATGTGTATCATCATTAATCATCATCATCGTCGTCATCATCAGTCGTGAGTGGAGTCGAACCCTTGACGGGAGGTTGTTGTTTTTTTGTTTGTGTTTGTTTGTTTATCACCAGAGGAGGCCCGAGCCTGCAGCTTCACGCTCGGATTATAGATGTAATTCATTCAATCTCCTCTGCGTGCATTAACGATGCTCATTTACTGTGTTACACACGTTATGGCAGAGGGCGTGCTTTTTATAGGTCCGGCGCGTGCACATCCTCGCAGGACGTTTCTCCCGCACGTGCAGGTGACGAGGATCTGCTTCACTTGATGAAGATGCATTGCAGCCTACATAACGTTGAGCCGACATACAGAAGTGTCCTCTGCTCAAGACCTATAACCACATATAATACTTTACCACACTGTACTCTGTAGAGCTGAAAGCAGATGTGTTATTTTATTCATACATGGTTTTTTCCATTTTGTATTTGAATGTAACTTGAGTTTTTGGTTTGTTGTTAAACATTTTAACAATTTGAGGTCATTTCAATCATCGTGAGTAGCAAAGTTTGATAGTTAGCAAGATTTATCCAGGTATATGTAAGATGATGGCCCAGCAGAACACCTACACAATTCAATTCAACTTTATTTATATAGCATCCAATGCAAGTAATTTTAGTCACCTTTACAGATAATTATTTTACACTATATTGCAGTTGGGAGTAGCTGTTAGGATATTTAAAGCTTTTATTTACACACCAAAATGCACATTGCTCAACACTGTCTTTTCTCTTTTCATTCTTTATCAGTCAGTTTGCTGTATGTATATTTACGCTTGAGTGGTGAAAAGTACTGTGACGTCTTACTATAGTCAAGCTATCGCATTTTGATATTTAACTAGCGTGCTTAACAATGGTAAGCAGAGATTTTCAGCATTTATTCAAGTGAGTGCAGAAATGTTGCATGACATTGCAAATATCTTTGCAATGTACTTTTTGTTTCCTCCAAATTTTGAGCCACGTGATCCAGGTTTATTGACATCCTTTAAGTAAAAAGTTGGTACTGGGGACAAAAAAAGTTGGCAAAGGTTTCTCACAGTTGGACATCTTTTGTGATAAATGTTGATATTACCTTTGCTTTAACTCTATCCTCGTGTTCTGGATGTTATATACTCATTTAAAATGGTTGTGATGTAGTTGTGATCAGACGTGATGCTTTCTTTTAACATATTTAAGTTCTCCAAGAAATAATGACCCAGCTTTATTTAGTTTTTAATTTCTGTTTTCTCTCACAACTAAAAAAAAACTTTACTTTTTTATTAAACTTGGAAATGGAAGTAGTTTGACTCATATTTGAGTTCCTCAAACTTTGTGATAAATAAGAATGAAAGTCAACAACATGTTGATGAAGTTATTGGGTGTTTTTATATGGTGCCCATGCTTGTCATAACTTGAAATAATTTATAACATGTTGATGTAGTTGTAAGTTGATTTGAGGATAAGTTACATGTTTTCAATAGTAAAAGTCATTGGATATTATTCTGAAAGCTTACTTGACTGTTCTCTATACCTTTTTTTAGTTTAATTAAAGTCAGTTTTCTTTAGAAACAAGCACATCAACTTCAAGTAATGTAACCGGCCTTCTAAACGCCAGTAAACTTTAGCTATTGCATATTTGTGTCACTTAAAGTTAATACAAGTTCAGTGAGGAGCAAAAAAAAGAAAGTAAGAAATGCAAGACATTTCAAGCTGAAGAATGTTGGTCAGCTTCATTAATAAAAGCTCAAATCAGCAACTCAAAGTGACTCACACACACATACACACACATGTTAAATGGGATGTAACACACACACAGCACAGACGTAAGTCCAACAAACTTCTATTGTTATCCATGCAGCAATTGTTAATTGTATTAATCAGACGTGGTTTAAAATCTATTTACAAGTGCATTTTTTTCTAATTAAATTGAGTTGGAAGATAGTCTGTGGTTTCTAAACAGTCAGATTCTCCTCCATGCTGCTTATGTCAGTATGTCCACTGGAGATGTTAGGATTTTGTTTTAATGCACACTGACATCTCACTCACTGTACCACTTTATAAATCATTTGGAACGACATACACTGCCTATAAATAGTGGGAGTTGTCCTAGTGGCCTTTAAATAAGCCTTGCCCTCTGTAGAAACTTTCTGTTACAAAAGATGTGGCAAAAAAAACCCAACACATTGTTTCTTCTGATAATGAATATGCCTCTTTTTGGACTAACACTAATCTTAGGTAATCATGTGTTTCTTTATCACTAAAGAAAGTTATTAAGCAGCTTCAGCTTGTCGCAGTAATGTGAACTATGACTGTATGAATGTCCCACTTCGTTATGCTGACATCAAGTACTGAGATTGTTGCTACAAACCCAGTCACAGGCACAATCATAAATTGAGGTTTTTCAGCTTGAAAAACAGCCATAAATCCTTTTTTTTTTTATTAGTGGTGCAAGGACAGAAAACAAAATAGATATTGGAAATACCCTACTGCCACATGAAGCTTTAAATGTGTTGATGTTGCGTCATTATCAGTAATACAGTGAGTTTTACTCGTTTAACTTAGTATTTGGAGAAGATGAGTGTCGCCTCTCACCATACTGCACCTAATCGATACATATCAGTATTGCAGTTTATAGATCATTGTTTATTATCTTCAAGTACAGGCGCCCAGCCCCAAGGCAAAGTTTCCCAGAAACAGACTACACACTGTCAAATGGACAGAGGGGGAAAAAAAAAAAAAAGTGCATCCAATTGGTTAGGCAACACTGAGTGTGCTTCAAAGCGCCAAAAGTCAAATAATTATCTGTGGTTTGACAACTCGGGTTGATAACTCACAGCTCTGTTCTTCAAGTTAAGAAGCACTTCTGATGTGGTCGGCTTCTTGGGCGTTTATATAAAAGGAAGAAAGACACCACAGGATATGGAACAAGTTAATAATAAGTTATGATTATGTCACACACGTTGAAATTTCCTTTTATTGTGTGAGAAGCTGTAGATCTGTTACCCGAATGGATCATCTTTAATGGATCTTTAATCTTTTTTAAAACTCTCCGGCTCAACTGGAGACCGTCATGCCTGTTCACATCTTGTCGCGTATGGCTTGTGTGCTTTTCACTCGCTGACGGATCTCATGAGGAGGCATGTGAACAGATACTTCTTCATATTTATGATCGAACCCCAGAGGATATAGTTGTGTTTTGTTAAGAAGTAGTGTAGCAGATGATCATGTCATCAGACTCTCCGAGTACATTAACCCTGTCGCGCCTGGAGGACTTTCACACAGCCTCAACGGAGCAAAGTCAGCAGGGAATCACAGATTTTGTTTTCAAAAATATTTGATTATGCTCAATATTACATGCACTTTTAAGCCTGTAGTGACATGCAAATATGGGGATTATTTTTTTTGACCTTTTATAGGTCTGTTTTTTGAAATTTGATCAGTTTAATTACCGAACTCTCAGCTTTCTGAAGTCTCATTAAGTCCCATTCACTTTAACCCTAACTTTGTTTCAATTTTTTTTTTATTCTATCATGGAGGGAACTTGCTACAATTTCAGTTTGATCACTTGAACACGATGCAGCACCTTTAAATACTCGTTATAGGTTTGTCAGCTGTTCCTCTGTTCACTCTCTCTATCACCGAGCACCAAGAGAGGATCAATGATACCATTTATTATTAAAAGCGTCTGCCCTACCTACCCTGCAGGATCCTGATAATCCGCTATGATGTTGATCACGCTCCCGTGTGTGCGCTTGTGCGTGTGTGTGTGCGTGCACATGTTTATATACACAAGTCATCTGTTTACCCCTCTGGTCAGTACAGCAGGGGTGTGAACAGTCACATGTAAAGGAGCTGATACTTGGTGCCAGTACAAATATCCCCGCAGGACTTTGCGCGGAGTCACATTCATGAGAATATACCGAAGAGTTCATGAAGTAGCGACTTTCTCAGCGTCGGCGCGCCGCCGCCAAACATTCGGAACGTCTGCGATCAACAAGGCATGTTCTGTGTTGTGAGAAAACACCTTAGAGCAGCCAGAGGTGGCAGAAGTGCACGCATTATTTGGCTTCATTGAGCTGCTTGTTCTGAGAAGCTGTTCAGTCATGTGACCAATGTGTTGCGGCAGGAAGGCCAAGCGGTGGAAGAGCGTCCCAAGGTGCCACGTTTGACTTCTGGCGGAACGGTCCGGCAACAGGTTGACCAGAAAGAAACTGTGACTGAAAATGTTTAGACTGTGGGCGATAATTCATGCACTTCTGATAAGATGCTGGTGCGTAGTCTTAAAAGTGTGTAGTTGGCAGTGGAAACTACTTCTTAATGTTTAGTTTGAAAGACAGTTTCTTTGCATTGTACATATTCTACATAACAGTGAAGCCTATTTGTGTTGTAGACATTATTTGTTTTCTTTAACGGCATTGGAGGAAACAAACAAAGACTTAGATTAAAAACCTCAATTTGGCCACTGGCCGCCCTGGTAATCTGTTTTACTAATATATTGGACAGATTTCCTATCCATCATTGTGCTAACAGGGAAAAACAGAGAACCATAAGCACTCATTTTTGTAAGCAATTAGAAAACAGCAGTTGATCTCACATCTATGCGTTTCGAGTGCAGGAGAAATCCTGGAGCTGCACAAACTCCACACGAAAAACAAATCACAATCCCAGTCACAAACGCACTTCATGTTGCTGTGATGTAAAATTAGAATTCAAATAGTGCAGAGGGAGATCCAAAAATGTGGAAAAATCCAGGTCATTATCGGCAGTTATGCTGTTTTCTGTTCTATATATATACTTTGTTACCTGACTTATATTTTACAGCTTGACCTGATACTTTGACTTCTACTTAAGTATTTTTAATCCCCAGTATTTACACTTCTACTTGAGTAATGATTGCAAATTCTTTTGACACGTCTCTGACACACGCACAACTTAATGACGTTTACAGGATTTATTTCTAACAGCTGCAAATCTTTTTTCATATCTGATGCCTTCTGATCTGATAAAGCAGGTATAGAAAAGGGAACAGCCGGCGCATCCAGTGGGGTAACGAAACAAAGAAAGCGTAAAGCAACATTGAGAGATTCCAGAAAACTTATTGTGCGCGCTCTCCAGGTTGTCGTTTTGGTTTAGACATCAGTTATGTAACTGTTTATACTAAAACTCACCGTGCCCGGATCCTTTATGGTGTTCTCAAAACACGACACGCGTTTACAGACTCGTGATATGTTTACATAATTACTCTCGCGGTACACCGTGCCTCCCGTTATTGATCGGCCGCACATGCATCGGTGGTGAAAACATGATGTAACTCTTCATGCTATTTGACAGAAGCCTCGCACGCATTAAGAAAGTTATTTGAAGAACATAAAAAAAAAAGCCTTGACGATTTCATTTATTTGAGTTTGCTTTTGGATGAAAGCTGTGACATGACTTTCTGTCTGCTGCCTTAATACCAATCAAATGCCCGATACTTAACTTAAACCATCTTATGAACTCGTGAACTTTGAGCTCGGTGTGAGTCCTTGAACCCGAGTGCGCTAACGTGGCGGACGGCCGTGCATCAGGTGGCGAAGCAGGTCTGTTTACTGTCATAAGTTCTGTTGGCAAGACACTGGAGTCGCTGCTGATGGCGGCCGGATCACATCGTACTGCAGCTTTGACGAAAGGGAGGGCCGGTGAAAGAAGTTAGAATTGTACGACGTTTAAAGAATAGCGGCGAGTAGAAGCAACACGATTCAGGTTTTTGAGTAACTCTTGTTTCAAAAGACATTGCTCACCGCTGAGCTCATCACATCCATGCATGAACAGGGTCTGTTGCATTTCATATGTGGGTTATATTCCATCAAATGATGAGAACTTCCTATGGGAGAGTTAAAAAGGCTGCAGTTGGACACTCTGCTCGCTCCTCCTCTTATATGCAACTTAAAATAGTAATGCATTATTTTGATTGAATGTTGATTTATGTGTATTTACCACAAAGCCAGGAAAATTCTGGTGTGTTTTTTTATGGCTATTGTAGTAAACTGCAAACAATTTAGATGTTTATGTCATTTGTGACATACATACATAGATAGATAGATAGATAGATAGATAGATAGATGCCATTACATTTCAAATTAATATCCCGACAAATCAAACACAGAATACTGTTCAGGGGTTTAATCAGGGGAAACCTCTGGACAAAAAGACATTAGAGAGTTTTGCCAAGTTTGGGTTCATCATTACAATCACAAGATCTGCTGGAATGTCTGTGTTTTCATAATCGTTTTTATAAGAGAACTTACTGCAGCGACTCATAAGACAGTAAAACAGATCACTCATGACAACATTCAGTTCGTTGTCTTTTTTTTTTTTTTTTTTTACGAACTTGTGATCGCGGCGCCGGTGTCAGCAGCTCTTTGCTGCGTTTTCAGGGTGTCTTTCTGTGGCTTCAGTCTACATGTAAGACGCTGAATTTCATCCGGGCTGCGAAGTGGAAAATAGTTTGAATGCTGGACCGAGACGACTGTTTACACACAAGGAAATTCCCGTAGGTGTGTGTTTACAGGCACGTCTTCTCATTGAGGCATAGTCCGAATTTTTAGTCTGCACAGTCATGTTTCCGAGCTCCTGGTGGACGGTGACACTGAGATATTTGAAGGGAAGTGAGCTTTTAGGTTCACAGGACCGGAGTCTGAAAACATAATAACCTGGGAGACTTTGTACATTATTGCACATGAAAATGTTGTTCGATGTCTTCAGTTGATGAAAACTACTTTTTTGGACAATTTGACACCTGCAGAGCTACTTTTTACTCCTGTTCTGACTCTTTTGCATTTGCGTTAGGAAAAAAACTATTGTCTTCAAATCAGCTTTGTTGCTATTTCAATCAACATCTTTTTCCTGAGTAATATCAGTAATCTTAATATATCTCAGTCCTCCTTATAGCAATTTGGAAAATATCCCACTGTAAGTAATGTTAGCGTGTGATGATTTTGACCTTACTTGTTTAATACATCCGCTATTGTCCATGTTTGTGTTTCACTTCAGTCGCTTTGTTGTTTCTCACTGTTGAAAGTTGAGAAATATTTTTATTTACATTCAGATTATGGATGCATCTTCCTCCAACTGAGTGATGAAGCTTAAACTGAAGAAAAGACGGATCAGACAAGTGATTAAACGTAACACAAGAATTACTCTCCCAAGTATATTTACTTTTTTCCAGTTTTATTTTCATTAACTACTTTAAAGTAACTACTAAGGATGCTAGCACGCAGGTATACTACACAGGTGTGTCGAGGACAATATGTTGCCATGCCGATATAACAACCGTGTTGTAATTATGTATTCAAGCTCCTCCAAACTGTTCAAGCTTTCCTCCTTGTGGATATATCTTAGGGTTTTTGTTTTGTTTTGTTTTTCTGCTTTTTTACACATCCGCTCAAAGCCAATGTGTTGGAAAATGGTCACAAAAGTGCTGAAAAACAAAGGTCATGCAAACGACTCCTGCCAAGCTACACAAGTGTATTTATGACTGACATTTTAGTCCACATCAAGAGCACACATACACTTTTCCCGGTTATGAATGAATTTGTGTTGCTTGGCAGGCGTAACGTGCCGGACCTCTATTTTTCAACACTTTGAGGTCGGAGTAATGAAGGACGAGGCTGACGTCATGTGACTGCGGGTTAGTTTGTGTTTAGCCTGAAGTTGGATTTTTATTTCTGCTTGTTAGATTTGGGCTCTGGAGATCGCGAAGGTTGAGTGCAGCTGTTGAGAAGGTTGGTTTTTGTGATTGTCAGAGGTTATCAAACCATCATTTAAACTGAAGAAATCCAGGTGACATTAACTTCACATCTTAAGCTTGATGTCCATTGGCTGTTTTGTCAACAAACATTACTATATTACTGGAGAATTTCTACACCTGATGACAATCAATCAATCATTTATGTATTTATTTTTGTTAATGTAGCTTTATGGTGCCTTCATATGATGAACAGTTGTCAAAGTGTTTGTATTGTTTTGAGCAAAATGCCATTTCCGCGAAACCATTCCCAAAATTCTCCCCTGTGTCACTGACATGTTTTGTGGGTCATTTTGCGTTCGATTATTCTGTCTTGCTTTGTTGCAGTTTTACGTAATTTCTTATTATTTTACAGATTTCTGTAGTCTTTGGGGCTTCTCTTTGGTGATTCTGCATCTTCGTATCACTTTCTATCTATTTTTGCTACTTTTTTTGTTAATAATTTGTTCGTATTTATGTTCTTATATGATGTTTCTCTGTTCTTCTTGGTGTCATTGAGCATGGCTGTTGTCAGGTGCTCACAATTTGATTTTGATGTTGCTTTTTGTCTGTTAATTGTTACTGTGAGACTTTCTGTGTTCACTGTCATTCTTAACGATTATTTTGCATGTCATAATTGTAATTTTGTCTCTTTTCGGGGGGGTTTATGACCCTAGTTGGTCTTTATGTCTGTTTCTGGTCACTTTTTAATCTCTGGCAACATTTACACTCTTGTGTGTTTCTCTCTGATGATCTTCATGGTCCTTTTGTTATTTATTCATATCATTTTGTGGTATTTTTCTTATAGTGTTGTTCTTATTTTGTTTCTCTGTTATGATTTTGCCATCACCGTGTACTCATTTGGTGTCGCTGTAGTCACGGTATATGTATTTCTAAGTCACTTTGTGCCACATTTAGAATAATTTTGCATTTCTTTACAATCATTTTCTCTTGTATTAATCTCTCTGATCACATTTTGCATATAGTTAATCGAGAGCCCGTGTTTCCTACACTCTTACTCACACTTCCGAGTCATTATTCTTTGAATAATTTTTTTTAATATCACTTTGGGGTCGTTATTTCTTATTCAGTATTTTTTGCATTCCAACTCTATCCATGTCACTT
Source organism: Blennius ocellaris (assembly GCF_963422515.1). Lineage (NCBI taxonomy): Eukaryota > Metazoa > Chordata > Actinopteri > Blenniiformes > Blenniidae > Blennius > Blennius ocellaris. The sequence continues at coordinate 6,495,566 of NC_137664.1, read as the reverse complement.
CTCTTTAACCAAAGTTTAAGTTTATGAAAATCCTGGTTTTTACCCTCAAACTGAGAGTATTCTTTTTTTGGCAGCTGAATATGGTTGGTTACTTTCCACTGGATTGCTTTGTAAACATAAAAAAAAAAAAAATGATGAAAATACACATCAATATTAAAAATGGATCAATGCAACTGAGGATATTGTTAATGTGACGTGGCATAAACAGGAACAAAGTCAGTTCTGTCTAAGACAGTTCATACTTCATCTCCTGGGTGGAGATGGAAATAAGAAGTGATTGTCGGTGGCATTATCCCCACTCATTTCAAATTTCTGACACAATAGCTGTAGGAAACCGCATGGGAAAAAAAAACTTCAGTCTCAATGATGTGTTGAGAACAAGCTGTGAGAACTCCCAAACCAGGGCAGAGAAGTATGACGCCTTTGTTTTTCTCATAGTCTTGTGGGAGAGAGTCCATGTTTCTTTGTTTTTGTGGCGTATACGTAACAACCTTAATTGTTGATCACTTTGAGAATTAAAAAAAAATGTAAATGGAGGAAACGCTTCTCTTGAGAAAGTACAGATTTCAAAATGAACATTGCTGCCTTTTTAGTGTAACAATTAAGTGTACCCACCATTTAATAATGTAAAGCATTCAGAGCAGTGCATGTGCAGGAGCCCTTGGCTGAGTTAAGGTTTTTAGCTTTTCTCAGCCTCTGGCTGTATATTTGGTGTGATTTAACAATGCCACATGGAAATCGAGCGTATGAATGACTTTCATGCTGCATTCTTAATCGTCCTTACAGACTCTTTCATTTGATGTCCATTGACTTTATGACCTCTCCTCAAATATTCTCCTTTCTGCCTTTTTTTTGACTTGCGAATTGGCTTTCTGAAGATTCATAACTCAAGCATACAACGAGCTGTCAACCTTCCTCCTTCCTCTTCATCTCCATATATCTTCCTTTAAATTTAAGAGGCTTTAGTCTTCTTTCCCCTCATCCAGACTCCTTCACTCACTTCCCCCTCCCGTCTCTTCACAAGGATTCTGTCACCTACTCTGAGACGTGAAGGCGACCAGTGACAGCTCGCCCCGGCACTTCCTCCATCATCCCCAAACCCCGCGGTCTGATCTCTCTCCAAATAACTTCTCCCAGTGGTGACGCCTGAACTCTGCCCGTTTTCTGCAGCTTTCCTTCCTGTTCTGTTTCACATCTGGTTCTGGCTGCGTCGGCCTCAAAAGTAAAACACAATTACTCATGTTCGCCTCTCAGCCGCACTGATATATTTGGAGCCCATGCCGGCTGTTGTCACCAAAGCACTTAGCAGGGATTTTCTTTTTATTACCAGCCTTTTTGCCTTTGACACTGAGCCACCAGACCTTCCTGCCATCACTGGATCCGCTCTTTTCAAGTTCGACCTCAATGTTTTGCTGTGTTAAACCACAAAATGGTCACTGACCGTGAGTCCTGGTTTTTTTTTTTTTTTTTTAAGACGGTCTTTGTGCTCAGTGGTGTGAGGACCGCATGTCGGCGACAACACCACACTCTCATCAACAAAACACACCTTGTATGCTGGGTTCAGTTTGATTTGCTTGTTACTTGTCAAAACAGCAGCGGAGTTTCTTTTTTCTTGCAGTAAGGTTCTGATAGTTGTTTTATTATTGTGTTTAAAGGATGCAGGTGTGTGTGGGCCCACACAACAGCCTGCGTACTTTTTGTGTTTCGCTGGTTGAGAAAACTGGTTTTATTTAGTTTTATAAAAGGTGCATTCTGAGTTTTTTGGATTATAATTTGACGTAGGGGGGAATTAAAGGTTTGTTTAAGGTAAACGGTTAAAACCATTTGATTTAAAAAGGTTCAAAAAGGCAATTTCAGTTAAAAGACATTATTTATTGAAGGTATAAAAGATTCTTGAGGACTTATTTATCTTATATAAAATATTTTAGTTTTTGTTTTTGAAGAACAATTAAACTTTCTTTTCTTTTCCTTAATAAATATATGTCCAGAAGCCATGGCATGTAAGCTCAGTTGTTCCATCCTTTTTGAGTAAAAATACATTTAATTTGTTCACAAACTCAGGCCCCATCTCATTGTCCTCACCACTTCCAGTACATTAGTATAGCTATATGAGATTGGGGTTACACATGGGTATTCATTCGCATTGTTTGGCTCAGTCTAATGAGTGACGATTCATTACATTCGACTGAAGTCACATTAGTTAGTTAGAGGGAGGCGCTCTATATTCTGGCTGTCAGTGCACCTTGAGAGAAACAGATTCATAAACCCACGATGACAACGAGAAGAAGCAGCAAAAGCATTGCATACAAATCACCAACATGTAGACAGCAGCAAGTAGCTCTAATGAAGGGAAGCTAATGTTTATTTAAGGCTGCTGATACAAAAGCTTCAACTATCACTGAAGCGAACAGCTGAGTTGTTGAGCAGGACAGAGAGACAGCAGCTCTGCAGCTCCCTACTACGGCTGCTCTCCACTGACAATAGCAGCTTTGAATGATGCTGAGGCTAAAAGACGCGGGACAGAAGGAGACGCACTCAACATTAGCAGCATCCGCAATTAATTTTCTGTCATTTTGAGATTTTAATACAAGATTTTTGTTCCTAAATTCGCATCCTAATTTTAAAACAACCAGTGTAGATAATTTTGTGCTGAAGTAAAATTTCTTATGACATTAGTGTCTTCATGAATTAATAAGAAATCGGCCAATATTATTAGCATTCAATGTTGTATGAGGCTTGAAGGCTCTTTCCTGTATTTCTATTAGATCCTATCCAACCACACACAATGTGTTTTTATATTATTGAACTGGGGGCATCCAAAAAAATTTTTTATCGAATATGTTTGTATGTGTGTGCGTGATTATTTGTCTGTTCTTATGTTTTTTTGCGATTTATACTAAAATAAGTATGAGCAGAAAATACTTAGAAATTCCTCCTGAAAGGTTTGCAATGCTGACACCAGTGACTAATAGCGGCTGCTCGAGACGAGATGTGGTCAAAACGTGTCCACCTTTAAGCCTAATTGCCTCTGACAAATAATACTGTAATGATAGGAGGTGAGTCACCAGCTTCAGCCTCCCTCAAGTAGTCATGCAATTTGTCGAGGTTGTGCATCGCACGCATCAATATGGAGCTCATGTCTGCAGTGGTATTAACCTCCTTTTTAAGTCTCTCTACTCCCTTTTTTGTAATTAGGCAATGAGGTTTGTTTTCAGTGGGAAAGAGACATTATTGTAGGTCATTAACCCTGCAGTTATGAGCAGCGGTGGCAAAAGTATCCCACTTATTTTCGTCTGTACAGATGTTGATCCAGCTTATTTACCGGAGAAACAACCAAAAAGAAAAGGTCTTGAATGGTGCTCAAAGTATAAAAGTAATGGGATCCTATCAAACAATGTTTCTACATGGGGAGCCACATACTGTAGCAGGTGGAAAAGTCACAAACCAATTTCTAATTCAGGGTGATTTTAAAACTTGTGTTCAGTATTATAAGTGCAGAGTATTATGTTTTAAGGTGTTATTAGACTTTGCGTTTGAACTATGAAACCTGCGTATATTCAAGTCCAAAGTTGAATGAAAAATTCAGTAACCTTTCTATAAGGCAGGCAAATATCCGTAATTAATAAGCATGTATTTTCTATTGTTATTTAATTTCTTTCCAAATGCTGGTACAACTGGAGCTATCAGAGAATTATTGGAGTGTATATTGAAGATGTTTGGATTCTTCTCTCTGCACTTAATGTGTTTTCTTTCAACTGGTGGTTCTTCTTTTTTCCTTGAGTTTCCCTACCATAAAAACGATTTTTTTTCCTTTGTTTTCTTTTTATTAAAGTCTTAAAAAGGTCATTTGCTTATCCTCTTGGGTACTATCCAAATAAGAAAGATTGAAAAGGAAAAAACTACAATAATCATTTCATTTTTGTGTATTTTACGCAGTACATACATGCTTGCATTTTTGTATCTGCCGCATTTATGTATTCACATTTATTGCCTTATCCATGCACAATATCAACTCTAAAGAAGCAGGGATCTACAAATAATTTAAACCCTATATTTGCTGTAAAGGATTGAAAATGGGACTGCAAAGTGGTGTAAGGATTAGGTCTCTCAGCTCAAGAAGGTTGATCTTATGGGGGGATTTAAGTGTGAATATTCTTGTTCCCTCTGTGCCTGTATATCTTTGGCTGCTTTGACCTTTTCCTGTTGTCCAAAAACATACTTTGAGGTCTGGAGTGTCGGATCGAATCTAGTGCTCCGTTACAACCCTGCTGTAAGAAATAAGGCAATATAGATGATAAATGGATGGGCATTCAATGGACACCTATTTTCAACTATCATGTCAATTGTTTCTGAATCATTTTAATTCAATGTAGAATTTAAACAATCTTCAAATCATTGCATTCTGTTATTGGAGCGGTGCATGAAAATCTGTATTTGAACATGTTACAGCTAAAAAACAACAACAAAACAAAACAAAAACATGTGAAAGCTCATCCTGCAGGACTTTGCACCGGAATGCCTGTACACGTGCTGATTAATGGCTGGTCATGGCACTCAGAGTTGTGATGTGCACTATGAGACAGTGTATTATGCTAAACTGCTGATTCATTGTGTGTTTGGACTGCGGTGTAAACACGAGCGTGCATGCATATGCTCAAAGGATGCACATGTAGCTGAGTTGCTTATTCACACTGGGATGACACATGCGGTTAAGTTGAAGCTGCCCAGACGGGCTGCAAAAAAAAAAAAAAAAAAAAAAACACATGCACATGGCACACATGCACGACAGTGTACAATGCTCCTGCCGCGGGATTATGCAGGTAAACCTGTGAGTTCAATCTGTGGCTGGTGACTAATACCCTGCAAAGAGGTTTTCAGCGGACGGCTCTGCTCCGGGCTGCTAATGCTCCCCAGACGTATGCATGTGCACAGTATAGGAAAAGTCAATACAAGGAAGAAGTAGTGGAGATTCCAGATGTGCAGTTCTTTATTGTTTTAAAGGGGTCATTGTCATCTTGTTTGAGTCCACACATCTACCTTGCAATAGAGGAAATGCTCAGCGTGTTGCTCTTTGGACTTAAAACTGAAAGTAAGTGGTGAGAAAGAAGATTAAAGGTGTTGGAGGAAAAGCAGGGACGGTCAGGTTGTGCGGGAAACAGGAAACAAAAAACAATATGCCAATATGTTCCTGGACATCAATGGTAAAATGGTAAGAAGTGTTTATTTCTATTACTATTATTACGCTGTGTATGTGTGATTTATGTGAATGGCTTTTGAGGACACTTTCTAATCTGCTTGTCACTGTTTTTATTCTGCAGGTTTCATCCACAGAAGAATGTGTAGGACCTATGAGATTGACCCAAGAGCCAATTCAGGTAGGAGAAAATATATATGGTTCCTTGGAGTGATTCGTATATTTTTTGTGCTTGTGCACCTCTTGAGGCTCACGTTTTTCTGAGACAAAAATTATAGTAATTATAGTCATATGCATAATTTGTTACGTTACCTTATGTGACTGAGTTATGTGTCTTCTTATAAGGCACATAACTGCATGTTACGGCATGTCCTGGCACTGGATCGAAGCATAGGCCAATCTCCAAATATTTCTTAATAACCTTTCTCTCATACTTTCATCTGCCGATGTTTATGCAATAGTTATTTATATGCACAAATTCCATGTACACTTGGGCTCTTTTGACAAGTTCGGACACTTTGGGATTGTGCAAATATATTGTCCTACTGGGAAAATCAGTTCCAACAACTTCCTGGGTGAGCAAAGTGGCAATCCTTTCAAAGTATAATGTTTACAAGTGAGTGCATGTAAAGAATAGTTAACAAAAAGAGCTGTTGAGATACCAGTGTTTAATAATCATTTAGAAGTGATTTTGAAAGCATGTTTTTATGTGACTTCCGACTTTAAGCTTAGATACACAACTACATGTTCTCTTTACTGGAGTCCAAGATGCGTATGAATAAATAAATAATAAAAGCAGGAAAAGGGATGATGCAATGTTACAGAGGGAGCAGATGTTTCTCTGGTTAAGCAGGAGTGAGACGTTAATGTGGGACAACCGCCTCAGATAGACATTATTACACCTTATTTACATGAATCAAAGTGTTTAAACAAATGTAATGCCATGAAGTGAATGTTGAAATTACCTCTTCAAAGGCTCTTCGAGCTGACAAGCTAATATATGATTCATAAATAAGGCAGTGCCTTTGTACGAAATACTGCGTCTTAATTATGGGAAATAAAATCATTTATATCAAATTTCACATCAAAAGTATGGAATAAAGTCATCTTTATAAAGTCATATTTAGCTGACAATGTTCTTCTGTAATGATTATTCAGAATTATAGGATATACATACGTTTATATAAAATGCTAATTCATAGATTTGGGATGAAACTCGCGATTATTCAATGTAGAGGAATTTAACTAAATACAAAGGCAAAGTCATGTTGGAAATGTAGTTTGTATGTATATCTCAAACATAACCCCATGACATATTTAATTGAATTACTGAGTCACGATTATGGGATATTAAATCCTTATGAAATATTATGTCATATTAGCGTTCTTCTTTCCATTCATCTTCTTTACTGCTTCATCCAACTTACAGTCTTAGACTGAAGCTAATCCCAAATGAATGTGGGAGGTCCACTGGACAGGTCACCAGTCCATCACACTTCAAATACAGAGAGACAATCAACAGCACACATTCACACCCACGAGTAAGTCAAAGTTTTTTGGGGACTGTGGGAGGAAACCGAAGTAACCGGAGAAAACACTCGTGCACAGGGAGAACATGCAAACGACACAGAGAGAGGCCTGTCAGCCCGGGCTTCAACGTTTTCGCTGTGAGGTGAGAGTGCTAAGTTATATTAACTTATTTAACTGAAATACGAGGTCGTAGATATGAGATGTGAAGTCAGATGTGCATGAAACGACATCGGAATTGCAGGCTATTACGTCAATGATATAGAACTTTAAATCATAATTATTGGGTGTAAAGTTGTAACTTTAAGGTGTAAAATCGCATCGATTAGATACATATGTTATGGGTATAGAGTCAGTTTTATATCAGTATTTTTTTTATTTTTGTCTATACTTTATATTGATTACTTGTCTTGACTTGTGACTTTGTTCATGTTTGTGTGGTTTTATTGTGACAGCTGTTCTTGAAGTCCTATATGAATATCATTCTAAGGTTATTATTTACATATTAGCTTATAAGCCTAACAATGTAATAATGACAAAGAATATCAGAATTCTGAGTTTTCAAGAAATCAGGCATGAGATATAAATCAATAAAAAAAAAATTCACATTAAGTTTTTTTTTTTAAGTCACCTCATACATAGTTTTTCTCTTTTTACATCCGCTGTGCATCAGTCACTCAAAATAATGGGCTTTTTTCTATCTCTGGATAGAGATTCACCAAATGATGGGAAAAATACACTGAAGAAATCTTATCAAAACTAAAAATAAAGATAAAGTTGCAGAACGTTTTGAGAAAAATTATACTCAGGTACGCCTCCGTCTTTGGCGTTATTGTAGCATTAAAAAGTTGTGAGTCTGTCTTCCTATTGTTTTGTGTTGCAGTGATTTAAACCGTCTGAATAGAAATAATTGATAGTTCTGGCTCTGGCTGAAGCCTCTTTACTGAGATGTTTTATTTTCTGGAGTAACTGCACCGCGTTTGCTCTGCTTTTGGAGGCTGTTGTTGTTCTGCTTGATCCCAGATACCCTCCAGGCACCTTGTGTGTCCTCTAACATCACCCCGCCTGGGATTCTGTCTTACCCCCTCAAGAACTTAGTAATATGGCAAGGGGGAGGTAGGACTGAGTCAGGGATTGTCCGTGCTCATCCTCTGCTTGGGGATTAGGACGCGCGCTAGTAAGATTTATCCTTATGTAACAAAGAAAGTAAGAGCTCCCGATCTGGAGGTTACCAGCTGGTAACACAAAGCATTCCTCTGATCTGACGGCTCCCACTCGGGAGAATCGACTACTTTATTAGGTGCTCATTTATTGCTTTGATTTGATTTGCCTGGGTTTGGAGCTGGTTTGACTGAACTCCAGGGGTTTCTGAGTTCAGCCCAGCGAAGGTGATGTGAGCGTCCTGGCATGCCACTCGTCTTCATGTAGAGCTGCGGGATCCTGCTCGATCCCGTCGCCCTCCTCCTCCTCCTCCTCCTCCTGGTTCATCTCGCCAAGAAGCATCGAAGCAGGAATCTCTGGCTGCATGCAGGCAGGTGGAGAGGCTGAGGGTTTTTTATAAAAAAAAAAAAAAAAAGTCTTGTAAGATCTCATCTCATGCTCCATAAAACCCTTAAACTGTCCCTCCCTCACCCCTTCAAAAAAAACAAAAAAACAACACAGCCCCCTTTGGAATTGTACCTCCAGACCTCCGCTGGATGCCTGACCTAACCCGCCCCTCTCCTTCCACTGGAATAGAAAGATGAAAAGAGAGATAAAATGCTTTGCAGGAGAGAGTTATACATTGGGAGGTTTCTCTGACATTTACTGCAGCCTCGCGGCTCTGGAGAGTTTCAACTTCTCTACGACCCGCCTCCTGTGCCTTATCTAAAGATTCATGCGTTTGAGTCATTACACAGATAAGTAAATGTAAAACAAGTCATATATTATCATAATTCTTACGCATGTTTCAAAATACTGCAATACTAATGTGTTTAACCTGCAGGGTGTCTGCAATACAGTGGAACCTAACAGGAATAAAACACAATTACAAATGGAGCGAAAAGTCTGTTCAGCAATTGGGATATAAAAAGTCATTTAAAACATGTTTTTCATCTTTACATAAATAAACTTTATAATCCTGTCATATTTTTTGGGGGGGGGGATTTGATTATAACACCAGTATATGTTTTTTTTGTTTTTTTTTATGTACCCTACGTAAATAATTTAGCATTTATTTTCACGACCTCTAAATCCTGGGTGGCTGTCCAAAGGTTAATGGCTTGATTGAAATTTACAAGGCCTCAGACTTTATAGTCTGCTTAATGTAATAAAGTCTGTGTGCAACAACGTGCTCACGTGGCTGCTCACCTTTTATGACCAAGTTACAGAGAAAAAAAAAACTAAACTAAACAAAAAAAGTGCTGATGTGTCGGTTACTTTTGTCATTAATGAAAACAGCGTCAATCTCTTTAAAGTTAAGATTTTGAATAGTCTGTACAAAGTGCGATAAGGTTTTGTGTTTTCCTTTGCAAATATATTGTATATATACAACTATAATTTTTTTAATTAATTTGATTTAATTTAATTTAATTTAATTTAATTTAATTTAATTTACAACTACAAAATTCAAGAAATACAACAAAATTAACACAAATAATAACAATGTCCCTTGAGCTATAATCAAAATATTACATTTATGTAAAAGAGTTGAGAAATGTGTGTAATGTTTTTCAAATTGGCCACACTTGACCATTACGTGTACCGCTCCCACACACCGATCACCGATCATCGGTGTCGGTTCACCCGGCGACACCTCTCTGTGTTTGGGAGTCTCCCAGTGCAAGACGGCATCTGGCCGGCGTGTGCAAAGATGGCAGATTAAGATTTGAACTGTTGCGAATGTGAGTCAGCTCACAGCGGCAGTCAAAGATAAGCCGCGCCAGCTGATGTATTTCAGACAAACCACAAGGCAGAGAGGGACTGGAGACTCTTTGCAATGACGGATTCTTTCAAAATGGAAAAAAAAAGTGATCGTATGGGCTCCTGTAGCCAGATGATTGTGAATTTGTGTACCATTAACAGTGAGTTATATTTCGGAGCGGCGTCTTACAGATATGACGGAGCGCGGCTTAAATCTCTTTCACTTGTGTGTACATGAGATGGGGTATTAAGACCAACGGCGCCTCCTACCAGGCTTATCATTGGTGACATGTTTGGGTGGCGGGTCAGAGATGTGTGCGGTCTGCGTCGCCCCAGGGCCCGCTGGGTACGCTGTGTGTGGAATTTCACATGCTAGCACCGTGGTTACACAAGCCAGCGCCGGATCAAAGACTGTAGACCTTTCACAGGCACTCACCAATACAACCCCGCTTTCTCCCTCCTCTGTCCTCGTCTTCTTTTTACGTCTCCGTTCGCCACTCTCACCTGTTGTTTTTACACTTTCCTGACTTTCGTAACCCAACAAAAAGCGTGTTCCAGCAAGGCTAAACTACATCAGCACATCAGCTCTGTGGTGACCAATCCTGACGTTTTGGTTTCAGAGCAATCAGTTCGAGGATGTTGAATGGATTCATAATAAACCCAATCTGACAGGGATGTCCATGTAGCTTGGCCTTGTGTCTAAACTCCTTTCCTCGACTTTAGATATAAACTTAATCTGACAATGTGACGATTGACAATGTCAATAATTTCTGGAACACACCACTTTTTACTTGTACATACATGCTTTTGTAGACCCGTGGAGAAAACCGATACAAATGGAGAGAGAACATGCAATCTCCACACTGACAAGTCTCCTCATCGGCACATCAATGTCAGACCAGGAATCTTCTCGCTACAACCCTACACTTTTCACATTAGTCAGTGTTTATAAAGATCCCCCGATGTAAGCTCGTGCAAATGAATTCAACTTTAACAACTAACATTAAAGAGGAAGGAAATGATGGAGAGAGCGGGAATAAACTTAAAGTTTCAGGAGAAAAAAACCTTCCAGCCAGCAGATGTAGTTTACAGATCTTTAATGAACTTTAACTGAACTACAGTTTAACTTGGCTCACTTTGTGAAAGTGACTCTCTTTGGAGCCAAACTCCAAGTTTTCACTGTTCCCGCTCATTGACACAGGCCCCATGCGGACGACATCCACTGATATCACTCCACCAGATTTTACAGTAAAACCGTGCAGGAAGCCGACAGTGTCGATGCTTTTGTTCTGCTCATACTTGTTTCATGCACTCACTCACCCCCCCCCCCCCTCTCTCTCTCTCTCTCACCTCCATGCTCTGCCTGTGCCACTCTATCCTTTGTTGTTCTTAGAGCGAGTCAGGAGGTGATGCTGCTGCGAGGCAGAGCGGAGTGCTATTGCTTCTGGCTGTGTGTGTGTGTGTGTGTGTGTGTGTGTGTGTGTGTGTGTGTGTGTGTGTGTGTGTGTGTGTGTGTGTGTGTGTGTGTGTGTGTGTGTGTGTGTGTGTGTGTGTGTGTGTGTGTGTGCTGTGTTTCCTCGCCGCTGCACAGCAGAGGTGGCCGGAGTGCTCTGTGGTTAAAATACAGTGTGGGATCAAAACCAACAGTCCGTGCTCTGCAGGCTTCACATGTGAAATTGCAGAATTTGTTTTTGATTCTCGGTTTTAGCTGAAAGAATAATACAGCACGAGACAGCGGCGTCATGGTGACGTCTACGTGCTCGTGATAATTTCACCGCCGCTTCCATTCATTTCAAACTCCATTTTTAGAACCGTGCGGGGCGCTTGGAGTCCTTCCAGGCGTGCTCTGTGCAAAGAGTAGAGGTGTAGACTGTAAAAATGAACAAGCTGTTTCGAATTCCTAACCCGACGACTGCTGTTACATTTTGAATTAGACGAACTGAAAGACAAGTAATCTGCATGTATATTGGAGTTTTCATCTTGGATTAATCATAACAAAATTAAAGCTGGTAAATAGTTTTTAATTAATAATTGATATATACATATACACACAGATCTTACATGCAGGCAAACCCTAACCCGCACACACACAAAATAAAGGTGGTTAAAACTTTGTACAATGCATCACACTGAGGTTCAAGAATTCATACCTCTTGAACTACAATTTGCCACAATATATCCAGAAATATAATCTGATGTAATCTGCCCAGACTTCCCGGAGAAAAGCGTCGCCACAGCATGATGCTGCCACCCCCATGTTTCACAGTGTGTTCAGGGTGATTCTCCGCCACACATTTACTGTCACAAGTTCAATTTTGGTCTCACCTGACCAGAGCTCCTTCCTCCACATGTGCGCCGTGTCCCCAACATGGCTTGTGGCAAAGTGCAAACGGGACTTCTTCTGGCTTTGCTTCATGGCTTCTTTCCTGCCACTCAATTTGCAGCGTAGCGTGCATGACGTGATAGTTGTCCTGCGGATAGACCTGAGCTGGAGATGTCTCCAGCTCCTCCAGAGTCACCACGGTCCTCTCGGCTGCCTCTCTGGTCAATGCTCTCCTTGCACAGCCAGTCAGTTTAGGTGGACGGCCATATTTTAGTAGGCTTGCTGTCGTGCTGTATTATTTACGTTTACGGGTGATGGATTGCACAATGCTTACTGTAACGTAACCCTGCTTTAAACTTCTTCACAGCTTTGTCCCTGATCGGTCTGGTGTGTTCCTTGGTCTGACATATACTGTATATATATCGTTGTCAGTCTTGGAACTGTGGAAGGAAATCGGCATGTAACCCAAGAGAACTTAAAACCTGGACTACTTCTTGTCCCAGCGATAAATACAGTGTCACAGTAATACTTTGTCTCACCCCGGTGTGTCTTTCCTTCACCTTTCCTCAGGTCCTGCTGGTGTTCGCTAAGGAGGACAGCCAAAGCGATGCCTTCTGGTGGGCGTGCGACCGCGCCGGGTTCAGGTGTAACATCGCCCGCACGCCCGAGTCCGCAGTTGAGTGTTTCCTCGACAAGCATCACGAGATAATAGTCATCGATGGACGTCACTCACGCTACTTCGAGCCTGAGGCGGTCTGCCAGTGAGTCTTGATTGATTGATATCAATATCAAATATGCTAAGCCAATCACAACTTAGAATTAGAACTAACCAATGAAGCATATATTTGGGTTGTAGGAGGAAAGAAAAGCTAATAACGGCCCCAAAATGCCATCAAGTCAGCCATCGATAGAGCTCTAAATGCAAGTCAATATGAGTTATATTTAAGCTTAGTCAGCGTTCTTTCATTTGTTGAAAGTATTGTATTTTCCACATTTAGCTGCTTCCAGGTTACTACAGAAGAAGAGACACTGTGACCATCTGTGGGTATTATACCAATATAAGATGATCATCATTTCGTCGAATAAAAACAATATTAGCGCTCAGTCAGATTGTGTTTTTACCACAATGAACTAGATTTCTTGTGTTGTTCTTCGGCGTGATTTGGAAAAGTAAAATCATCAAGTGCTGAGATTTTTAGTCTTTCCCACAGAAATCAATTTTGCACCACATTGATCAGGGCTCAGTGTGATTAAAAGCTCTATGTTAATTTGTTGTGGAGGGCTTGTTGGTGCCATCTGGTGTTCAGGAGAAGCACCACAGACCTCTTTACGTAGAGCACACAGAGCTTTCTGTAATCAAACAGGTCCTTTCAGTTCAGAAAGTGGCAGCTGATACTACAGTTACAAAAGAGGGACGTTTATATGATATTGAACTGCATTTTGTTTGTTTGTGGAGATGAAAGCTGAATTGTGGCCCAGAGAGAAACACATGAAGACCTTTGTATGTCTCGACTTCTTTTGGGTTTATTTAATTTTCTTTTTTCACACTGAACGCCCCGGGCCAGTCTTTTATAGAATCATTTGATTGTAGAATAACTCCATTCGTTCCTTGTTCTCAGCTGTTCGCTGAAGTCGCGCCGGTCACACTGGCCTGACTCCTTTTACTGTCGGCGCTGCGTGAGCACTTCAGGATTTATTTAGGAAGTATTTTTAGTCATGCTTTTCGTTCAAATTTGCACATCGTAAACTGTTTCCTCCCTTTCCTGCCCAGTTCCTTCAAAATATTTGCTTGGTTTTCATGCCGTCGTCTTGATTTAGTGCCGTCAATGATTAATGCAAATGACGAATGAAAGCTGGATTCCCTTCAGCCTTCTGACATCTGTTTAAAAGACAACTCATTCCTTATTATTTTAGCTGAGACTCGTGACAGCTCGTTCTGTTAGATTTAGTCTTTTCTGCAGACCCTTTTGGGTTTTCAGTTATTGTTAGATGCAGTGCTGACCCGTCCAGAGCTCGACACAGAAAGCCACCGCCGTATATTTTGTTGAGTGATTTATTGTAAGTGCTTCATTATTTCCCAGAGTAAAAGAACAGATGCATTCATCTCTCCTGTCTCCTGATTTCCACGGCTTGGCTGCTCCTCCCTATTTGTCCGCTGCTCTGTCGCTCCATCACCATTTTCACCCTCCTGTCTCTTTCTCTCTCTCTCTCTCTCTATCTCCTCCATCACTCTCCGTCACTGTCTGCTCATTCCTCGCTTCCCTCCTCCTCCTCTTCCTCCTCCTCTTCCTCCTCCTCCTTCAGGCCACTTTCCCGTACGCCCTGCCAGCCGTGTGGCTTTGTGGCCGAACCTCTAAAGCACATGTTGTGTTTGGTGTTTCTGTGTAAAGCGCAGAAATGTTCTGCCGTTCCTTTGTGGTCATGACATCAGCCCCAATTTGCCCACATGTTTATCCTGCCCGAGCCCGGGTCCAAGCCGCCTCTCCTGAGCTCAGAGTGTGGATGAAGTGAACTCCCGCTGACACCCCGGCTGCCTTCTAATCAGCATTCGTTTCATTTCACAGGATGATCCGCGCCACAAAGCCCTCCGAAAACACAGTTATTCTTGCTGTTCTACCACAAAAGTAAGTTTGCTTTGGTAAAATTTTACATTCTGTGTTATCGACAGGGTTATCTGTGAGGTGAGGCTTAAAAAAAAAGCAACCTGGAAATGTTTCTTTATGCTAAGCTTAAAAATATTTGTGAAACTGAAAACATAGTCTTTAATACCCCTGTAGGCCTGACCATGAAGTCTTCCTTTGTCGGTGTTGCTTTTCAAAAAATATACGCTTGACAGGTGTTACTTCATGAAGAGACCAAATTTTAAATTATATTTTAGTAGTTCACGCAAGGGGAGAAGTTCATTCACTGTTCAAAATCCTTATTTATCTGCTCAGTTGATCCATTTCGAAATATATAATTTTATCGCTTGTGTGTTTTCTAGGCCCTTCCATTTGTTAAAGTCCAATTTTCTTTTTTATTGGCCAAAAAAAATCCCATAAAAAAGTGCTGATTAAAATGTGGCATCAGCCTCATCATATTGCTGGCTGCTGATGAGCCAAAAAGAAAATGTATTTGAAAATATTCACACCGATATTTACACATATCTGTGTGCACCATGCATACGCCCATTCGAATATGCCGAATAAAATCACATTAAAACTACTTGTAGACCTTTATTCTATCTAAAAATAAACGTTAATCATACAAAACTACCTAACTTTTAACTTTTATTTAAGAGAGCTTGACATCAATGACACTTCCAAGTGAACTGAAGACAAAATAAAAAATGAAAAATGGAAAAACGTAATGTGAAAGGAAATACAGAACTCTGTTTGGTGGAATCACTCACTCTGTATCACGCAGGATACAGTCACTCATAGCAGGAAGCTGCTTTCGGGGCCTTTAAGTTATATTGTTTTCTTTACACTGGAGATATGTTCTTGACAAATGTTTGTGGTTTGTGATGGTAATAATTCTTTTTTGTCACTGTACAGCCCGCCGGACCAGGAAGAGCCATCTGTTCTTCCTCTCCTCTGTGCTGGATTTAGCAGAGTACGTTCAACAACTTGTGTTGTGTTTGCTTCTCCAAAAGGCCTTTTTTTTTTTTTTTTCATACTCTGAAATAGCAGCATGTTGCCAGTTTTCAAACGAGCTCTTCTTGTCGGCGGTGCCTAATGGTGTGAAAATGACGTCGAACATTTCAGAACAACTCGCTACCAAGTGAATACTGACTCATTGAATTTTCCACTCCCCTCTCTCACTCTTTCCCCTTCTCCTCCAAACACCACTTAACCTTGTTTGGTCTCCAGAGGTTTGTGGAGAACAGCAGTGTAGCAGCCTGCTATAATGAACTCATACAGATTGAACACGGGGAGGTGCGCTGTCAGTTCAAACTCAGGTACGGCAAAGAAAGAAAAAACGACCCGAAACCATGCAGATGTTCACCGATCAGCCAAAACATTATGCCTTTTTTTTTGTGTCCAAGACATCAACTTAGCGGGCAATATGTTCACTTGCTGACATACTATCAGGATTAATGATAAAGAGATGTGTGTAAATCACTTGCCCTATCAAATGGTCCTAAACTTATGGCTGATCGGTGTGTCTACATGATCAGACACACACTGTGCACAACTTGGTGCAGAAACCTTTTTTCTTGAGTCACAGTTGAGGGTTTCTTTAACTTGCAGGGCTTGCAACTCTGTCTTCACTGCTTTGGAGCACTGTCAGGAAGCTGTGGAGATCACCAGTGAGGACCACATCATACAGGTAGATCATATACTGTACATACATGTGCAATGCAACTCGATCCAATTCCATTTGCTTATACCCACTTGTTATTGACACACGATTGTTTTATTACGATAACACAGTCATGTCATTCTTGTTTTTAATTGTTCTCAATGAGCAGTTTCAGGAAATCGAACAGTAGTGACTCTCTGTAAATCTAATTTTTTGTCCCAGTATGTGAACCCGGCATTTGAACGGATGATGGGCTACCACAAGGGCGAGTTGATTGGGAAGGAACTGACTGAACTTCCCAAAAGCGACAAGAACAGAGCAGACCTGCTGGACACCATCAATACCTGTATCAAAAAAGGAAAGGTCAGTCACCTATGATGAAGCAAACATCATCACCCGTCAGGTGATCCAGTGTCCCTGAGCTTTGCTGTCTCTGGCTGACAGGAATGGCAAGGTATTTACTACGCCAGGAAGAAGGCGGGCGACAGCATACAGCAACACGTGAAGATAACGCCTGTCGTCGGCCAAGGAGGGTAAGGAAAAAAAGAATTCAACAGGGTTATCATGAGCTCAGCATGAATCAAAGGGCTTATTTGAACTTACGTCTGTCTTCCTGCAGAAAGATTCGACATTTTGTAGCTATCAAGAGGCCTCATATTGACAACAATAATCAGGTGAGTCAAGTCTCCATCATACATCATCCAATATAAATACCTTCAAAAAGACAAACAAACAAGATTAAATATTAAAATGGCAAAAGCAACATCAAATTGATGTTAAACAATCTATTTTTATCTAAATTAAAGCCATAATGAGGAATAACTTAATAAATAAATAAGTAAATTTACACACGAAAAATCAAACTCAAAAGATAAAAATAATGAAGAACTGCCTTTGTTTCAATTAAAGGATTTTCAATGTTTAAGTTTTTTAGTATTGACTTTATTTTAGCCCGTTTCAGGGTGCTGTATACTATAAGACAATCGCGAATGCTCATCAAATTTTAGGGCCCTCATGGATTCTGGAATTCTCACAAACTCCAGACTATCAGTGTCCATTTGAAAGGAACAAGAAAATAATGTTGGAGTTACCAAATATGGTTATTTACCTGAACAAGCGTTTACACATCTTAGTTAAACAATCCCCATCCTCATTTTGCGTGTCCCCGTTGTGCTGCCTCAACATTCGCGACAAACTTTGCCCTCCAAACGCTTTCTGTGAAATGTGCCTAAAACTCTGATTTGTAAGCTCACATGATAAATCCTCTGCACATAAGCCTTCTGGCAGCAAAAAGTCATTTGCCAAAGAAAAAACTTTAATAGTGAGGTTTTGTGTTTTTTCTTTCTTCTTTCTCTCTGTTGTGGAACTTAAACAAATGTCAGTCATCGTAATGCTTCAGTACAGCTTGGCCCAATCAACCCTCATGAACAAGTGAACGACTTGGTCATGGATTGCAAACTGCTGGCAGTTCTTTTTTTACATAAATGCTCAAAGTAAACTGGAGTATCGGACTTAAATAACGGCGCATTGCTGCCTCACGGGCCTCCAGCTCACCGACTCTGAAGCAGGTGAGTCGCTGTGCTCAGCTGGGGTCTTGGCCAGTAACGTCATACTACGCTAAGCTACGGCTAAGCTACGGCTAAGCACCAGGATTCCCCACTAAGGCCTAGCGAGGCTAGCAGCCAGGCGCCAGGGCTATTTATACGCCTGGCAGCGCTACACAGGGACTCGCTTTAGCTCGCTGCTCTCTTTCATCATGTGTGCATAAGGTGAGTCAGCCGTTGGCGTCTGCCTGCCAAAGCCACATGGCATTCATTCCTGCCGCCCGGGATCGGGAATCCTCCGACATGGCAGGAGCTGATCCCATTCTCCTAATCATGGAAGTCATCCCCCACAACCCGAGCTGCGCTGGGTCAATTAAACCACGTTATGATCGTGGCCCTTTGAATTCTCTCTCATCAAAATGTGTTAAGGAGGAATAATGTTGTTGTTGTTTTTTTTAAATGATTCATCAACTTTCACCTTTTACATTAGTGGATGTTTTGAAATAGGAGATTTGTGTACCTGGTGCAAGGGAACAACATAAAGTAAAAGTAGCAGCTAAGAGAAAAAATAAACAAGCAAATGTATATTAATTGCGAACAAATATGATAGATCAAAAGTTTTCTTAAGAAAAGAAAATGTCTCAAAAAGAAGAAAGGCTTCCGGTTATAGTGCATTAAATAAAACATTTTGGAAAAAAATAGCTTTACAAGCTTTACCTATAAAAGTAAAATTTAACAAAACAAAACCTTTCTAACCAACACTACCAGGCTGGAGAAAATTTGTGATAAATAGTTAACTGACTAAACTACATCACAGCTTGTCAAAAATGTTCTATATTTGTGAATAAATAAATACTAAAGACTTTTTGAAGAAACAAATTCCTTTTTTTTTTTTTAAATCACACTAATATACAGTATGCCTTGTGTGTATGGCCATAATCACACATATTTCATGGTTTATGTATAAAATGTATCTTCTTTCTGGTTGGAATATAGTTCTCAATGGATTTACATTATGTCGTCACACACACTATTTAGTGTCTTGTGTTTTTATTATCACCAGTTTTAGTGGTAATGTGATCGAATATGGTATCACAATATTTCAAATGAAAAACATAATTGAATGGTGTTGCAGTAAAAGGTGCTTTTCTAAGGCAAAGGGTAGCAAAAACATCAGTGTTTAAGTCAATATATGATACACTTAAAGCAAAAGTAGCCATTGTTATTATTTACACAAAAATCTTCCAAACTTATGCAAACAGCACTCATTTCAATGTGTCACATGTAAAGTGCAGAAATATGGTTTTGCTTAGTTGAAAAAAAATTCCCTATTCTACCTAGATGAAAACTAACTTGCAAAATAATAAATAACTTTATCGTATTTGCTATTACTTTACAAAAAAGCTGCCAACAGTCCTGCAGCGAAACTCGCAGTACCAACAACAACGTTAAACAACAGACTTTAAAATAAAGCATCATCACGTTAAACGATTGCAAAGTAGGGGCTAAAGTTCAGTATTGAGGGCCAGTTTGAAAGTGAGTCATGTAACGTGAGCTATGTTTTCTCTTTGATGAGACAACATCCGTCCAGCAACCGAAGGCCACAGAGGTCTTGTCAGGATACCGCTGGTACTTCTGATCTGATTGTGTCTCGTCACTGAGCGCTGAAAACCAGACATCGCTTCTCGTCTTCATCCCGCCCAGCCGTTTGGCTGTGGAGCACACATTTAATTTCATTGCGTTGTTTAGTTTGTAGTATTTGTCCCGTTCAGGTTCACTTTTGTTTGACTCTTAATTATTCATCAACTATTTCCAAGCTAAGTCAAAATATAATTTTATTGGATTTTTTTTGTTTATAAATCTATTTGTGCTTTTCAGCCCAAGAAGCTTATTACAATGCAGCGAGCTACATCTGGCAACCTTGGATGTCATTAGAAAAGTTTATGCTGTCTTAATCCTATTTAGTCAACCTGGGAGACACAAGAGACCTGAGAGCGACAAACCTCAGAATTTAACTGACTTTTTTTGAATAAGCGAAAATGTAGTTATTTGATTCAAAAGCAATCCGTCATTGAAATATTGCCAATATCTGAGCTTATGACGTATTCAATCACAAGTCGTTGACTTATATTGCAGCATGTTTTGCTGTGAACATGAATCATTACGTAAACACGCGTCCCGCTCTGTCAGCAAGTTGTAGAGGTGCAGTGAGTCACCGGGTGAGGAAAATCTTCTTTAACGAGATTAGAGGCTCCACACCGCCACATTAACATAACCTGTGTGTGACTAACAGGATGTACTGTACACACTGTCACCTGCAGGGAAACAGATTCCTACAAACCCGGGGGAAATGTTTTTCAGGGAGAGCGTTACTTTCAATTGTCATCGTCTTGCTGATCAGCGTTCGGTCAACACATCCTCAGTTAAAGCAAAGAAATAAAAGAATAAACAAATGCAGGACAGCAAGAAAGACAGAAACTGAGAAGATGATGGAAAATAGTGATGCCACATCTACAAATCCAGGCTTTCAAATGTGTGAAGTAAAAGTATTTTTTGCAGAATGTTCAGCCATCCTTTCTACTTCCTTCGTCATTTTCTATAACCAATTTCTCAACTCTGAGTCCAGCTCTCGCTGACATTGGTGTCATGTCACCGTGTCTCAGTCAATCTCATGGCTAATTTGTAGCGAGACGGACGCTCACCACAATCCCGGCCAATTTAGAGTCAACTATTGATCTAACGCGTATCAGTAGTTCACTCACACAGGCATAAAGGGAAGACGTGCACGACTCCATATTTGCCGTCACGAACATGGAATATGGGGGCTTGTCTCCTCGATTACGCAACATTCTGAAAGCGGTCAATGCTAATAGATCGATGGAACATTCCCTATGCATGTATAATTCTTGCACTGTTTATTATTACATCTGTTTTATTGTGAAAGAAAGGATTCCTCAGCTGGCAAACTGTGACATCTTCTTTCTGGACATTATATTAAGGCATCACACTTTCACATACTGTGTTTTTCTTTCTTTTTATTTGCCAAGTTATTATTTGCTCTATCACTCCAATACGTCTGATGACTTCCTCCACCTCTGCTTTTATAATGAAGGCCGTAGAGTAAAGAGTTTGAAGTTTACGGCTTTAACCACCAGGATTCATCGTGTGCTGCGTTCGGGATGCAGGGTGATTCTATTTGTTGCAGCGGAAAGCTAACCAGCGGAGCTCCTCTTAACCTGAACCGTCTCCTGCTCTCTTGTCTCTCAGGTCCACAAGTCCAACAAAGAAGAGCGATGCAGCGGCGAGCATTCTCAGTCAGGTAACTTGACACATTCCGGACAGCTTTTTAATCACGTTCCGACATTGTACGTGCGGTCTCTTTTTGTCCCGCTCACTTGAGCTTTAAGCATTATCCGAAGCCGTGAAGAGAATCTCTGTTACCTTTTCGCTAAGCTCTTGTTGCACTTACTGGAGTTTGAATGAGCTCGTTGACACTTGACATGACACTTTCGGTTTGAGGGCCGCTGGCTTTCTCGTTTCTGGCTGCTGAGTTAGTTTCAGCATCAGCAGAAGCTGCTATTTCACAAAAAAGTCTTGTTTAGTGAAAGACAGGCACCTCATTGCACCTGAACTAAGTCATGTTGAAAGCTGCCCGAAAGACATTAGCATTAGCCCGTATCCACAATATGTGCATCACCAACACTTGACGGATTAGTCTTGAGGCAAAAACATTTGAAAACATTTTATTTTGTGAATGAAATCGTTAGTAAAAAAGGACACTTCTTTATGTCTATATCAGGAAGTGAATGCCAAACCCTAACCTAAGAATATTTTACCCACGGTTTGTCTTCATTAGTCACTTTTAGAGTCCAAAAAACATCGACTAGGTTTTCATTTGCACTGTTATGAAATTACATTAATTACTGAGGCATCGCATGTTCAGTAAAAAGTACATCACTTCATTGGACAATACTTAATGTGCATTTATTGTCCATTACTTCCCTCTGCAGAGTGCCATTCTTTACGTCACCGAGACCGCAGGAAAGACTCGATAGACGCCAGATCGATCAGCTCTCGTGGTAGTGACGGTAAGCCTTTTCAAAGTGCATTATCTCTCTCTCTCTCTTTTTTTTTTTTTTAGAGCCACAATTGGAATGGAATGGAGCGCCACTTTCTGCTGAAAGGATAAAACAATAGAGCGAGTGAGTGAGATAAATGCAACAAGAACAAGGTGAAGGAAGGAGCACAAAGGAAGAACGGCTTGAGAAAGAAATTATCAATGGAGGGGAGAGCGGGGGGGGGGGGGGTGGCCAGCAGCGACTCAGTGAGTCAGACCTTGTTATGGTAGGTACTTGAACTAAAGAGATCCTAAAGAGAGAGATGCTGTGGGCTGATGGCATGCGTGCCTCCCTCCTGAAATGTCTTTGACGTAGTTTCTGCTATTTTCAGGTCACTCAGCCGGCGTGCTGCCGCCCCTCTGCCTCACGTGCGGCACGTTTTCCTAATCGAACCACGTTGATTCATCTTTCACTTCCTTTGCACGTCATACTGAGATTTACTTTTCTCATCGTTCTCTCCGAGGGTTTCACTCATAAACTCCTCTTTCATTCATAAATCTTCCTAATGATGGGCGGATGCTTACAAACTCCTAGTTTAATATAGATGTATAGTAAATAGACGCCATAGGATTAGAATCAGCGGGAAATCAAATGATTGTTTTTTTGTTTTGTTTTTTCATTTTTTCATTATTTTCTGTATTGCAGCTCCCAGTTTACAGAATCGAAGATATTCCTCAGTCGCCCGGATTCATTCAATGACAATCGAGGCTCCCATCACAAAGGTATGGAGCTTTTATCGATAATGCCAGATTCCAAAAGTGTTTTCGCAATTGTCAAATATTTTCAGACAAAAAGGTACAATTTAGTCTGAGGTGGAGTGCAGCTGAAAAACCTCATTTATTTAGCATGTTTTCACCAGTTTGAGCAGTGTAGAAGTTCTTTACCTCGTCATTGCTCTCGCGGGCTGTTGGATATATATTTTTTTCCAATACAAAATGCACCAAATGCTCTTTGTCACTCTCTTTGGTTCACTTCCTGTATTTGCTATATTTTCCACTGCAAACAAACGTGAGTCAATTTCTGAGACTCACGTTTTAATGCAGACCAGAGTTTGCTCGAAGTTCACTAAACAGTGATTATGTGAAAATGCAAAATGTGTGAATTATGATTAAAAAAAAGAGGTAAATTATTATTTCCACTCTTTCCAGATGTTAACCATATTTAAGCAACTTCAGATTTGAGTCATTTTAAGGTTGAAAAAAGACATTTCTTAAATGTTACCCTCACCGTCTAGTCCTGGTGTTATTTAATAGAATTAAAACCAACCCAACATTTTGTTTTCTGAAAGGGGTGCAATTAACTTTTTCTCAGTCAAAGTTATTTTGGCAGATGTATTTTGTCCCTAAACATTTCAATGGGACCTTGTTCTCTGTGGGACTGTTTCTCCGACCCCTGGTGACCAGTGTAGTCAATGTTTTGATGCTCTTATTTAAGCTTGCTGAGTACTATTGGCAGACTTGCATGAAATTAAATGTTAACAAGTGAAATCCGAGAAGTGATGGCTGTTCTCTGAATTCTCACAGTCATAACACTGGTCAAGTTGTGAGCTGGCTCATGGTTCGGTACCAAAGAGCCCCACATTATTCCCACCATGTCACATTGTCTCCCGCGCCGAGCCCTGTGACGTTTGCGAGCGTTTGAGAAGAAGCTTTATTTGGTGTGATTTGCCCCGGATGAGATTTCCACAGCATCACATGACACATCCACAAACAAAGACACACTTTGTCATAACACGAAGGCTCTTTGTACATTTATTTATGTATTTATGGTGTAAAAGTTCCACGGCAGATTTAAAGGATCTTATTTTGTCCTCATTACCCAGGTAATAAATATCATCAACGCCGCCCAGGAGAGCAGCCCGGTGACCGTCGCCGAGGCTCTGGATCGAGTGCTGGAGATTCTGAGAACCACTGAGCTCTACTCGCCTCAGCTCGCCTCCAAGGAAGACGACCCCCACACCAATGACCTGGTCGGGGGTCTCATGAGTGTAAGAGGCAGCAAGTACACTCACGCTATAAGATTTAGCTTCATTCAAGAAGAAAATGTTTTTTGTTTATTGTGTGTTTTTTGTAATCACATACTAAAAATGTTAGCGCATCACGTGTAAGAAAGAAAATTGAACGTGCTTTCTTCTTGACACATAAAATCTTTGGCTTACCAGATTGGATCAGTTGTGTTTGAAGCCCCAATAGACTTTTTGTTTGTTCATGGTTTGCTTTTTAACTATGACGTGCAAATGTGTGGTCTGAGGGGCTCTTTCACGTCAGCTGATAGACTATAAATTATAGAAAAAAATAAATAAATCATGTTGTTTGAGGATTCCAGTGTTATTTCTGATTATGCAAGCCTGATTCTTATAGTACATTTGATCAAAACATGATTAGACAAACATGAGATTATGACTTGAAATTTGAACATTTGAAAACCCTCTAAAAAGCAAATGTTGATGAAGTTAATGCCTGACTAATTTTAAGACGTTTGAAAAATAAATGAATTGGGAGCGAACTACAAACAAAGTCTCTATATTCTGTATGTGTTGTTAGCTTTAGCCACACATTACAAAATAGGATTCAGCTGACCAAGTATGTTAAGAGGTAACTTTATAAATATTTCCTGTTTAAATCCAAGCTGGGAGCCCGAGTTTGAACAGTCTTTTAATGCATATCAGAAACAGGAAAGAAAAAATAATTGCACGTAAATCATCCAGTCAGTCAAGATGTCTGAGATGAGACTCCAGTTTTTCTACTTCACTTTAAATGTGAACTGTATAATCTGCATCTTAATTAACAGGTGAGGATCCAGAATTAACAAATAAATGGCTGATTTGTATTAAAAAAAATAAATTATAATGAACGTTCATTTCAGCCAAGTGGTGCAAACTAGTTCCTTTGGTGGTGCTGAAGTTACCCCAGTTCAAATCAGTTAGACTTAATAACGCTGCTTTTGTCAGGCGGATCTGGGGAATTTGTCACGGCTGGAAAACTTGTTTCAAACCACTAAAGAGGATCTTTGCTTGGAGTGAGGAACTTCTCATTGATGCTCCATGATGCAGCCTCGCACATGTGATGTAGACACAATGAGCCTTTCTCCTCCCATTTAAATAGTGTTGCTGTTGCCACAGTTTTGTTGGAGGTGTAGCATCAAACAACGGCAAACTTGTTGCAGCGTTTTATGATGAGACACAAGTTTGTTTCCAATGTGACCCAAATATTTGGATTTTGTAACTGATTAATCAATTAGTTGTTATATTTTTTGGCTTCCTATTTTCCCTCCAGGACGGGCTGCGGCGACTCTCTGGGAATGAATATGTTTTCTGTAAAAGTAAGTCAGCAACCGTCACCACATTGGTACAAAAAGATTGGTATTGGCTGGAGATTAAAAGGAACCTGTCACTTTGAATTCATCATATTTTGACCCAAAATATCATCTGTATCAAAACAACTTCAAATCTCTTGGGCAGTGCATTTCAAACAGAACCATTGTATATGTATAGAATTGTAATAGCTCAAAGGACAAACACCAAGGCTCGGCCATTTGAATGAAACAACAACTTTCATTTTTTTTTTAGGTGTATCATAAAAAATAACAAGTCTTAACATATAAACTAACAACTTTGAAATATTTTTTTTAAATTCAAGTCGAGTGTGTTCTAATTCATATAACTTATAACCTAAAATTCTATATGTCAAACTTTCACAATTTGAATAAATTATAGCAAAAGCATCTAAGTATTAAAGAACAAGTGGGCCTACCGAAATGTTATTCTTCCTCACATCGGATTTTGAGATCTGCGTGTGTTGATTGAATCTCATGCATAAATATTACAATTAAAGTGCCTTGATTAAACCAGAAACATGTTCTCTTAGCTCTCCACAATGTCATTGTTTCCATCTGGGTTCGTTACGCAAGCCCATTACAGTGATTAAAGCCACAAGAACACTTAGCGGGGAGAAGATCTAAATCAAGTGTCTATTTTCTGAGAAATCGTCTCATTTTTCATCAAAGTGAAAACTGTATTGGTACTTGAGAGCTCGACATCCGTCAGCACTCGTAGGCTTCTTTAAACAATTGTACTGCTGCGCCCCGTCTTTCCACCACGGGCTCAAAGATTCCAGATTTATAAAATGAGCCACTTATCCGGTGTGTTTGCACATGTGTACAGAGCCAAGATTGGTACGGTTATTCATTATTTACCCGTCAAACCCCACACAGCGCGCTCCCTTCAGGCCCCTTTTATGGTCAAATAACCTTGAACCGCAATGTGCGCGCGCGTGTGTGTGTGTGTGTGTGTGTGTGCCAATGCCTTTTGTCTCTCTGCCTGCCAGATATGAGCCAGAGCCAGCTGGCGATTCCAGTCACTTTGAACGATGTCCCTCCATCCATCGCCGAGATGCTGAACGATGAGGAGTGCTGGGAGTTCAACATCCTGGAGCTCGAAGCGGCCACGCACAAAAGGTACAAGGGCGAACGGACATTAAGGCCCTGAGGCCCCAAAACCAGCAGAGCAATGAGAGTGACCCTGTTGGCCTGACCATGACAATTCCTTAATTAACTTGATTTTAGTAATTCGATCTGAGACGTTTTTAGAAATGTGATCGTTCAAAGCTCTGCTTTACTGGTTTCAGGTGATTCTCTGTTTGTTTGTGGGTTTTTTTTTTTAAATGGTTCCAATATTGACAACTCAAATAAATAGAATTACAATTGTAAAGGCATTTTTATTTCTATACTTCACCTCTAAATTTGTAGAAATACATAGAATACTAACCATTACATGTAGGCTTTACAAATGAAGTCTGGCAAGTTTCATGTTATCTACGATAAATTAGAGCTATCGCAGAATGCATCCTTCAAAAAAACTTTTTTTTAATTTCATGAAAATGTTAAGTAATGTAAAGCTCTCAAAAATGTACCAAAATCCAAGTTTTATGAGCTTTTTATTAAATTTTCCATTGCAGTGTCATGTTAGTCATGAATGTTTCATTTCCACAAAGATTTGCTCGACGTTAGTGAGTTATTCTCTGAATCGTGATACTCAGAAAAACCACTTGAATTTTACACTTAGTTTTGTTCAGAGATTTAATAAAACTGATGATCACTTGCAACTAAAATGACCTGCTATTTTTATTATTTCCACTTACAGAAAGTTTCCTCTTTAAAAATAAAGATAAAAAAAACAAATCATTCATTAAGACCTTAATGCACAACACATTTATTAGTGATTCCTGTTTCTGTGATGCCTTGCAGACCTCTCACGTACCTCGGGCTGAAGATTTTCACAAGCTTTGGCGTGTGTGACTTCTTGAACTGCTCGGAGGCGATGCTGCGCTCCTGGCTGCAGCTCATCGAGGCCAGTTACCACTCCTCCAACTCCTACCACAACTCCACGCACGCCGCCGACGTGCTGCACGCCACGGCCTACTTCCTACGCAAGGAGAGAGTCAAGGTTGGAGGAAAACCCCGTCGTATCCAATATGGCAGACACGCAGCGCTTCCATGTGTATTCTCCAGCTGCATGTGCCAGTTAATTATATTGCTGACAAAGAGAGACACAGGGAGGACATCCAAACTTAGTGAGATGAGACAACTTAAATAAAAACTACACCAGTATTAAACACATTGATTCCATTTATAAATAATATTTGTTATTTATTTGTACATTTTTTGAGGGTGTTTCTTTTTAGAACAAAGTGGCAGATCAGTTGTGTTCAAATTTTGAAGATTCTGAAGATTATCTATCATGTTAAGTTTCAGATAACTCTGTTTTAATAACAAAACAAAGCCTTTATCCTGTAAACATTGCTAATAGAGGTCAGTATTCCGTACACCACCTTCAACAAATCTCACATTAATTCGGTGTTTCTATTGAGAGATGATTTTTATTAAATTAAAAAATAAATGCAGTTCCATTGATACAAAATGTCATTTGTATTTAAATGACCACATACCATTAGTTAAAAGTTAGAAAATACATTGACTTTACATAATAAAATAGAATACAATACCAAAACTGAATCTCCATCATTTTCCTACAGGTCATGTGTTCAGATAATAAGAAAATCATTGACAATATGTATGAAATAAATGTGAATGTGGCTCATTTGAATGAACCAAAATGTCAACAGATACGGTTAAACAACAGTTGGCACCAAGCTTTTTTTTGTATTGAAGTTGCATTTGTAGCATGAACAGCAGAGCTCAGCAAGTAGGTCAACGTGCCCATGATCTTAAAAAAAAAAAAAAATTCCACTTTGGTATATTGGATGCTTGAAGTCTACCAGTGTTTCATTGGAAATTTGGCAAACATAATTCTTAATTCTTATTCTAAAAGAAACAAATACAGACACGTTTTTGCACGTTATTTTATATAAATGTGCTCAAATGGACCCTTAAAACATTTATTAAGATCAAGACAAGTCCTAGCATCTGAGAAGGTTTGATTTGCTGTCACGGAGTTCTGACGTCACTGTTTCTCTCTGCCGTTCCCTCCAGAACAGTCTGGACCAGCTGGATGAGGTCGCGGCGCTGATCGCAGCGACGGTCCACGACGTGGACCACCCGGGCCGCACCAACTCCTTCCTGTGTAACGCGGGCAGCGAGCTGGCCATCCTGTACAACGACACGGCCGTCCTGGAGAGCCACCACGCAGCCCTCGCCTTCCAGCTCACCGTCCGCGACGGCAAGAGCAACATCTTCAAGAACATCGACAGGTCAGTAGAAACATGGACATGAGCAGATAGCGTCACTTGTCTTATAAAGAGTTAAAGGTACGACATTGGACAATACTGTACCTTTAAGAGAGTGAGTACGATTATCCAAATCAAAAACCCTGTTTTATCTCATGTGTGTACAGGAATCAGTTCCGGACGCTGCGACAGGCCATCATCGACATGGTGTTGGCCACAGAGATGACCAGACACTTCGAGCACGTCAGCAAGTTTGTCAACAGCATCAACAAGCCAATGGCGGCCATAGAGGAGACCAGCACAAGTGTAAGCGAGAGCGCCGGGGTCGGTCTGGAGAAAAGAGCAATGTAATGACTGTAATTAATAAGCTCCTGCAATTTCACCCCAAAAAAATCCCCAAAACAAACACAAAGCTGTGATGGCCTTCTGTCTGTATTTTATCGTCACATTTTTGTCATTTTGTGCCTCATATTTAAGTCAATGTCGTTATCCTCATTAGTTTGAAGGTGCACTACTATTTTTGTCTTGTTTCTCACAAAAGCTCTTGAAGTCATGTGAGAAAACGATGAGTTTTTTGATTGATGATCCATAGGAAACATTTTAGCGCCATTGATTATGCACATAACTAAGGAATGCAAGAAAGAACATTTTTGATTGGTGGATTTGTCGCCATGCATGAGTCACACTTGGTTGATGACTGTGGGAAATCTCTAAAAGCTCAACTTTGGGAGAAAAAAAACAAGACTATTTTTCAGAATTAAAAGTGACTTTATGGGATTTAAAGAAATCTTCATGATTAAAAAGACAAATCACTTGATTTAGATGTCATATAAAAGCTGTAGTAAGAGCCAAGTAAGTTAAAAGCTGTGTCGCATCTACAAAAATCACAATAATTAAATGCAACAAAAGCGTTGTTCAATATTAAGTTGTTCAACGCAAGGCTGCATATTATGTACTGTCATCTGCAATAATGTAGTGTCACGATAAAAATGCATTTAGTTTTTTTCATCAAGTGCACATTTGTAGTTTCCACCAGCAGCACCACAACTGCAGTAGTTTGTTAAATTTTATTATTTTTGGTAGTTTTGTCTTCATTTTTATGTGAAGAGTGCAGTAATTTGGGGAGAAAAGAACAGATGTGCTGTTCCCCGCCTTTTAAATTTTCTTTTAAAATGTAAGTACAAAATGTTTATTCGTAATTTAGATCTGAAATCGCCGTAAACGTTGCGATGAAACTTCTAACTGAAAGGCTGAGTCAAGCATTGAAATGTAGCAGAAACATGCATCCTTTCAATATGTGTGATTGTGCTAACAGAGTGTAAAGAACACGATGTGGCCGTGTTTTCCCCGTATGTACAGATGCTCATGTATGCTCCGTCTGTCCCGCAGAGCATAAACAGTGACTGCGAGGGTCAGGCCAACATCAGGAACTCTCCAGAGAACCGCCTGCTGATAAAAAGGATGCTGATCAAGTGTGCAGATGTGGCAAACCCCTGCAGGCCTCTGGAGCTCTGCATCGAGTGGGCCGGGCGGATCTCCGAGGAGTACTTTGCACAGGTGTGGAGGCGGCGCCGCTATGGCATTTGTGTATTGTGACATTTTGCATCGTTTATTTCAACTGTAGTCTTTCACCTTATTTATCTTGTGTGATTATTGACGTCGACCCGTCCTTTTTTGTTTCTTGATTTCTGCGTTTGTCCTGCAGACGGACGAGGAGAAGAGACAAGGGCTGCCAGTGGTGATGCCAGTGTTTGACAGGAACACCTGCAGTGTGCCCAAATCTCAGATTTCCTTCATAGACTACTTCATCACTGACATGTTTGACGCCTGGGATGGTGAGAGCAGCGCCTTTGCTTTTTCTTGGTTTTATAGGTTTGTTTGTTTTTTTCCTGCAGGGCAGCAATGATTGTAAATCCAGCTGCAGACTATTAAAGCGATGAAAAAAAATTGCAAACTGCAAACATTGTCACAGCTAACGTGTGCAGCAACCAATCATGGAATAACGGCCAACAATGTAATAATTTTGCCCATTTTAAATGTATTAAATCCAATAATGATAGATATATTAGTTTACAGTACGTTAAAGGTCATTCAAAAATGAATGACGACTTGTTGGATGCTCAGCTATATTGAGCTCAGGGTCATGGGATTATAGTGCGTTTCATCTTTAGCCAAGCTCAGCTATTCACTTCTGTTCAGACCTCAGCAATTGCACAACGGTTAACTTTAGGATTATTTTACTCAATGAAACGTCTTCACAAGATAATCTTTAATTATCTAAGAAAATCTCGTTGGCTCCTTGTCAAATTGACTCCAGCGATGGTTACTTCCTCTCCATGACGCAACCTCGTCCCCCCACAGCGCTCTATAGAATGAATGAAACAAAGAGGTTAATTCAGTCTGACTGAAACAAAACACTTGTTCAGACTTCCCCCGCCCTCCGAGGATCCTTCGTTTTTCTTGGCAGATTGCGGGATAGGAAATTACAGGAAAGAGACGAAGAGGAGGAGAAGTCAAGAGAAGTGGGAAAGGACAGATTGGTGCTCTTAACAGCTCCCTATTCCCACTGAATTCCCGACTTAGCATCGTCTTCCCGAGAGGAAACTTGTTTACTGTCAACACGGCTCTGATGTCACGGAAAGATCCCAAATGCCAGTGGGACACACAGAAAGTGCCAGAGTGTCAGGGGAGGGGAACTTCAGGGGGGGGGGGGGGGTATGGTTGCAGAGACGGGATGAGAGTTCACGACCACTCGGCTCTGCTGAGGGACAAGCAGTCGAGCAGAACTTCACATAGTCGTAAACACAAACACACACATGCAGTCACTTCCAAATGGCCGGGGTCACTGTCGGGTCACAGCGGGAGGTCATTGTTACTTCCAGAGATGCAGCGCGCGGTCATCAACACGCCGGAAACAAGGATGTAAACAAAACAGGCCGTTTGTGTGTGTGTGTGTGTGTGTGTGTGTGTGTGTGTGTGTGTGTGTGTGTGTGTGTGTGTGTGTGTGTGTGTGTGTGTGTGTGTGTGTGTGTGTGTGTGTGTGTGTGTGTGTGTGTGTGTGTGTGTGTGTGTGTGTGTGAGTGTGTGCGTGCACACGTGCACGCATGTTCAACCTTTGATCCACAGAAGGCCTTCTAACACTGCAGAGTGTACATAACATTAGCCACCATGCACACACACACACACACACACACACACACACACACACACACACACACACACACTCTAGATAGATCTATCATATCTATCTATAAGATAGATAGATAGATAGATAGATAACTTAAATATATATATATAACATCATTAAAAATTACATATATATATGTATATTGAATCCTTTTTAGATAGTATGTATTGCTTTTGTATTTATTGCTTTTTTTTTTTATCTCATATTCATGTTTGTATCTTGTTACTTGGTAGGTAGATGTCTCATACTCATGATACTCATTTTACGTAATTCACATGAAAATTCAAAAGCTCCACCAGAATCACGTACTCAGTGGGGGAAAAAAAATAATGCAACTTAATATAGAACGGTGTCGCAGTGGTAAGTGCCCTTGCCTCACCGTGAGAAGGTTCGCTGAAACTTTTCTACCTGGCGGTGGATTTTTTTTGTCCGTGTGACTTTGTGCCTAATGATCATTATTTGTCTCTCCCCCGCAGCCTTTGCCAGCCTGCCTGGTTTGATGGAGCACCTGTCAGAGAACTACAAGTACTGGAAGAACTTGGACGATATGAAGTGTAAGAGCCTGCGCCCCCCCCCACCGTCCTGACCGCCTCAGTCCGAGCGGGGCAGGACCGTGAACGCAGCACGGTAGTGGAACAGTTCAGTCTCTTTGCAATTCGATGGAGCTCCGCCAACCTCCCGGGGCCAGAAAACCCGGTTCGTCATTGTTGGGGAAGGGGAGGGACTCCTGAGAGCTGACATCGTCTCGATTGACGAACACCGGGGGGGGGGGACCGTTTCCATCTCAAGTTCCATCCAGGTCATTTGAGGGCCCCCGTCGTCGACTCTCTACTCTCGCTTCATGACGTGAAGTATTCCTTATAGCACCTCTACAAAACTGTGTGACCCTCACGGCTCACGTGACAATCTGTACCATACAGTGTAACATGCAGGAAACCTGCACTTTAGCTAATCGAGATTTTTTTTTTTTTCTTCCTCCTAAGCTCTTTATTTTGCTTGTTTTGCTTTTCACAGTTTAAAAAAAAACAAACAACAAAAAAACAAAATTTTCCTCAAACAAACTTTTTTCATGAAATTTCTGTACATGTTGGTAAAAGATATTACAAAAAAAAAAAAAAAAACAAGAAAAAAAAAAAACAAGACAGAAGCTACAGGCATTGACTGTAAATGAGTAGCGGATGTGAGTGCACATCGTCCCAACTTCCTTTTTCAAGTCGCCAACTTGTGAGGCTCGTAGATTTCAGCGGATTGCAGCGTCGGAACTTTGACTCATGTCTCGGACCAAATTGTTAATTTGTGCAGGATAGAGATTTAATAATAAGGAACTCTGTGTACAGTTAGCCAAGTACGACGATGCAGTGCCAGATTTTCTAAAGGTCCAGCCGAGACAGAGGTGCCATCAATGTAGGGCTGTTTAATGTCAACTTTTTACTTTTTTTTTTTTTTTTGGTTGGGATGGGTGTTGATTGCTGGATTTTTACATCACGTAGCTGCAGAAGAGATTGTTAAATGTCTCACCAGGTAAACTCACTGTTGTACTTTATTCTATAATCACCATTCTTTGTGCACTGTGAAAGCAGCCGTAATGTCAGAACAAACGATGGGACAAACTAATTGCACTGTATCAGAGCTGTTCAGCAATCAGACACTACATCCATAGCTTCGTGACACTAACTGTAGACACTGACACCCAGAAAAGAAAGAAAATAGTGAAGAAACACATTTTACTAGGATACCTGAACAATTTAGCGAGACTGGCGATGGCGAGAAACCCAGCAAAGTATTTGTGGACCTCACATGTCCTCATGTTCTCCATCTTTCTTCACTTCGCAATATAACCATCTCACGGTATGTCAGATAAATCACAAAATAGATTAAAATAATCCAACAATCAGTGGAAAAGGGAAAAAAAACTCCCTTTTACCTGGATGAAATCTCCAGCACAGTTCTTCCTTCCGACTATCAAAAAGATTTATTGAATCAACATCGAAGATGTTGATATTGTTCGCTTTAAAATGCATTTACGTACAACAACTACAGGGTATTTATCAGCTTCAAATGTAAAATTTAGTCTCTCATCACCTGTGAAGTTCATAAAACTGGCTCAGGGGCCACATTAGTGCTGTAGCAGAACCAAACCCCAAGTTTTGATGTGAAGATTGATACCAAAATATTCTTGCGATACGATGTATGCCTGTTTTTTGGATGGAATATTTTCATCAAAGTAAAAATGTGCTATTTCCGAAAGAGTATTGTTCGCCTTGGTGACTTTAACAGCTCTAATTCAAAGGAAAATAACTTTAATTCCGTCTCTCTTAGGATCAGCCTCACACGTTGGGGTTTTGTAGAAAGTATATCAGTATCATATCAGTATTGGTGATTCCAACTATAGTTTTACTCAGTTTGGGATCAAAAATCGGCAGAAGGTGGCTCTAATGAGGGGAAACGTGTGTGAAAAAGAAAAGAAATAGATCAGAGAAAGTACATAGAATTCCTTTGAGGTGCTTGCCCCCTGGTGGCTCTGTAGAGTTAATACACAGTGAAGTGTGCACATAAAACAGTATTATCTTATCAGCCAACCAAGAGTTGACCCAGTATCATTCCAAATAGAAACAACAATAAATCAGCTTTTTCTGCGTCTTCTAAAAATCTTTTCTTTTACCTTTTAAATAGAAATCAAAATGGCAAATCTATGCTGTGCAGAGATTATGTAGTTTCATCCAAATGTGTTGGCAGTTCACATGTCTCCATCCACATGAGGGTCTCGAAGTGAAGCAGGATAACGCGTAGCTCTGTGTGTAACAGTATGTGTGTATTAACCCGGGGGACACACACTGCCGTGTTAACCAAAGGCACAGAAAGCTGATTACCGGTGCCTTATTTTCTCATTATCTTTACAGACACTTTCGGTGTTTTGGTTGCGACAGCTCCTCCACTTCCTGTATGCGATAAAAAAAAAAAAAAAAAAAAATGTCAAGAAAAGCCATATGTGTCCAATATATTTTTCAAAAAAAAATCTAACTAAAAGTCGGGTATGTTGCTTCATGGTCTGTGCTGCAGTTTTCAGTGTTGATGGCTGTGTCACGATGTATCCTCACATTTTACCCTGTGTTTTGTACAAATGTGACCGAAGGTGAAAAATCTAAGTGGAAATGGAATGAAAGCATCTCTTTTTACACCTGGCATTTAAATGTGTCTCATATGACGAGACGATTTTTTTTTTTCCCTCGACTCACTTTCACGTCTCGTACTCAAAACGTGTTCCAATAAGATTCAGCTGAGATATGTAGCCTCGTATCGTATCATCTGTAGTTTTATGTAGAACCGCGACAGTCCTACCGCGTAGCTTTGAGCACTTCCAAACCACAATTACCTGTAACTGCTACGAAACAATTCTGAGAATGAATGATCTTTTTTCTCAATCAGGTCACGGGATTGGCCATAACACCGGTTGCAGCCTTAAGACATCCATCCATTCATCTTTTCTTTAATCAGTTCCGAGTTGCTGCAGTGAGAACATTACAAATAAAGAAACTTTGCTTTTTCGGAAAAAATAAAAGATAAGCAGTAATTGCATGAATCAGACGTCAAAGGTTAATATTGAGGCAAATTAGGAGAAGAAGAAGAAAGATTAACTAAGTATTTCATAGTTTCAAGCAATTGTAGTGTCACTAATTGACCTTAAATACATCATTTTAGACAGAGAAGACCTGGAGTACCAGATAAATCATACAAACCCCAATCAGCTCACTATGATGCACGACTCAAATCTGCTTGTACTTCATCGAAATTTAGTGCAACATTTGAAACGTTGCATGTTCTCCCTGCATGTGTGTGCGTGTGCGTGTGCGTGTGTGTGTGTGTGTGTGTGTGTGACTGATTGCAGACGGACCTCAGTAGGTCCAAGTGACCGACTTCCAGCTTTAGTTTCCTACAAAGATAAAGAATAGACCGATTAACAGGTCCTTGAATGCATCATGCACTTGTTTGCACATTTACAACACATCTTAATGCTACGTGTAAATGGGATCTAATGTGCATTTAACTGTTGTCAATCATGGTTTTAGTTCTGAATCTGCTCAACATCCATGGTCAGTGTATTCATGACGAAACACTCATTTTGTTTAGGTTTTTTTTTTCTTACTGATGATGAAGGTCTTAATTGACGCCTTAATCTTGTTGTCTCACAGTTTTTGGTCTGCCATTGTTGCAATACACTGTAAACTGCCTAATGTACCTGCTGTTCTTGTAAATACTTTGCCAATTATCATCTTCGCTTCTGCATTTTTCGATATTTTGCTGACTTTTTTGTTTTGGATGTTAAATGTTCCTGTTGACCCCCCCCCCCCCCCCCAACAAAACAACTTCTCGCAGTGATTTGAAACCCTGAACGGCTGCTATCACTGATCATGAGAAGATATTTTTGCTAATCTATGATGAAGATTTCTATTCATGCAGACGATTTGAATATTTCCGATCCACATAGCAGACGTCCCTGCCTTTATTATTGGAGCGGCGACATATGATGAGATCAATTATATGAGATGACAGCCGGTCCTTGAACGCCTCACTTTGAGATGACTGAGGCAGAACCAGATTGTATAATTGCTTGTTATGTCATGATAAGCCTTCATCACTTCCAGTGATTTCTGTTTCCTCTCTCTCTCTCTCTCTCTCTCTCTCTCTCCTCTGTGACACTGATGGCCGTGACAGCAAATACGTGCCAATTCTGTGTTTTGTATCATTTATAAACAATTAGAAAGTCACATTACATACGGTACACAAAGTATTTTTTCAAACAAATTCATCCTTATTTGGCCATGAGATTTGTAACGTGTGTTTTTTTGAAAGAGCTTACTGCCTCAAGCTTCGTAGTTACAAAAGCTTTTCGTTAGAATCACCTGAAGTCGCCCATGTTTGTTTGAGAAGTTTCATGTATACTGCTCTCTCTGAATCATGTCTTATTTTGATGTTTTCTGTCAAACACAAAAATGTATTATGAGAGAGAATTAAAGCGTTCTTTAAATACGGACTCCTCATTTTAATGGAAGCTGTTTTCTTTTTGCATTTTTTTTTTTCTGTTCCGACGATCACAAACATGTTTGTCAGGTTATGTTTCAGGCCTGTGATAGACGGGCGACCTGAGCAGGGTGTAACCAGACCTACAATCAGCTGTGATTGGCTACAGCCACACCATAACTGACTTGGCTGAATCGGGTAATTTGTGATGTGTTCATGGCCTTTTTTTTTTTTATTACATTTTTACATACTTTATTGTATGGAGACGAATCAGTGACATATTCAGTGGTGTTTTCCACTCGTGCTGCTGGAGATCCACCGACCTGAAGCTTTCTTCCATGGAGTTTCTCTTCAGATGTTTTAAATTCACATTTGTGCTAAAGTGTTTTTTTTTTATCAAAATTCTCCAACTTTCTTCGACAACACAAATACATGAATGATGTTCCCCTCATGCTGGTAAGAATAGACTCCAACTACCAATATGGGTAAAGCAGGTGGATGTTGAATGCATAAAAAGAAAAAAAAACTTGTATTTTAGCACAGCATCTTGGAACAGTGTCTATTTGGTCTTTTATAGATGTTGCCAGTTTATGCAGCTAATTCTCACCAGGTCATCTTACGCTGAAGGTCAACACCTGACTGGACATTGGCATCTGCATCTTGAATATACTGGCCTCTTCCACTGTTTTTACTTAAAATATTTTTTTTAAATCAATAAAAGTTGCACTGAATAAAGCTTTATTCAAACTGACTCTACAGTTAATAAAGTTTGTCTTCAGAACAGACTAGAAGCATGACAATTTATTTTTTCCGTTTCTCAGATGAGGTATTTATTCTGCATTTCAGGTTTCAAGCTCAACAACTTCAGTCAAAATGGCAAATAATATCAACCATCAAAACAAATGTAAACAACAAATCAAATATTCACAAGATTCACGTGCGACGTCAAGCAACATCCATCCCACAGATTGTAAATTCAAGACTCCGGGGTCAAAGGTCACAGTCCTCCTTTCAGCTCCAGTTTCTGGAAAAGCGCCAGGCTGCGCAGATGAGACTGTCGCTCTCCGTTCTTCCACAGGATCAGCAGGTGGTCGGCCGAGCACGTGACCAGAGCTTCCTCACTGAACCTCATGAACATCTGGGAAGGAGTACAAGATGTTTCATGAAAGTACCATCGAGCAGTAGATTTTAATTTCAGTACACCTTTCATTTAAAAAATCTCAAGTCGTATTGGTCACATGCGTTCAAATCTGAGGCCGCTGGCGGATCCTTACCTGGACTGCACCCGAGTGGCCGATGAGATCTCCTGTTAGCTCCAGCGTCCTCATGTTGGGGACGTCCACGACCTTCTTTGACGGAGGTCCAGACTGTTTGTTCGACCGGCTGAAGGACCACATCCCAAAAAACCCTGATCCGAACGTAACATGATGTCATTATTTAGTCACCACGATAATATGAGCAATCCTCTTCATTTGTGTGTGTGTGAGAGAGAGAGAGAGAGAGAGAGACCTGGGGAGGTTGGTTCAGCAGGTAGAGGAAGGTCTTGGATCTCCCACATCCTCACGCTGCCGTCCTCAGAGCACGACATCAGCTCACTGTCGGAGAGAGAAGGAAGACATTTAAACAATCTTCCTCCCTTTAATCACTCCCCCTTTACATGACATGAAACTGCGGGGTGACTGTGTGACACACTGATGAGCAGTGTTGTGAATAAACTACTAATTATTGTTTGCCTAACTGAAACACCCTTAGTTTAAGCATTACCGTATTGTCTGGACTACAAGTTACAACCAAATATGAGTCGCATCTGTTAAAAAATACAACATAAAGAGGGGGGGGGGGGGAAACCCCACACATATATAAGGCACACTGATGGATAAGATGCATTTATTTTCCATGCACAGACATAACTGCACCGTCAACGATTCAAGCTTTTTGCTCACCATTAGCCTTCTTTTTATCCCATTACAGTAACAGTCTCTCTCTCTTGCCATTCAGACACTCTGAACTATGTATCTCCTGCTTGTTTCCATTTTATATGTCTTGTATATTTAAATTTCTACTTTTTATTTCAAATTTTGCTCAAACACAAGTCGTAATGGAGGTTTTTTTCCAACAGTATTATTGCAGTTTTCTGTAGACATACAGTGACATCTAGTGGTCTCACATGATACTTACAAGTATATATTCATGTGTCAATCCTAACAGAATTGTTTCTAAGCTGTTTCAAGTAGAAACTTAGAAAATTAAAAAAAAGAAAAGAATGACTTTTTCATCTCTTATACTTCCATGGAAATATGGATGGACTGAACCCATCCAGATCCTGGAGGACAAAGTTTCACAGGACATTTTATTTGCGGTTCTTCCTTAGATAGAGTCTCCTCTGAAACCACATGAGGGCGCCACAGACTGTCGATGCCTTTCACACAGGATGACACTTTATTTGTATTGACACAATGTTGTATGTGTGCCTGTGTTGATATAGAAATAAGTTTGTTTGAGGATACTATATTTGCAGGTTTTCACTCTTGAGTGTAAAACTTTTAATTAATGGTGTTCTCATACTCATGAGATTAACACCTCATACCAAGCAGCAGTTTTTCATTAACTTCGTAATGATTTTATCATTTTATTTCTTCAGGTCAGTTCTGTGACCATAATCGGATAAAGTATTTAGAGAGTGTCAAACTCATTTTACTTTTGCAGCCACATGATCTTTAGTGCACAATATTTTGGGACAAATTAAAAATTTCACTTTGATTTCATGCATGTATTACAAAAAAATAAATACAAATTTGAGAAAAAGGCCATTTCTTCAGTGAAACTTCCTCGCGCAAGATACAGTATTGTTTAAAAACCACATCATCCAATTGTGACAATTTGCAGCCTTTCACATGCAAATTTTCACACATTCGCACTTGCTATATGGTTGTAATGCCAAAACTATTTCACGAGAGACTTGTCTTGTGCTGCACTTTACAAAAACTGTACGATTTGGGATGAATAGATCAGAAACAGCTGCTACTATAAAATGTAAAGATGATGTTTACGTTGTCATATTTTCCAGTTTATGGGGTAATGTTGCAGTACTAAAGCTTCAGGGTTTGGCTTTGGCCCACAGGCCATATGGTTGACTACAACAACTTAAATAACACCAGTGAGTGAGTACAACTATTGCACCCATAAGATTAACGGTTTGACTGTTTTTTTATGTGTCTCTATCAAATATTAGTCTTTTTAATTGACCAATTCCTTTTTTTTTTTATTAAGATTTCCTGTCAAAATTCACAAGAAATAAGGATTTTGAGAACAGCAGACCCCTCCCTCCGTCAAAAACAGCCCAGCATAATCACTAGTGAGCAGGGAACGAGAGCACAAGTTGATTTTGTGACATTATTTCAACAGTACAGACTGACGTGTTGAGACAGCGTACCTGTCGGACATCAGCATGGTGTGCAGCACGTTGGAGTCGTGGGCCACCTTCCTGTAAGCCACCACCGTCTTGGTCTGAACGCAGTACACGTAGAGGCCGCTGCCCACAGCGGCGAGAATGAGCTGCAAAAAAAAAAAGATGAGGCGACTGATCGGGATCACAGCAAAACAAGAGGATGTCGTCCGCAACGCGCGTCCTCACCTTCCCGTTGGTGGTCAGGTGCTGCACCGACATCTCGCTGGGTTTGGGAGGAGCGCCCATCCGTATCTCCGTCTGAGCGCTGGGCTGCGACTCCTCCCACAAGATGTGCTCGTAGGCCAGGATCTTCCACTCGATGGCGTCCCACAAGACCAACTCGCCGGCGTGGGAGCCGGTGGCGAAGAGCCCGTCTGAACGAGCCAAAAGGAAGATGCACACATTCTTTTCCTTCACTCATAAAAACAACGGCTGTCTCGTCGATTCTTTTTTTTAACGTTTCAGTGAACATGCTGACCGTTGATGTTAATAAGAGCCCGTATCTGGTCCTGGTGGTCGGACAGGCGGCGAATCTCAGCCACGGACGGAGGCGAGTCAGTGGAGGCCGTCAGCCTGTAGATCACTGGCAACATGAAAAAAATTTAAAAGGTCCTTTAAGAAATGTGGCTGACAACCATTTTCATTTCAAGTCCTCTCAAAATGGAATGCTCATGGTAGTATTTGCTGCATATGAGAGTCCTGTGAAGGTAGTCACGCTTTAGCAAAGGGTCATGTATCCATAAGTTGGAGATTTTCACCTCATTTAAAAAGTATTTTTATCCATAAAACTGAATATCTGGACTTCAAATCCACGATTTGTGTGCACATGACCTGTTCTTTCATACACATATATTAGTTTTAAGTTTTGAACAGAAGTTAAATCCTTGCATCTATCTACCCTGAATAAAAGGAAGGATTTCTCTCTGGTATTAATAAAGTATTTCTATTCTATTTTATGTACAGTAGGAGAGATCAGTGTTCATTTTAAGGCCACACAATTCAGAGGTTAGCACTCGCGCCTCATAGCGAGGAGGCCATGGGTTGCAGTATGTCTCTGCATTCACCCTTCAACACCAAAAGGGTTAAAGATGTATAATCAGAAGCTGGACTCCTGCTTAAGGTTTTTTCTCTATTGAATATCATGTATTTTTTTTCCTACCAAAATAAAAAATTTAGTATTTTGTGTCAAAAAAAATGTTTATATTCAATAGGACTGTGGCTGTTTGATAACATTTCATCCCTCTATTTTACTATTTAACTCACCGATGTCTTTATCCATAGCAGCTGCGATGTAGTTCTTAGGCAGCTCAATCATAGCAGTTATTCCTGCAATAAAAAGGGAAACAGAGTTAAATTTTAACCAGTTTGTGTGCAAACAGTAGCATCAGAGTCGAAAACAGTTGGTGCCACAACAGAATTGTTTTTCTTGCTTTTTTCGTTTTTTTTTTTGTTCCCTCCCCCTCACCGGTGTCACTGTGGTTCTGTTTGTGACACTGCAGCTGGAAGTCTTTGTTCCACACACACAGCTCTTCCCCGCCGGAGATCCACATGCACAGGCGCTCCAGCACCAGCAAGCACTGAACGACACACACAGATCCACAGGAGAAACACATGCCATTTTTGATTCCGAGACCAACACATAGGATACCAGAGAAGAAGAGGAATTAAAACATAATTAACCTTTTGATGCTGCAATTAACCTTCATCTGCGATCAAGAGGAGGCAATTACCATTTTTCTATCTAAATTATAACTGGCATAAAAAACCTTTTGTGTCGAACATTTTAATTAGTATGTTTCATATCCTGCCAACACTCACTTAGGTGCACCGCCTGATGAAAGAAATAGTTGAGAAAATCTATTGAGACGGACCCAGACTTACTGTAAATACAAGGACCGAAAGATTTACAACACAACTATAATTATAAATAATAAAACAGCTTCCTGCCAAAAGACAATCTCATTTTGTTCTTTTTACTTCATGTTTTCATTTGTCAGATGCAGTTTTGTGTGTAAATAACTGAAACTAAGACAAAGCAGCACAATTTACAATGTAACTAGCATTTCGTAAAGGCTTAAATTATTTTAGATGATCACTAAACTTCATCTTTCCACTTGACGTGGAAAATGAAATTACTTTTTTCACTGCAATGTAATACGATTAACCCATTCAGGTGAGTATATCATCGTAAAACAAGATGCATTTTATCGAGCAAGTGTTGAGATACCTTTACAGAGGACTGGAGGTCTGAAATGGTCTGAACTCTGTTTCCAGTATCAGGATCCCACAGCTGAAGGGAAAAAAAACATTAAGGAAAAGACACGGTGCACGGCTTTTGCACAAAAGCTGCTTTAAAATTGAAATAGAGTATGATTATTTTAGTTGTTTAAAGACTCCCTTCCTCGATAGAAGAGAACATAGTGGAGGTGAAGTGGGTCCTCATCCAAGATGGCAGCCATGCTGATAGTTTCGGCACCAGTAGGCAGCAGGAATCAGAGAGGAATTTTCGTATATACGTCTATTATAGAGATCAATGCTGAAGTTTGGCTGCCGTTATCCTAATCGAAGATGAGGTGCTGTGTCATATCAGTTTTGCAAAGCTTTTATATTGTCTATGTTCTTGCTTTGTGCACATTCGGTGAGGTTTCCTTGAAAAACAACAACTCCAACCACCACTGCAGTCTCACTGTAGGTGTGTTTGTTTCTCCGACAGACGATGCCTGTGTACATGTTGGTACAGTTTGAGGATACACTGAGGCTCCGGTCTGAAGAGGCGGTGATGAGCGAGGTGTGCAACGTGACCTCATTGTGACTGGTGAAGGTGGTTATGGCTGTAATCTGCTGGGAATGACCTCTGAGCTCCTGCAGCCTCTCGCCAGTCTACCGATCAAAACAATGAAAAAAAGAAGAGAGAGAGAAAAAGAAAGAATTCAGCAATCAGCAATCTCACAGTCTAAAGGCATGTGCGGCGTTTGGCGCGTTACCTCGACGTTCCACACCAGAACGAGGCCATCGTCCCCCGCTGAGGCACATCTGGAAAGCATAAGAGGAAATGTAAGCGCTGGCTCCTGAACGCTGAGGAGATTGGCCACATCTTCAGCGGGTTGACTAGTCAAACAGACCGGGACAGTCTCTATTGATGTCGGGATTCATTTCTCGTAGGTTCCATCTCCACCCGAGGAAACCCTTCAGAAACATCTGTCCTGAGGCTTATCACCTTAACTTGCCCTCTGACCCTGAACCACACTCACCACCGGTTCCCCAAAATCAACAGACAGGATGAGCAGATAAAACAAAGAGATAAGATGAGAAGAGAGGAACTGTTGAGGATACATTTTCGGACTTCAAAAGCAATCTGGAGAGAATTTTCTGGCCTTTGCCCCCGACTGTGGACCCGAGTGCGCAGAGGACGAGACCCAGAGGAGGGGGTTATTACTGGAGGAGACCAGGCGTAAAAGCAACCCCCTGCCTCCTGACACACACACATACACACACTTAGCTCGGTTATAAATCCCAATCTGAGCACTTATGCAGACCCACTCTACCATGCCGGTGTGTGTAGTGCGTTTCCCCACAAAAGCGGCAACGAGAGGTTAGCAGGTGCAAAACCTTTATATATGTGTGTATGGACGGCATTAAGAGGCTTTGGCTATACTGTACTGCGCACACACAATCACACAGTGGTGATGATTGGGCTCTTGTCATGCTCTGTAAGTCTGCTGTAAGGTGAGGATCTCCTGTCAATCACAGAGGGATAGAGGCCAGCCAAGGGTAGAGAGGAGAGAGGTTAGCGAGAAGGGGGGTAGACGAGGAAGAGGAGGAGGAGGAGGAGGAGGGTGGCTGTGGTCTGCTTACCTGAAGTCATCAATCTGCACCAGAAATCGAACAATGTCAAAATGTCCTTTCAGCACCTGCAGCTCAGTGAAGCAGTTTTTGGGCTGTTCCTCTCCGATGCACAACACGGGGCTTTTCTGCAGACAAACGAGGGAAAGTGGAGATAAACAGAGTCCAGAGTCGAGCCGAAAGAAATAAAGCCGGAGAGACGACGGCCGGGAGGGAAGACAGCGTATTTTTGTCTTAAAAATTACACTTAAATATCCTATTTCAAACAAATGACAAAA
Organism: Blennius ocellaris; assembly: GCF_963422515.1. NCBI lineage: Eukaryota > Metazoa > Chordata > Actinopteri > Blenniiformes > Blenniidae > Blennius > Blennius ocellaris. The sequence goes on along the minus strand of NC_137664.1, from coordinate 6,451,217 downwards.
TTGAGGGGTCGTACAGGACGCAATCTGAAAAATAAACATTGAGCGAAGTATGTTCTTAAAAAGCACTTTTAATTAAGTGTGTTTTTAAGAGAGACCTGCAACATTCAGTGGCTGAGCGAATCAAGTATGAGGTTATAACTTCCATTTTACAACCTAATACTTCCAGATAGTTCGATTTTTTTTCCGCTTGATTAATAAAATCCATTAACATTTTGTAGAGAGGGTACAGAAATCCCTGGATATTTCAAAATAATAGTGTGAGTGAAGGATATTTCTAGACTTTCAGACCTTAAAGTTAGTGTAACGAGATAAGACAAACACCTTTATTTGCTATTTTGAATGAGGTCTTTTCAGCCAGTACAACATTTTTTACCCAGTTATTGATTTTGTAAGCAGCTATACACCTTCATGCTACCGTTCACATTTCCAAATTAAGAGGCACTTTTTAAAATGTATTTGTATATTTTTTTAATCCAATTGGGCAATAAAAATGATCAAAAGATTAAATGATTATTAAAATATTTGTTAGTGTGTATGGTTGAACATTTCCTTGATTCATTATTCTATTTTAAATATCATAAAGCATTTAATCATCCCACTTCCTCTCTGTATTCCACACTGCACTAATCCCCACTGGCTTTTTCACATGTCTATTACAAAACACTTTGCCAGACAGTGATATCAAATGGGAAAAGTCTATAAAAATCTCTAAACTATGAAGATAAAAATGTTCTTTTGTGTTCCTGTTGGTGGTCTGACCTACGGTGACATCCTGGTTGAAGTGGAGTTTGGACTGGTTGGATTTGATTAAACAGAGTACAGTTGGAATTAATGTGCGAATGATAAACTCCAGATAGTTCATTTAGAGTAGTATTCTAATGTGTTGATTAGTATTTCAATCAAAGATGATATCAATATTCATGTTAAGGGGTTCCAAGTTGTGGTGAGATAAGGCTACGGATAGAAGCCAGGACTTATTATACTGTGTAACGTAAATCTGTCCAAACACAGTCAGGTTAAGATTTTCTTTAGGCTGATCTGAATGCCATTTATTCACACACAAACAGTGGTTAAGTGATGAAGCATTGTAGATTATAAAGGTAAAAACTGCCATAAACCGACCAAAGGAGCACATGAAGTGAGTAGCATAGAAATGTTTTGGTTGTTGAAGGAGAGTTTTGTCGTTTTCTATAAGAGCTGGATTCAGAGATGGACTTTTTTTTTTTTTTTTTTTTTTTTTACTTTTACAAAACTATTGGCAGGTTTAATCATCTGTATTGAGCAGAGAAATTTAGCTTGTAGAATATGATTTGTGAGTCTAATCTAAACTTACAGTGTAATAGTTATATGAATGAAACTACTTATATAATAGTTCTAGACTGTAGCTTTTCTGATGTATTTATTAAGGACTCAATATTGGACTATTTACTAACTATTTACTATTTACTAACGACAAATTCATTCCACAATGATGCACATCTCGGTTAAAACATCGATGATTAGTAGGATCAAGCATTATCCCACCTCAGGGGACACTGAATGATACTAAACACAAATAAATTACTTTGATACTGAACATATAAACATGTATTGTCCGTAAAGCTGGTATATGTGAATACTACATAGCAGAACTCAAAGCTTTATGTCTTGTTTCTAAAAACAAATAAATCTCCCAATACCAGTGAAATAGATGTATTTTTTAACTCTGCATATTGAGAAAAGATGATATTAAACATTTAAAATATGACAGAAATTATTTTAAATGGGAGTTCTTTCTTAAAAAGCAAAAAAATACCAAATGTGTTGGTGGAATCTGTGCAAGTAATTAAATAGTTTGAATTGTTCAACACATGGAAAATACAAATGCAAACATAAATACTGTTTACTTTGTAACTATATTGGCCAAAAAAGAGGCTTATTTTGGCCTTTTCTATAAATTCATATGGAATAACCTCGAATATGTGCAATTTAGAAACCAAAACCCAAAACAGCAAACAAAAGAAAGAACTAAAGAACATAACATAACAATACTATTCCCTTTCTTTCATTATCAGTCTGAATTGTATCCCATAATTACTTCTATATTAGAATGTGTACAACTATTTGATTCTCTGTATTTGAAAAAGTAGTTTGTGGTAAATAAAATGCTTCAAACTAAATATTCCTGATACGATACTCAACTCATACCACACTTCAGATTACATATCAGGATCACATGATGTAACAACATACAGGTGAACGTTTTTGAGCATTTTAAGCAATTAAATTGCTTTAAACAGGTGTTTATCTTTTCTTACCTCCACTGAACTCTGAGCTTCACGACCACCGAGGATCCACCGAAGCATGGCTTTGATTTTTCTCAGCAAATGTTACCTGTTAGGGGGGTAAAAAGGGGGTGTATCCATGTTTTAAACACAAATGTATGTTTTATGTGTGTTTAACAGAAAGAGGAAGCAAGACGTAGCGAGCAGACGTGACAGAAACACAACATCTTACCAGCTGTCACCAGAGAAAAACGCTTTCGCTTCTCGTCCTCTTGTCACTTTTAGAGGATGTACCGATAAAACCACCAGATATTTCAAGCAGATCAGAGAAATGTCACTTTAACTGTGTCGTATTTACGCTACATGGTGTAAAATGTGATTTTCTGTCACGACCACAACATACGGATCATGTGACTCCCGCTACGGAAGCTTCCGAAGGACAAAAATGTGCCACCGCGATTGATAATATTGACAAAAAAGGAAATACCACTTCATAAAATGACGTTAATCATTTTATGCTCCTCAATAATAGTTTAAGAAAATATTACTACTATACAATTGCGGTGTGCTTTTTTGTTTAGATATATGCATCCACCGCTCATATTATGAAAGACATCAACTCTGTTTATTGACTTTGCCATATTGTTTATTTATAAATGTATGCATATGTTTCAATGTCATCTTTTCAAAGTTCAACCTTAATTTTCCTTTTGAGAAAATCTCTTATATCAGTTGATGGTGATCCTGGCTAACAGAATGCTTTCAAAGTACATTTCAAAGAGCTAAATTAATAATGAACACCTAATGAATTATAATTCCAATTCATAAAATGCTTGTACATATGTGAAATGAAAATATCCTATTTTACTCAAAATAACATACATTTCACGGTTGGTATTCTAAATAATTCAGCCAAATAAGTGATGTACTGTATTCATAATCAGCTAAACTAAGTGGAACTTGTGGCTAAGCCTTCCACAGTGTCATATATATTGATGTCTCCCACTCATTAACATTTATTGCCCTCCTTCCAGATACGGTGTAAAGAGTATCTGTGGTTGTGACACTTATTGAATATTAAATATTTTAGTTGCATCTTTTAGTGTTTAAATTCACCATGTGGCAACTAGATGGCAGTGTGTAACAATCCCACAAGATCAGGGAAGGGTCCATCTCCTGATTTGTCAAGAAAAGTCATTGAGTGTGTAAATTGTTTCCTCTTGTATTGCTGTTATTAAATAATGATTGCTTGAACAGTAAAATTAAAAATCATTGACTTTATTGCGTTGCGTGAGTCGATCTGTGTTCCTCCTGCTTTTCCTCATTTCTACATTTCTTTCCCATGACTTCTGCTTAAATGCTGCCCTCCTCTTCATCCAGCTCTTCTTCCTCCTCTCTTCAATCCACCCGTCTCTCTCAGTGTATCCCCTCTTAAAAAAAACCACGCACACGTAGTCACAGAGTCACACATCACCCACTCTGTGTCTCACTGCTGCTCCCCCGATTGAGACGACACGCAGTGTAGGGCCTGTGACCTTCATGGTGGCTCAGATCTGCTGCTGGCACTGATTTCTGATTTAGTGTCGATCCGCCGCGCTTGTCAGGGGCTGCGAGGTGCTTTCCATGCGGTAATAGAAAAGCTCAAGGGCAGCTGGAGAAAGGAGGAGGGTTGGGGAGAGGGATTGGTTGGGCTTTAGATGTGAGAATGGGCCAGGCTCGGTTTGTTTCACTGCTTTATCTGTCACCCATCTGAATGGATGTGGGTTAAATGTATAGATTCCAGGGGAGTGGTTTGAATCAGTGTATAATTAACTTTAAAAAAGAAAGAAAAATGTGGGGGAGTGTGATCCAAGTATCCAAAGCAACAAAACCCTGCAGGTACACTCAAGGCTCTTCAAGCTGCTTTGAACGAGGCAGGTTTATTTAGATAGAAGCTTTCATGTGGAGGCCATGAAAATTAATTTTTATTTGGACCAATACAACAGACTGAAGTCTATAGGGGGAAAAAAAGACATTTAAAAAGACATTTAAGCCCTATAATTATATCATGTCACCATTAACAGGTTTGGGTCATGATGCTGAGAAAAACCAAAACTACCAGAAATATTGTGATTTGTGTCAGTATCTACTAATCAATAAATGCCCAAATGGATTTCATTTATATAAAATATTTTCACTGTCCCAGCAGTCCTCAAAGCACTTTTCATTGCCACACATAGCTCAATAGCGATGGCTACCATGTAGGGCATTCAGTACATCCATTATGAGCAATGTGGGGTTCAATGTCTTGCTCAAGGGCTCTATAACATAGGGACACGGGGAGAGGGGGGATCAAACCAACAGTTTTGCAATGGAGTGACAACTCGAAGTGGGCCCCAAGACACAATATTCACATGTGTTTCCCATATTTATAACATGCAGTAATAAAGGTATAAAGTTATCAATCAAAAATAAATATAGTCATCCTCGTTATAAAAGAGTCAAATGAGCAATAAATATATTATTACTTGGTTGCTTGTCTTTTCCAGCATAGATGAGCATATTCATCTTTTCTAATGTGTCACAATAAAACAAAGCAAATCTGAAGCTCGTGGGAATTTTAACTAATTAAAAGTTTTCCTTTGAGCCCGGCATGAAGATCACCAAACTGTGTAACTGTGACAACATTTTTTTTTTTATCCCTGAAGGACAAGAGTATGAGGTGAAATTTTATTACAATCATCCTCACAGCTGTCAATAAATGTCTCCTTAGCGAAGGCAGTTCTCAAAACAATGAAGGATAAACAAAGTCAATTGGATTAATGGTGTGGGAATGTACCCATCCATCCAGTAGATGTGGGGACACTGTGAGGAATGAGCAATGTAAGCAAGCGAGTGTTCTCTATATTATGAGGATAAAGTTGAAATACAAGGAAGGAACGAGAGAAAATGATGGTTAAAAAAAAAAAGAAATAACAAATGAAGATGAGATGATAATAATATGGATGAAATGGCAGTGTAAGGTGAGAAAGCAGCAGCGAGAATAAAGAAAACAAAAGATTGAAACATCAAGAATAATGATAAATGTTATCATTAAAATTTTTTGAGGAAATAGTCATAATGCTGAGACAAATTTTATCTTCAGACTTTATTGAATCAACATTTTAACGTTTTAAGACATTTAGTCTTTATTGGTAAAATGTGAAATGTAAAAAAATGCGTCCTCGTATTCTTTTACTACATAAAGTGGTTCTGATCATTAGTCTTCATGAAAATAAGCTGAAAATCTTTACCCTTTAGAATCACTGAATGTCTGAATCAAACTCCATATTCGGAGCTCGCCAACCCAGTAGGAGGTGGAGAAAGTCCAAGAAATCCTCAAAGTGCAGATAAGATGACGAGGTTTCTGGTGTGTGTGTGTGTGTGTGTGTGTGTGTGTGTGTGTGTGTGTGTGTGTGTGTGTGTGTGTGTGTGTGTGTGTGTGTGTGTGTGTGAGAGAGGTGTCAGATATGACCAATGGTAGGAATCAGCTTGGAGGTGAAGTCATGATGGCCACTGAAACACTCGCAGCACTAAACACCAACGGGGAGTCAGTCAGAGAAGGGGGCAGTGGTAAAAAGAACCCCCCCCCAAGCCTCCAGCTTGTAAGGAAAACAAATGGTTATGATGATGGAAGAGGAATTAAGTTGTAATTTAACAATGGGCCAACAACAGTATTCAATAACAGGGCTGCTGCTCGGAGGGGCCTCGTAGTGGAGAGAAGCTCATTCCTGACCAACACACTTCACTGTCCGTCCTCATCAGGTTTCCACTGTGTCCTGCTTTACCCAGCGTGGCCTCTGCCTCTCCTCAGACCTCAGCACACGGGGCAGCGCCCCATGTTCACCCGCAGTTAATGATACACAGCATCTCTCCCTGATTTCTGCTTCTTCACAACACCAGCGTGATCTCAGTGGAATCCTGGTTCTCCATGACGTCTGAATTATGTAGCCGGCAAAAAAAAAGAAAAGAAAAAGTCTCATTCTCAACATTTATTCAAGACAGTTAAACTGCACAGCCCCTGTGGATACAGAATAAAGTTAATCTTGGTGTATTTTTCAGGCGTCTTTCATGTTGCGGTTAGGGGGGACTGAGATCCAGATGACAGAGCCGCTCCCTTCCACTAACTGGTGTAACTTCAGCTGAACCTAATGAGTGAATCAGTCATCAGAACTGAGCTGAAGGAACCTTTCTTTATACATATATGTGATTTAACACGTAATTTAACCCGTAAAGTAACCATGTTTTCTCATAACGAAGTCAATGAGGAACAATGCCGTTTTAAATCCCAGGATTTAATCTTGCTTGCTCTTTATAAACTCTGTACTGAACTGGGTCAGACATGCTAATTCATTCAGATACTGCAGATACTTCTCATCTAACAAGTTGCAAAATTGCCTAAATCTCATGGAACTGGTGAAATGTGATATTTTGATGCTCACCAGGGTGTAAGTGATTTACCATTTCCTGGGAAAGCGAATACATTTGGTAATTGTCGCTTTCATTAATGTTTAAGCTCTAAAGTTTCAAAAGCATATTGATGAGAATCAAAGCGTCACGCTAAACACTGAGAAAAGCACTGCTCAAAGGTTTATCGCTTTGCTTTGGTAAAAAGAAAGACCTCGCAGATAGAACATCTAATTGATACCTTTAATTTTTTTTTCAAACCAAAAAAATGTTTAGCATTGTGAAAATGGAGCTATACTTTGTGCACACACAACTATTGCAATTGACTGTATGGCCACTTTTAAATAGTCCGCCATGTGTGCTTTACTTTTTTAGATCAAATGTTTTTTGTAGACAACTTTTTACCAATATCCTGCGAAAAAAAAAAATCCAATTTAGAAAGTGTTTCTAAGTTAGAAATATATTATAAAAATATATGGGATTATATGGGATTTATTTTATTATTATTTACAGTCACAACATGATCACGTTCTGCAAAAAAGACAAAAAACAATAAGAGCAAGCGCTATGTAATTTTGCTTTTAATTTTGTGACATGTGAACCATCCCAAACATGTAAATAAACAAATGAACAAATATGTGAAGGTTTTTTTTGTTGTTTTTTTTGCTTGGTCATTATTTTGTTTGTAATTCATGGGGATAAAGTACAGATTCAAATTGTTTTTTGTTTTGTGTTTGTGTTTCCTCAATAGATTTGGGAGTTTGAAACAATTTTGAATCATAAACACTGTTAGTATATCAGGTTTACTCTGTAAACGTTCTTTCATCCGTGTGTTCTCCTGCTCTGATCCTTTAAACTTGTATGATTTTGCAGGTTAAAACCGCATTAAAACAAAACCAGGAAGTGGCCATTTGATTAGAATATATATGACACTTAATGGTGGTCTGAAGCTGACCAGGAAGGAGGCGTGGATTTCAGCTTCTGTCACTTTGATTTGTCACATGAGCATGACTGTAATTGCTGTGTTTCAGTCATCGTAGGTTAATTACCAGCCTTGACCTACAGTATTACATGCACACATACAGACTCAGCATATACAGGAGGGTGGAGGGATTATACTTTAAACTTACGAGGCGTCGGAGCCCGTCAGGGTGAAGCTGCCACTTTCTCTCCTCTCTATCTCATCACTGTCTCCCCGACACCACCCCCACCCCCCCCCCCCACCACCACCACCACCAGCACCGCCGCCGCCACCGCCACCTCCCTCCCTCATTTGGTGACCCACTAATGTTCTGTTCATTTTCTCTTATGAATAGATAATGGGCAGAAATCAAATCTCTTCATTTGCATGTAATACAATTAAGACCTTTTCAAACAATGACAAATGGAGGGAGCAGCGAGGTGTCAGTCAGCCTCGTCAGAGAGGAGGCACAGACAGCATCGGTGAACCTCTCCGTTTTAACGAAAATTAATAAAACCTTCAAATGGGATTTTCTCGCCGCCATCTGGAATAACAATCACCAAGACACTGCTGGACTCAGCCTGTCATATGAAATTAAACGACTCATGAATTTGGATTCATGGCCCGAATGTGGAGCTACTGACATACCTCCACTGTTTAAAAATACAAAGGATATGATTCTTTTCTGTCAGTAATGCTGTGAGGTGAATGGCCTCAAATGACTTCTGTCACCAACTCGCAGGTTGAATCAGGACAGAAGAGTGTGTGTTCTTTTTGGGCCTCATTTTTGGTTCACAAAATCATGAAACAGCTGCTGATCTGGCTCGGTTTTATGGAGAAAAACTTATTTACCAGCATTTCTACAGTGTAAAAATCTCATTTGAGTATGTTCTCTGCAAAAAGTTGTCAATCTAGGGTCAGTTGATTTTGGTTTATTTCATTATTGAGTGCAGTGTCTCATTTTCATCAAACCAGTTGCAGGCCCAGAGGATCCCGGGGCGCCATGGGATGCACAGTAATATTTACAAAATAAAATACATCCCTCACAAACAGATGCAAGCTGGTCAAAATGGCTGTAAAGAGACGTAAAACAACCTCAATGAAGCACATGATGGCCCAAATGTGGTACAGAAGACTCAAATTTAAACACAATATAACTCAAAGTTCAATCACAATTGTGCAAAAATAAAGAAAAAAGTCAAGAAGAGCATCAAAATAAACCAACATTAGACATAAAATGACTAAACTGAAACCATCAAACTACCCTGTCACAAAACAATCACGATGAGTTACAGTAAAGAAGGATGACCAAGCCAGAATAAAAACCAACCCAAGTGAGAAAATTACTTCTAGAAAATGTGAAATTATTAACATACCAGAGGCAGTTCGGGCAGTCTAGTTAAAATTACCATATTCAATTAAGAGACACCAAAACAATCACAAAATGAGGTGAAAAACAACCATAATTGGACACAAAGAAATTACAATAATTGGAGATAAAATACCACAAAACATGCAAAATAGCAATACAAGATAATCCAGATGTGGCACAAAATGATTTAAAAGAGGCAGAGAGTGGCTACGAACACCAAAAGTAAGAGAAAAACACTATTTTCAAGAAGCAGCAAAAGCATTTGACGCAACAAAAATGTTTAGAAGAAAAAAAATAAGAATAAAGTGACAAAAAACAAAAAATAGCAACAAATTTAACAGAATTTAAGTGCAAAACAATCACTAATGAACAGAGAGAAAAAAACAAGCAAAATGAGATCAAAAACGTCCAAAATCGGAGGACAAATCTATAAAATGAAATGCAAAATCACCCCAATGGGGTTAAACTGACTTGCAAGATTCAAAGTATAGTCGAGAACCAAAAGATCCTAAAGAATAAAAGCACAAACACATGCAAAAACCATACTGTAAGTGAGATGCAAAAGAATAAAACTAAACAAAAAACAATAGAGGCAAAAACAGGGAAACAAATTAAATAGACTCACAGAACAACCGCAAATTTCTCAAAAAAAGAAATACCAGGGGAAGTAATCCAATTAATTTGACACAGAAAATGGTCAAAATCCAATATAAGATGACCCTTGTGTGGCTGCGACTACAAAATGTCACTCAAAATGAGTAAAATGAATCACAAAGACATTGAAAAGGACCTGATGTGGCACATAAGCGTTGCAAATCAGCAGATGTTGTAAAATGTTGAACTATTCTTGTTATTTTTGAGGGAGATTATTATGAAAACAAGGTGCTGCTGCGTTTGCCTGATTCCTGTTCATATCATTTTTTCTCCTTCTCACTGAAACACAAGCGTGCGGACATAAATGTAACAACACACACACACACACACACACACACACACACACACACACACACACACACACACACACACACACACACACACACACACACACGGGAAAATTAATGAGCTCTCATTCATAATCCGGGATAGAGAGAGCCATATTCACCCTTGGATGGTTTATTGACTGATTTCATTTATTTGTGTGGAATAAATAGGAGGTAAACATTGGCTTGCGCTCACATTTCCCTGCGACACACTCGCTGCACAGCATTCTGGGAGAAATGATCCCACCAGCAGCAGGGTCACTGATTGGCTACCTCGTCAGCGTGTGACAAATTACCCAATGAGAAATAGGTTAGCCATTTCCACAAACTAATTAACCTGGGTGATAGTGAAACAAATTATTACATTTATGTAATATTATTTCACATCTGTCTCTGGACTACAAAAATCTTCATCCCGTCTTCTTTCCAGGCCCCCGAATGCCTATTTTCCTTGTGCTTATAAACGCAAGCAGAAGAGCCGGTATATATGTCAGTGATGTGCAGCAAACATCGCACAAAGCTAAAATACTGTAGCTCTAGATAAGAATTTAAAGGTTTGGTTGTTGCGTTTTACATTATTCTTCTTTTATTGCGACTCAGAGATTGCTTGTTTGCAGGTTGAAGTGTACTTTATACATCCAAGATGTATGAAGGCAGTGTAGAAATGCACTCGGCCTCTCAGGACCAACATCCTCTCTGTGGCCTTCCAGATGACCATCCAGCTCAGTACTCATGGTAAGTACCCAGGAAGCATGAGGACTCCATAAAGGAGACTGGAGAGATCAAGCAGACTGAGGGGAGAGGGTGACGCTGGGTTAGGATTAATCTAACCCTAACGTAATTCACCAGACCGTCAATCTCCCTCCAGGCTCATCCTCACCAAAGATGAGCCCAGTGACAGTGGCGTTGTGTGCGAACTTCAGGAGGTTGACCGACTGATGACTTGATGATTTATACACTTTGACATGCCAAGTTAAGGGGACAGTTAGCAGGAGGACAGTGAGTTGGGAGACAGAGGTTTTTAAAAAAAATAAAAAATGTATTCGAAAAATATTAGTTGCTTTCTACTTGTCGCAGTTGGCAAATCAACCGCTATTATCTGGTAAATAGTACCCGGTTATATGCGCAAGATAGCTTACCTCTCAAAGAGCAAACCTTGTGAATTGTCTTCCCCCAAAAGGTTAAACCAAGAGCACTTCAGGACTCTACTGGGATTTGAACCTTCAACCTTCTGGCCCTCCAGATGAGTTGAAACTGTAATTAGGAACTCAAGAAAACACTGCGTCTCGACACCAATTCTCTAAACGCTGGTTCAAATACGTTAAAAGGCTTCGAGCCATGTCAAAGAAAACCAGCAAAAGCTTTAATTTGACCTTTTCGATCATACTTTGTTTAGTGTTCGTATCCTCCGACCCTGCGGAACCAGGAGAGGATGTACACAAACTATTTCACCACTGCTGTCATTCCCTTGCCTCTTTGTGCTACAGTTGTTTCCATGACGCTGAGCAGAGGCAGTGTCGGTCTTGGGGATTAAAAATAGATGGACAGTGATCACTGGTTGTCTCCAGCAACCTGATAATAGCTGCACAGGAGCACTGAAACACAAAGTGTGAGCTGCACCTCACCGACACGTCAGTGTCAAGCTGTCCAACTCACAGAGAAGCACAAAAGAATTAAGTAAGTTAAGTTAAGTTTATTTATAAAGCGCTTTTCCACATAAAATTCACAAAGTGCTGTCCATATAAATTGGTGCACTAAATACAAAACATAGGGATTTCATGAAATGTAGTAGAATTAGGAAAACTATTTAGCCAAAAGCGTTCCAAAATTAAAATAGTAATAATTACTTATTCTAAAGCTGTTTTTGCAGTCGTTTCCTCCTGACAGAAAATTAAAAAAACAAACTTATGCAGCAAATATCGGAATCGTTTGAATAGATCCTGAAAAGACATGTCCTTTGGCCAAATAGCCCAAAACACATATTCATCATTTCGAGAACATTCTTATCATCGTAACAGTTTTAATATCTTTTTGATTCCTGTTTTTGTTGTAGAAATGGTGGGAAATACTTTTAATTTGAAACAATGTCGCTTCAGTAAGTTCAGCCTCAGTGTCCGTATCTGGAAATGTCCTCGTTTCTTTTCGTTTCTTCCAAACTATCTATGGAGAGTTAATAAGAATCACATGAAGTATGAGAAAATAGTTATGTGACGCATTGAAACAAGTGCTGCCTGTGTAGGATTTGTTGATTTTATGTCAATAATGACAAAACATGACGCCTCAGATTGAAACTTTTCGTATAGTCGATAACTAAAAGTGTTGTGTTTTGCCCTTTAGAATGAAATAATGCCTCTATTTCACTACATTTATGCTTTTTCAAGACTATGAAGGATTGTATCAGGAGACACATTGATGACATGTTCAGCAAACCTTGTTGGAAATGACACAGTACATAGCGGCACATTGATAAATATGAGATGCCTCAAAAGGTTTTTATCTTTTGGAACTCTCCAACATATTTGTGAGTAATAACACATAGCATATATGTAGTTGTGGTCAGTTTTATGCTTTTCCTACAGAACCTAATCAAAATAAAAGGTACATATTGGTGTTGGTTTGTTATTTTTGTAACTTTAAAACATTGTGGGTGAATGTTGACCTTTTTTAACACACATTAAAATGTGTTAACGTGGCTGTCCTATAAAGATTTACAATAATGAAGTCAAATTTGTTTACAGCTTTTATATGCTGGGTCGTAAAAGATCATTTTTGTCATTCAAAATGATCCACAACACTTGAAAAGCTTAGAAAGTAAACTGCTTTGGTATTTATTTGTAACACTAATCCAACTATGAAGTTTACTGAAATTATTAGAAATGTTGCATAGTGCAGAAAAGAAGTGCACAATGCACAAAGTGCCTTTATGTTTTCCTTGTTTGTTGCACGTTTCACCTCCCTGAAATAAATCATGACAATCTTGAAACCTCCTTTCACTGAATACTTTAACAAGTAGACGCGGCACTCTAAAAGCAGATGCAGATATATAAACACATAATTAATAAGAATCCAGTAAAACACTCTTTTAACACTTCGAAATTTCTTCCAAAACCTTACAAAAGGTTTGAAGATGCATTAATCAATTCCTAATTTTGAAACAATGTTCACTGAAATTTCAATTAAGTTCAATAAAATGTTACATTGTGTTTATTTTGGCTCATAATCACAGAAAGAAGCTTTTACTGCAGTTTTCTTTTCAGGCAATGTATCCCTGTGTTCTTTATTTGTTGCTCTATGTAAAGTATATAAACAAATAATATGTTATTAAGTATTGCAGGTGGCACATTTACAGTTTTCATTTCAGGTGGACAAAGACCATAAATGTTTGTACAATTGTGTTGTTATGTTAATGTTCTAAACTAAATGTAATGCGGTTTAAAGTGGATAGGAGTGATTGTGAAGGTAATAAATTCAATTTAAGACTTGCACACTTTTTATATTGTACTTGCAAGCAGATTGTAGTGTATAATCAAAAATTAATAACACTTCTGTTCAAACACTGTGACATGTGGGTTAAAAGTATATCAAAGGTCACAGATTCATCAAAATAGTGTAACACAGTTCATTGTGTTTGTGTCTTTTTCACTGAGCTTGTTTGTTTCATCCTTTGAATTTGTTGCATTATTCCAGATATTTCAGAACTGAAGTGATATTTTCATGAATCGTGAGAAACACTTTTGGTGGTTTAGGTTAAAATTATTTACCAACCAAGCTGTGTTGAAGTAATAAAGTAAAGTTATTACTTTAACTTAAAGGTACTCGCCAGTGGAGGAAAGTGAATAAACAGATAACAAATCATTTAAAATAAGATTTTAGCACAGTAGTTTGTGTCTTTTAACATCTAAAATGCCTTAAATGTGTATATTTCCTCAATTTAAACACTAAACAGTGGGATGTGACTTGTTCTGTTTCTGTGAGCTTCGTGTTTTGACGTTTTCCGGATATTAAGCAGGAAATTATTTTGTATTATCAGCAAAAAAAAAAAAAATGAATGAATAAAAAGTGAGAAGACACACCTTTGGCTCGTTGCTAATTTGTCAGCTTGGTCCTTACTGAGATTGAGTTTGACACCTCTGATCTCCCCTAAATTGCTCATTTATATTTGAGCATTTAGTGTGGAGCTGCTCCTGGAGGACCTAATGTATACAGTGGAGGGTTTTTTTTTCTGGATATGGCTGCTCTCCAGCTACAGGAAGAAAGTTTGTCCAGAAACAGAAACACAAGACTGGAATTGGAACAGTGTTTATAGGCTCTGCTGTCATGTAAAATACTTTTCAATTGTATAACATCCAACTATTTACAAATGCCAACCCATGTTTCTTCAAGTGTCCCGAACTAAGAGTCAAAGGCAAATGATACTCTGAGACTTCAACGTTTACTGAATTTAAAAGCAAACTAGATTTAATGTTAACATGGGTCAAATTCATCTTTTACTATAAGTAATTAATTGGACTTTTAAACTATAGAAATGTAGTTTCTCTGCATAGTGTAACCCGTTTACATCTGAAAGGTATTCGCAAATTAATATTAACCTCAATTTCGCACAAATAGCGTCACTCAGAATTTTATTCTGATTCATCAAATCATGAACTTAACTGAATGAAGATTATTTCTATTTCTATATCACATTTTATTGACAAAATAGGTTTGCCTGTATGTAACCAGATTGTATTTTAAACTTTAATATTGTAATTTTTTTCTGTACATTTGAGCAAATCTTACAATACCTAAAACAAAGACCTCTCAGATAATCACAGTAAAGTGTAAAATTCCACCAGAACAGAACAATATAGCAAAATGGGTAAACACCATGGCGTTTGCTTGGATGAAAGCTACTTTGATTTGTGCTGACTGGATTTACTGAATGCTGATTTGCACAAGTGGCATCATTCATAATCTTAATCTGACACATGAAATCATTAACTGAAATGTGTATATTGCAACTATTTGAGGAGAAAGACTCAGTGTTTCGTAAACATTTTGTGATGTGACATTTTATACATAGTTTACTTCTGAAAAGTAATCTTAGGCGAAAAATCATTGACTGAACTCAAAGTTATAACAAATTCAATAAAGAAGAGGATTCCCATGATGATTACTTGTCTGACCAGTCACTGCTGTGCATACACTCTATTTTGAAATCCGGGATGTTTCTGCTATCCATTTAAAACAATATATTTTGAATAGATTGAACTTTTCTGACAATCCGCTTGAAGACAAGAAGGGTGATTCTGATGTGACGTAATTGAAAATGATTTTTATTTGATCATTTACATTTAATTGATATAAACATGTTCATGAAACAAAAATGGCTCAAACATTTAAGAAATTCATATTTGATAAAGAAGCACAGACATAATTTCGGAAACAGAAGTTCTCACAAACTGACCAAATGGGAACAAGAGTGCTTTCCGCTACACAAAACATCCTATATAACAGATTATAGTTAGGTCGTTTTTCATCTCTTAAAATGTATTATTTCATCCCCTCTTTTGCTTTGCTTTGGACAGCACACATGCATTCAGTTTCCATTCCCCCCTCCCTAAGTCTGTCCTGATTAATTTCCCTGCAGTTCCCTGCTTTGTTTCTGGTGAATCTTCATTTAAACCTCCAGGTGTCCAGTGTGCATCCCTTTGGCCCTTTCGAGTCACATGCTGCACAGCAGATGTAAGGGGGGGGGGGGGGGGGGGGGGGGGGAAGAAGAGGGGGTCTGTAATAATCTATTTTTGTGTTTCAAAGTATCCACAGAATTAGTCTTCAGAAGAAAAAAAAAACCCAAAAACATCAGCCACCAAGCAAATGTCACTGAAAGCCCTGCAGAGGGCTGCACGTGGCGACTAGATGAATAAATAAATAAATAAATACCGAATAAACAAATTGGTTATTTTAAATAGACAAATAAATAATTGACATAGGCTACATGCGAAATAATAAATTATAGCTTTGAAACAGAACCAGCCCTAATGAGGCCCAACGGGCCCCGGTGGAGAACTTCAGTCCTTCCTCTGGTTTGTGGTTTTGTGAGGAAAAAACGCCGGCGTGCAGCCGGTGCTTTGTGGTTTAGTAAGTATCCTGGTTCCCGGTGCCCGGTTTGTATGGACTGGGTGAGTAAGAAGGGAGTGACCGCGGTGTGGAGAGGGGTGGGGGAGGGAGGGTGGGGGGTGAGAAAAGCTCTTGACGCCGGCCCTAAGTGAAACTCATGGATACTGTGTGCTCCAGCGCTTTGCGGCGCAGCGACGCGATGCTTGTCCCTCTCCAGACGTCACTGTCCGGGGAACTACACAGCTGAGGCGAGCCGGTCACGTTGTTGGGGACCATTCCGGGGAATGTGGGCTGGTAGAGGTGCGACTGCAACCCGGAGCCGTTCGACGACATGTTAGATAGACCCATAGAGTTGGGCGGCGGCCCGGCGCCGAGGCTGCACTGGGACAGGGACTGTGCCATGGCCTGCTGGCGCCCCAGGGAGGGCGGCAGCTGCAGCTGGGACACGCCGGGCATCCCCGCGGTGGCCCAGCGGGTGTCGTTGGCGTGGAAGGAGCACAGGCTGTCGCCCATGGCCGCCGCTGCCGCCGCGGCGGAAGGGAACTGAGGCAGGCCGTGGTGCGTCGGCAACAGCGTCCCCGGAGCGCGGAACACGTTGGTGGTCTTCTTGCGCTTCTTCCACTTGGCGCGGCGGTTCTGGAACCAGACCTGTGGGGACAGAGTCGGGAGCTGAGTCAGGACGAGCTGCGGCCACAATAATCACTGCTGTTCGAAAGCGCCATAAAAAAAAGGTTATGACATCATTCTGCGATCATCGCCATGACGCACACAATAAATCAACTGAGGGAGGAAGCACGGATTTATGTGTTTTTCTTCGAACTTGTGGTATAAAACAACTAACATTACTCATATTTAATGTCATGGCTCACAAATAATAGAAACATCAATAAATGCAGTGTTTTCATGTTGCAAGAAAACAAATATGTTTGCGTGGCGCACGCTTTCACTTCAAGGTTGTAACTTCATCAGTTTGATTAAAATTAGTTTCGATTAAAAAAACAAAAACAACCAAACTGCTCACATGAATATTTTCACGTGTAACCATCTTGTTTCTTCAGAATTTGCAGTGCAAAAAAAAAGCATATTTTCCAATAGACGCCACCATTACGCACTCACACAGTGGAGATAATGTTATTGCTGGGAGAGCGGCAGTTTGCTCTTTATTTCCCAGAGTCCTTGGGCTTCTTCTGTAGGTTTGGATGTAAGCGGGCGTCTATGATTAATGTGAAGATTTGCTTGAGAAAGTGGGGCGCAGTAATAAGAACGGGACAATCTCAGTCTCGCCCCCCCTTTTCCTTTTCCCGACGTAGCCAGCCGTGAAATCCGGCCTGAAATGCATTACACCTCAAAAGGAAAGAAAATGCAATTCCTCATCCCTCCTTTATTTCTTTCTTTCCTTCTTTTTTTTTTTTTTTTTTTTTAAGACAGAGTGCCCTCTCAGCGCGTCCGGTATTAAGATGTGCAGCCTGCTGACAGGCCCGGACCGGATTCTTATTTCCAGCTCTGTCATAATTGGAGATGAGCATCATTTCACTAATTCCCATTTTATGTAAATGGGGGAGAAACTGAATGGGCCTTTGCAATAATAATAATCATGATTATTATCCGGGTATTATATTTCACATGTGAGCGACCCAATCGCGCAACCATCCCAGTCTGCAATCTGGTGCTCTTTTTTTAAGTGCTTTGAATTTGTGCAGAGGTGCTGAGAAATAAGCCATTAAATATGTTGTTTTAAAAAATCCAATAAAGTACAATGACACAGTTTCATTGTGGGCATGTATTATGAACTGTTAGACTTGTAAAAGTGGAATCAGAGGCTGTTAAAATGGTTCAATAAAGCTACTTTCAGGTTTTTCTGTTTCCTGTAGATTCATTTCACAAAAAAGGGGGGAACTCGGTGATATTTTCAGATGTAACGTTGCAGAATTCTGTTAAAAACAAACAATATATGAATACATTTTTCCGTAAAATAAACAAATCGCGTTGAAATATCGTACATTTAACATCAATACAAAAAAAATATCTCAAGTATACAAAGATGTCATGTGACAATTTTTTTTAATGTGCATGAAATTATAAACTGCATAATCTGTTTGGTTGTGACGTTAAAACATTGGTATTTATGGTGGGATAATGCGTGAGCCACGTGTGTACAATCCACAAGGTTGCACACAATTAACCTAATCTAAAAACACACTCAGATAAAAATAAAAAAATGAATTAAAAACATAAAATTTAAATGCCAGCAATAAAACAGGTGTAAAAAAAATAATAGACTTTGTTTGAAGATGGAAAAATGTGGAATTTATTGCCAACAACATGTATTTTCTGTCGCAAATCGTTTTAGAGAAAGATAATTGTCATTCTAAAATGGCACGGATTATTTGTGCGCAACAGCATCTCTTTATTTTACCTTTTAATTATTTCTTAGTTCTAAAATATTTCATAATTTTAACGCTTAACCGACCCTGTGAATCAAAACAGTTTAGAGAATTGTCAATAATTATATTATATTTTATTATTAGTTTAAAGGGTACGTTTCTGTGCATCCACGCAAAACCTGTCTGCGTTATTTTTCAACTAAACTAATAATAGTGATGTTATTATTGTGGATGTTAACTTTTACTGCATAATTTGGTGTGTTTCACTGAAAACGTATTGATTTAAAAACAAAACAAAACAATATAATGCAGAATTAGGTAGGCCTTTATTTATCTTTAAGGGGTGTGTTATTTCCTATTTTCTGTTGTTGTGTGTTTTGTTTTTTGTTTTTTTTTATTCGCCTCTTTCAGATTTTATCCTTTTTTTTCTATGCCGGTAAATCTTGTCGCTGTTCGTTTAAACCTGCGATCCTCCATCAGTTGAGTGAACCTCCCTCCGTGTCGCACCTGCACTCTGGACTCCGTCAGGCCGATCCTCAGCGCCAGCTCCTCCCGCATGAAGATGTCCGGGTAGTGCGTCTTGGCGAAGCTCCTCTCCAGCTCGTTGAGTTGCGCCGGCGTGAAGCGCGTCCGGTGCCGCTTCTGTTTCTGGCTCTGCTGCCCTCCGGACTGGTTCGGGTTGTTGCTGTTGTTGCTGTTCTGCTGCTGCTGCTGCTGCTTCTCCTGCTCCTTGCTGTTCACCTGCACCGTGTTGGATCCTCCGCCGCTGCTGATGTCGTCGCCCGGGAGCATCGTGGCTCCCTCCACCACTCCGTCCGGGCCGGGCCCGAGCTCCCCGGAGTGTCCCGGGTCAGGCCCCCCGCCGCCCAGCCGACACTTCAGAGCCTCCCTGTGGCCCAGGAGCTCCGCCGCGGCATCCTTCATCCCTGCACAGACAAACCACAGCGGCGTGAGACCTGAACTGTGAGACACTGTCTCTACACGGGAGGGGAAAAAAAGGAGACAAGGTTAGCACCAGTGCATGCACCAAGGAAAACTGCAAGCATGCACATATACTTTACATGCGAGAATCCAACATTATGAAGCCTTATTTCACTGCAGTACAAATGCATGCATTTAAACGATGCAATATAAATGCAGGATCTTTTTTTTTTGTTTGTTTTTTTTGTAAATTATTTTAAAGCAATGACTGCAGCTCATAAGTGACACAACCACAGCATGCACATTACAATCTGCTCCTTAAATACTCTTCAATTCAATTCGAGCTCACTGATATCTTAGGAAATTGTTAAATCAAATTACGCAGTAATGTAATAATAATAATTACTTTTCCAATGAATTAAGCCAGTTTAGCTCACTTCAGTCACATTAAGATAATATAAGAAGCAAATTGACAATTTTCACAGCTTGATTTAAGATTAGAAGTTCCTCCAGCTTACAGTAGAGTTGAAGACCGGAGTTTGGTGATGTTAACTCACCGAGGCGAGCATCCAGGAGGTCGGCATGAGATAGCATTGCGCACCGCTCCAGGGCGAAATGCTATTCCAAAAAAAAATCTCTATGACTTTAACCTATTTAAGAAATATATATAGCCTAAATGAAAGCAAATTCGGTTTGTGGTTAAAAGGGGGGTTCGTTGCATTATAATGTAGTTTAGAGAAATGGGGAGGCGCTTAACAACGGAATGAACCCATGAGCTTCTCCAAACGAGGACCAATCAGAGCTGAAGCCTGAGGTATGTCAGCTTTAGCCCGAGACCCCCTGCACCCCCCCCCCCCCCCCCCACCACCACCACCACCTTCTCCTCCTCCATCCTCTCACATCCACAAGTTCATTCCTCCTCATTCCTGTAATTGGCTTTGATTTCTCCTCCAAATTACATCCAATAAAATAACCTGATTTAATATCTGAGCCAAAGCTTCGACCCGTTCGAGAAATGTTGGATCACCACAATATTTGTTTAATTGTGCATGCTGTTCTGCACTTGTTTTTATAGCGAGGCCACTCGAATAAGAATTGGAGTTATTCACACGAAGGAGAGCCACATGGCTGCATGAAGAGACGACACATATATGTCCAATATGATATGAAGTGCGGTTATTATTATCATTATGGCTCTTACTTCTTTTTATGGCAGTTTTTTTTTTTGTCCCCATGATGATACACACGACCTTTATTTATGACACTAAACGCCTCCTTGAGACCAAGTGAACCTCCTCTAATATCCTTGATTTCCCAGTCAGGCAAACAACAAACTTTATACAGCTAATTTGAACCAGCCTCATTTTCAAGGCCATTACGCGTTTATGTAATTAGTGTCGAATCTATGCGCTTTCCCTGCAAATATCGGAGTAAAAGCAGCACGAATTAGTGGTAATTTACTACTATTTAGTCCCAACTGTCAAGAGATGGGAGGGACTCCGTGTAAATGATGTGGATGGAGTTGAACATGAACTGTGGACGTTCCGCTTTGGCAAAAGGACGCAGTTAAAGACACTGCACAGGCTGTGAATAAGTTGATGGTTCTTACGTGGACAAACACATAATTATGATGAGCACACTTATAGGGAATATCCTCTTGTACATCTAATGAATGTTTCATTCATAGCATCTCTGAATTAAATCATTCATTTTAGATTTTTTTAAAAGCAACAACAACAACAAAAAAAACACACCCCAAAAACACCAAATGTGCGCACTGAATAAACGAGTCGATTTGCACGTTTTCACGCGTGAACACACAATCATCCATATTTGGGGGCCAGAAATAGAAAAAGGAAAGAAAAGAAAAACATCAGACATGCTTTGGACAGATGTCGGGACGTTTTTTTTTTTTTTTTTTTCTCAGAGAGTGGGGTTATTTATTATGTGCTGGAAAAACCGCACAAAGGAGGCGTCCGAGCGTGAACCCGGGGCTCCGGTGGCTTTCTTTTCTTCATGCTCATCTTTTATTTGACCGCAATCTGGAGGCATGACCGACAGACTGGGAGGGATGGATGAAGGGGAAGATGGAGGGAAGGATGGATGGATGGATGGATGGATGGATGGATGGATGGATGATGGAGAGGAACCGAGTGCGGGAGTCTGTTCGGGGGCGCGTCGGGATGCGGAGGAGATCACACTTTGCGCTCCTTCGTGTCTCCAGATGAGGACAGGAAGAAGATGCGCACTTCGGAAATATTTCTTACCCTCTCCTTTATCGGAGCTCTGTTTTCTGTTTTCCGGACTGAAGGTAGAATTTACGAGAACGGATCTTTCCTTTAAAAAACAAAACAAAAACAAAAACAAGTTTCTTTGTTTTGCAGGATTATTATCAAAGTATAAAGCTTATCTGTTCTCTTTGAAATGCGCTAAAATTTATTATTTCTCTTTATTGCGCTGTTTTGCTGAACTTTGTGCGGCGCGCACACAGCTGTAAGGATAATGTTTTTAAAAAATCATCACGGTGCAGGATGATGGATTGCGGGCGCTTCACTTTACGACTTTTCAAGTGCTGCACGCTTTTATAGCTGCAAAAACCACAACTGAGGGGCTGTGGTGGTTGCGTCAGGTCAGAGTTAACCCACAGAGTCAGATCATGACATGTCAGGGAACCTGCGATATCTCTGCAACAGAAGAGCTCTAAATTATTACATTAATACGAATTCCTATTTTTTTTATAGTATAAAAAAATAACATACTGAAAACTATGTATTTCGGTTGGATTTTCATGATAAGCATTTTGAATCTGTTATTTATCTGTTGTTTAGAATTTGAAAAAAAAAATATATTTTCCATGCAAAAATTGAATAATGAAAACAAATGTATGGGATTAAAGGCGCAGCTCATATAACAACGTGGCCTTTTTACTGTAAATATATTCTTGTGTTTTTGTATTTTTGCTCTTTGACAAACCACTTTATGGAAGTTGTTACTCTTGTTATGATTTGCGTGTTTAACGAGGACGAATGTTTTCATATAATAGAATGAGAGGAAGGTTTTTTTTTTAATCTTCTTCTTCTTCTTCTTCAGGGTTTAGAAACAATGTAATTGGTGTAAACACGAATCCAAACACAGTTAAAGACACACTCCTCATCGCGCAGACTGCTCTAACAGGCCCACATCAATCTTATAAATAAAAATAGACAAACAAACAAATCCGCCCCTCGCAAGTTAATGCGGTGCATCTGAGTGGAAAGTAGACGTTTTCACGCGTTGTGGAGACACAGAGTGACTTTTTTTTTTAAATAAAACAACAAGCATCAACACAACACTGCTGTGTCTGATGCTTGGTGATGAACGCGCGTTTTGTGGAGAGGAGGGATTTGAACCCGTGACCTCCTGTGCAGTCTCTTCAAACCAAACGGTGCAGGTGAATTTCCTCTCTCTCTCTCTCTCTCTCTCTCTCTCTCTCTCTCTCTCTCTCTCTCTCTCTCTCTCTCTCTCTCTCTCTCTCTCTCTCTCTCTCTCTCTCTCTCTCTCTCTCTCTCTCTCTCTCTCGTCCGCCTTTGCAGTCGGTATTCACTCAATTAGAGATTTCTGAGGAGAAAAACAATCGATCTTCCATCTGCACAAGCTCCAGTTTAACAAATGAGATTCTTGTTTCATGCAGCTGATTTGGTGACAGTCTGGGGGATTAGGAGTAATAAGTTACTGTGGTGAGGAAGAGAAGAGCAGCTGCAGCGGTTTGCTGTGCGTCCCCCTCCGTCCAGCTGCAAAAAAAGAAGAAGAAAAAAACCAACAACTTTGGCACGCGCACAAACTTTGAGAAAACACTGGAGTTGCATGATGAATGGCACGTGGGGTTTGAGCGCGTCTCACGAGCTGTTACTTAGAGGAAGTGACGTATTATTCGGTTCAAGGACTGAATGTTGGATTTCTTGTGCAGGAATTCTCAAAACATGTTTCCCTTCTATATAATCCATATATCATTCAACTTTAAAAATAAAAATAATTCTCAAGTAAAATAGGAGCTGCATGATAATGCAGATGAGGATTTATGTTAGCATCAACAGGAAAACAATGCAATAATCTAATTTAATCTGGTCGTTAAACAGTCATAGGATTGAGTCCTGAGTCCTTCTTTGTTACTCAATTCATACATATTTTAAACAAGGGCATGGTCTTAGACTGAAATAGTTTTTCGGAAACAACATGGAGAAAGCGAAGCTCCGGAAGTCGTCAAGGTCCTCTACTGGGAAACCTAAACATCCATTTAATTACAGCTCCTCCAAAAATAACATCTAATTTCGACCGATTATCGATAACGTGCCACCTTTCAATTTTATTTTGTAATTTGCCAGGAAATGGGAATAGTAAAACCCCATCTGAACTATATGTATTAACAGTTCTTGTAATGTATGGGGATTTACCCTGAATTCCACGTAATTAAAGCTATTTTACCAGACGAAACCCCAATAAAACTGCTTCAAACCGAAGTCACTAATTCTAAAAGTGAATTGCACCATTTACATTATTTCCAAAATATTAACCTGTTAAAGTAACTTGTTACAAACAAAATTGTTTTTTGATAAGTATTGGTTTTTGCTTTACACAATTTCCGGTCAATTTCTTCTAGGAAACCCCATTAGAAACCACATCTCGCAGAAAACATAGAATTAAACAACAGGTTTGAAACCAGCACTTGGGTGTCATTTAATACCAACATCTTCTAATGACGCTCCACTAAAATAAAAAGATATTTCATTTGTTGAGCCTTATTTGTGATGTTTTAGGATAATAGAGTTCATTGTAGGTACACTATAAAATGAGTTATTAAATATTCGCTCATGAATATTTTGTGATTTTAGAATGTCTTAAATGCACATGCAGTACTACAGAGTACCTGTAGGGGCACGCGTACTCACTATATGCTGAAAGATTTACAATACATAGCAGGAAAATTCAGTTACAGAAGTAAAATAAAATAAAATAAAATATCTAACAGCAATCAGGAGAACGTCTTTCATTTAGAGAGGACTTCAGAAGGATTTCCAGACAATCCACGGCTATGAACTCCTCAAGAATATACTAATTATTAAGCTGAGCCTGTAAGGTACTTTAAGAGCAGCACATTTGTTTTCTATATTAGAAAAAAATACTGTACTTTTCTTTTCTTTTTTTAAACCTTGCTAGATTTGTCTGTGCATGTCCGCAAGTATGCAAATTAAAAAGCTTTAACAGATAAAACCAGCCTGTTAAAAAGTGGAAAGCAGCCATGCAATGAAAAAACAAGACATTTCAGTATGTTTTTCAAGCTGTTTTAGATCTAATTGCACCAGAACGGCAACATTCTCTAATGACTTGATGCAGTCTAATGTCTTTAACCATTTTCACACATTTCAAAGACCAAATGAAGTGAATTAAGTCGAATAACTGTTAGCGGCAGCCCTTTATGGTCTCAGCCAGAACATTAAAAACCAACCAAAGGTGGAGTGGAATAAAGTAGATTCTGGGCGTGTTCACATTTCCCTCTTTGATCCGGACCACAGTTCTCTACAGGGACGCGCTGGGAAAGTTCACTTCATTTGGGCAGATTTGAACGCTCTCCTGGTCTCCGATCTGGACGCTGGTCCCCTCGACAACGTGGGTCTCGGTTCTCATGCGAGCGAACTTTCCAGTGGAGTGGGATGAGAGGCGGTGACATAGAGCGCAATTCATTCTGGGTAGTAAACAAACAAAGCTGACTGCGTGAATCACAAGCAGACTCAAAAAGAAAAGGTTGGAAAATATCTTGCCGGCAGACGTGAAGTCGTGAGGAAAAAGTAGTGACAAAGGCGCTCATTGACATCTGGTCTGAAGACTATATAACCCATTTGTTTGTAGCATTGAGCGAACTAGCCTAGCCACCACGGGCTAAAGCAGCGGGACTTATGCTTTCGATGTGGACCAATCAATGAGGCCTGAAGTTTCCCAGGTGGCTTGATCCACTCTCAAAATGCAGCGTGAATGCAAACTGAACCAAATGAAGGTAGGCCCCCATTCTGATGGTACAAGAAAAAACATTCAAAATCTTTAATTGTAAAGTAGTCTTTTGTATTTTCGGGAAAATTTAAAGAGCAGACATCCACTAAAATTACCCTTCTATGATCCAGGCTAGAAAAGTCCAAGAGTCAACTGATCACAAATTCATTTTCATCAGTTTTTGTTTCCGCCGAGGCTTCATCACACTGAAGATGTTTCGATAGTAGACATTAAGTTATTCGAGGTTGTATAACAGGCTTTGGGTTGTTATTTACCAAGACCAAAGGTACTTTCGTGACTCAACCATAGAAATAATAATAAAAAAAAAGAAAAAAAAAAGGAAAAGATAATTCTTTTGTATATGGTGCATTTTTTTTTACATTTTTACCAACATTTGTACTGCTTAAAAGCAGAATTTCCACATGGTACTGTAGTAAGGCAGCAGTCGCACTGCATGGCTGCTTCCCCTCCAGCCGGCGACACACAGCGGAGCAGCCTGCACGGGTCCTCTGGTCACATAAACCCAGGTGTAGCGCCCCGCCGCTGCATCTCATGCCTCAATTAGCGCCGCTGCCCTCTGTATGGACTCGATTAGGCCGTGATTTATCCGAAAGAAATATAATTATACCTCCAAATAAAATAATCAGCATTGAAGAGCGATTTCCTTAACGAGATGGAGCGGGGTAGATGTCACGGAGTAGCAGCGCCTCATTAGGGCGGTAATGAGACTTTGGGGTGATCCCGATAATTATCGAAATCTGTAAAATAAGGATCAAGTCAAATGTAACCTTAATTTGTCTGGCAATTGAGTTCATTTATTAGTATGACTATTTAGGAAGGACTCCCTCAGCCTTAATACAAGGTGTCGTTATTTTAGGCCATTTGGATAATAGATGTAGCTGCAGCGGCGACATTAGACAGGCCTGTTTTGTCATTCATGGCCATAACCAGCATTCGTCATTTGACTGACAGGGGAGCCCAAAGTGCTCTTGTCTTTATTGTCGGGATCAAGATGCAATCCATTCCACCGCTGTTAACAGGAACACCAGCAGCTGAATGTACAGTGTGATTAAATCCATCAGTTACTGTTAAAACACGTGATTAATCGATTCGAAGAGCAGGGATTTCCATTTTAATACACATTTCAAGTAAAGAAAAAAGGAAGAAGAAAAAGCCACTTAACTTTTTTAATATCACATTGTGAACTGATTATCTTTGGAGTGTTCTTTTATGTCTTCACATTATTGATCAATCAACATCGAAACAAATCAACAATTGCAACTCCAGCAGGAAGCGTCAAACACATGAAGAAAAGTTAGTCTGCTAATGTCGGGCAGGCAGATGTGAAAAAAAGCTAAATTAATCACACACAAAAAATCTAATGATGGAACAGGAACCATTTTATTTCAACCAATTCAACAGATGCCCACTGTAAGGATTAATGTGAGTTTAGTCATGTTAATTAAGTCCAAACTACAGTATGCATTTGTAAGGCAAAAAAACCCCACTCCAACCCTTCCACTGTAACAAAGTGAATGTTTTATCGTTTTCTGGTGGGAACTTTACACTCGGGCGCAGCGCGATCAAACGCCGTAAACAGAAGAAATAATTACATCAAGACTCTTTGAATGGATTCAGTCGGGCTCCACGCTTTTCCAAACAAGGCCTGAGCAAAGGAATGAACATTTAAGCGAAGTGAATCTCGCCGAGAAGAACAGAAACACATCAGACACATCATCCTTCAAGCTTCACTGAGTCCAATACGGCTTGAGCCTCTTTGTACTCTTCTGATTCGGCCAAATCCTCTTCTGTTTCCTGAAAGGACACAAACACACAGGGGTTTTTTTTTTGCTTCACTACGGGAGATACTCTTTAACCACTGAATATCTATAATAATCAAATAATCACAATCTAAACTGTTTCGCCGTCACGTCATTGTGGGAGGGGGGGGGGACTTGGGGTCTAAATCTGGTGGTAAAGAGTTGGACTGAGGTGTAACGTGACATCAGGGTGTCTGTGTCCCTTTAATCAAGGTCACATCCACACGACGCCAAGACGATTTTTTCCCCTCCCCGGGGTTCTCAAAAAAAAAAAAAAAAAAAATTCCGACTCAACACCAGGCTTCAGGGCATGCAGTACATATGCCAGGCCTTTAGGGGCACTGTGACTCACCACGGGGGGATTACATAATTCCCCCCCCCCCCCCCCCCCCCAAGTGTGTTTGGAGTTCCTGTGGCGGCTGCCGCACTGACAGCGCTGCTAATGAGCTGTGATGAGCCCCGAGGACGGAGAGCAGAAATGCTGCGCTATGAGGAAAGTGGACGTGTGGCTGATTCCAGGTCAGCTCCCTCTATGTTTGCGATTCGCACCCCGGCTGCCTCGATGCCGCTCCGCATTAATTGAGATGACCCCGACACATGCATGGTTATGTTTGACGCTCTCCATGTCAGCTCTATAAGTGCTTGGTTCGACGCGAGGTGGTACACGCAGAACTTGAAACTTTCGAAATGGGAGCCTATTCTGATCCATCGGTTGCCAAGAAACAACGAAATCTCAACCAAACGAAATGGTTATCCAACGAGTTTATTTAAACGTTTTAATTAACACTTGAAACCCTTAAAAGATCAAGTCCCTTGATGGCGCAGGGATGATCGGCAGCAAACGGTTTGCATTTTATCGTTTTGCTTTCAGAAAAGTCAGCTTTTCTGCAGCTTTTCGCCCGACATTTGAAACCTGAGAAACATTTAAACTGTAATTTGCAGGTCAGGCCACTAGTTGGTGGTGTTTTTGTTACGCAATATATGCACGAGCACAGAGAACATTATGTATGACCGTGTAATTTGTAAACATTCCATTGTTTCACGTGTTCTACTAGGTGGTAGAGTGGTAACTACAACTGACAACTGTGGTCGCATATCTGGAAATCTGGATATCTTGGCTCTAATGCCCATCTCACAAATGCACTGTGCTCACGATTGTGTCACTCTCACAAAAGGCTCTAATAGTTTTATTATGCTCTTTCTGCTACTTTAACCTCCTCAAATCAATTCTAAACTGAATGTACCACCAGGAGGGACTGGAAATCTGGCATCATTAAACACAAAAATAATAATAAAAGCACCCTTTAAAAGGTTTTTGCTTCTTTATTTGTAGAAAAAAATAAGAATAAATTACAGATTTGTACAAATCTGTTTGTACAAATTTGTACAAATCCCAAATATGGGACTACTTAAAATTGTCACTTGAAACGAGCCGGCTGAACCATGAACTTCCCAACCAGAGTTGACTTTATTCTTTTACAAAACTTTTTCTTTCATAAACATAATAGGATACATTTGAAACACAGTTATAAAACTGCTTTTGACATTTAAAAAAAATGTAATTCACACGTTCAAATTTGTCCAAAGTTTTATGTTTTTACATTTAAATTGTAATAATACAGGAATCAGTATTGAAACATTGTGGCTACTTGTGAATACTTGAGAAATATGGACTTAGAGATAATATCAGGCCTTTCAATCATGTTCTGATGTTTTTTTCTGCAAAAACTTCGATATATTGCATATAAGGTTTTTTTTTCTGAACGACAATAGAAAACTATTCGACATGATGGCATGAGGCAAGTCATTTTCAACCAGTGGTGTAGAAGTTTCAACGTATATAATTAAAATGATACTAAAACCAGTAAAAATAACACCGATAGTTGAATTGTACCTAAAGTTTAAGAGTGATACTCACTAATAACTGAAGCAGATCTGCGTGTGCGATGAGCAGGCGGCGGTGAGAGTCCGGGATCATCATTTTGGACTCCTGCAGGACCTCCATCTGGAAGCACACAGAGGCCATCTCAGCGCCACCGCCACCATCTTTATTCATCAGAAAACCCCTGCGACTGTTCCTATTACTGTTGTTCATCAGGAAAAATAAACACATTATTGAACGTGGTTGCTCCAAGTTTGTGGAGTTAATTCAAGCAGCTCGACACGGGAATATTCATCCGCTGGATTTTATTGTAGCCTTGTTGCCGTGGCAGTAACATGCAGGGTGTCTCTCACACACACACTGTTAACATCTCCCCCAACAAGCCGGCAGCGGTATGAAAAATGTTATTGAGTTATCGATCGGGCAGGGAGATGCCCCCCCCCTCGATCTGCCTGCACACCTGGATGAATGCAGAAACCCCTGAAGCCGAGGGCGCGGTGATCAGGCGTAAAGAGGTATTACTACGCCTGTAGTGAAACTGTGTTACAGCCTGGGGGAACTTTCACCGCCGCGGCTAATGTGGAATTCCCCCAGCTGGCACCCTAAAGAGCAGAGAAGAGTTGGCTAACGCTGTCAGACACACTCGCTTCATGACAGATGCTTCCTCAGCTCGCCCCCTCTGTCGAGCCGGAGAGTCAAAACACGGGCGCAGCTTCACGCGTGTACATTACACGGTGGTGCACACTCGCGGCCCTGCCCTGCCCGCCTGCCATGGCTGTGTACGAGTTCATCCGAGTGCCTAACTGACACGCCGGGAAGGCGGGGAGCCGACGAGCCGACTTGGGTTTTTGCCGCCGCTCATGTGACAAGGTGAGCCAGACGAGGCGGACGGGAGGCGAAAACGCGGAGAAAAGTCACGGTGCCCTCCCGGTGCAGTGGAATGATCCCATCAGCGCTGGATAAAGATGACACTTACAGCGTATTGATTCCATTAAAATAAAAACCTCTAATCCATCCTGCCTCAGACCTCTCATCTCCAACCATAATCCATCTGGCCTCCCAATCTCCCCATTTAACACCGACCGAGCCTGCTGCTCAGCCCGCGCCGCGCCGCCATGAATGAACAAACAACAACAACGGCAACGCGCGCTGAATTTTAATGGCGGCTAATGTTAGCAGTAACCATAATCGGGCCCGTGGTGTTCGCTGGCGTGCGGGACTCTGGCTGGAGTTTGGATTGGTATCAACATGGGACGATTTCAGTAGTAGTGATCCAGGGTTTATCAATGAAAGGAAAGACGGAGTTTGGACCACAATGTGTCTCCCCAGCCAAGTAGTGATTTTTGCTTGATTGTCTGCATTCCTCATTTTTTTTTTTTTTACATCAAGACATATTGTCAACAGCTGATGGGACTAATAAACCAATACTTCTCCGAATAGTGAGATGCTTGAAATCTTACAACTCTTTTTTATACAGTCTGCACCTGATAAACGTTTTTCACTAAAGCGAATCGACATCTCGCGAGTTCGAGTTTGTAAACAGGATCCTGCTTCGGGAATCTTTGGGCATTTCTGTGATCGCAAAATGTCAACAAACCCGGGTATCTTTCCTGATATATAAACGCTGGAAATACGCGTGTGTGTGAGTGTAATGACTCATTTCCTTCAGAAAGGTATTGACAACAGATTAGCGATGTACACCCACAACTAAAACTGGGTTCTAAATTTTGAATTTTTCCCTTGTGAATCCTTGAGTAACTTTAAGTGTTTATGCAATTAAACATGTCAAAATAATGTCTCCACAAAGAACCAAATGATGGAGTGATGCAGGCGTGGTGAGAATGGAGAGCAGGATATGGGCCAGTGGTCTGCTGGGGACACTAAATTACCAGCATGTGTCAGTAATTATCAAACTCCTATAAAGTAACATGATATAATTACATCTGCATCAAGCAGATTACAAAATCACTAATGATTCTGCTCTCAAAACCTAATTCTTCATTATCACTGTGGACTGACCTCATTACGTGAACGAGGGGCGGCTCGAATCACCAAGATACAAACTGCTCCCGAACTATGAGGGTAAAAAAAAAAAAACCCTGCACCAGAGGAGAGCGTCTACAAGCTTTAGAGGCTAAAGTGTTGTGTAACAAAGAAAGAATAAATAAATACTCCACCTGCTTCTTGATGACGTATTCGTCCTCTGCCTCCGCTTTCAGGCGCTCAATCTTGTCCTCTTGCTGCTTTACCTCTTTAATGTACGAATTCTTCTCTTTGACAAGCCTGCAGAGACACGGGGGGGGGGGAGAGGAGGCTGTGGTTGGAGGCAGCGAACACAGTGGACTTCCATCAAACGTGGAAACATAAACGCGCAGCCTCGCAGAGAGATAATATAAGATGAACCGTGAAACGGAGGGCTGCGATGGTCACTTTTTGCAGACGAGGCCATCCATCCTCATTCCCTCCGACGCTCCTCTGACTGAGGGGGGACACAGTCAGATCATCTCCCACAGGACGGTAAGACACACACCTCAATAACAGCCACCAAACACATCAGTCCCCCTCGCCGCTGCAGAGAGCAGGCCGGCCTCAGAGCTACGCTTTGAAATTCAACGGACCTTGCATGCCGCACGATCTAAAAATAGGAAACATAAAGTGTTTACTTCTGGATCAAACCTCATATTAAAATTGTCAGGCCTCGGTTCAGTCCACATCTACTGAAATATCCTTCCAGATTCATGAGGGACAAAAATAAAGTTGTTTTGATTCGGCTAATAAGAGGCCGAAAGAGCTATTCTGGAAGCTTTATGATCTTTAAAAACGACAAACCGAAACGTGGTCCAATGTTTTGTCTTCACAAAAGTGGTAAAGAAAACTGACATGACATGCATAAATAGAATATTACTTCAAACTAAAGTAATACACTTCATATATTCAGTATATTAAGTCAAAGTTAAAAAGTGCTTCGACAAAAACGCTTCCCAAAAACGATTTTAAAAAAATCACTATAGTTTGCGTTCTGATTCAACCATCAGTTGCTTATTAGCAAGAAGATTTATCATGCTGTGAGAGGCAAGGCTTCACTTTATAGGTCACTAATTCTTTCACCATAAAAAAAGTGGATTGAAACACTGCCCCCTAATGGTTGATGGCTACATTTTTCCTTCTTGCCGAGTGAAGAGAAAACAAAGTCTTTGCAGGATGTTTTCATTGTTTGGTGGAGAATGAAACTACAAACCAAATTTCACATTTTAGAATGCCCGTATTGTGTCTATCATATCACAAGATTGAGCAATCGATGCATCGATCTCTAAATAATCTCTCGAATTAAAGCCCAACTAACCCTCCCTTGAACAAGCAGGCAAGCTAGGATATGAAGATGTACAAGATAATTTAGAAACGACGTTGCAATTTGGGATCCACAGGGAATATAAAGAACAGCTCGTCTGAAACTATAAGTATTCGCAACGGTCTGAAATTGTTATCTTAGTTGCATTAAAGCTTATTATAAGAAACAAAGTTTCACCTTACACTTTCTTCTTTCCATTCCGATAACTGCTCAAATAAATTTAAAGGGAAACAAACCTCAAAAACCTCTTAAAGTTGACATCCGGACCCCCAATTGTACTGCCACTGCATTCATTGTGAAGCTCTCAGGCGCCCCCTAGAGGACGTCCACATCGAACCTGATAAACGCCACTGGAGCCCAGTCCGTTGATTGGCTACCGTCAACAACTCCCAACTCAAGTTGAATTTTGACTATTTCCTGTTTCTAACACATTTTTGTCAGATAAAGCAAGTCATAGTGTCTCAGAACTGAAAAGGCTTCTCCGCCTTTCAGTGTCGGTTAACATCCAGCAGTGGAACAAACCTCTTTGCTATCCTTAAACTGACTCATACCTTCCAGCACACATCTTATCAACATGATTATCCGACTCCTTTATTCCCTTCAACACACACCCCAAACACACTAGCAGGCCTTTTTAGAGATTAATTGATCATCAATTCAATCCCTAATTTGAACCAAGTCAGGTGGTAAATGGGCCTCTTTTTCCTTGATTGTTAGTGAAAATGGGCTCGAGTACATTGATAAATTTTGATTATTTATCAATTACGGGCCAAATGGAACAAAATCTATTAAACAGGTTCCAACCCTGATTGGCATAATGGAGTTTGAAAATATCGCTATTGATAATGATTTCCCAGCTAATAGTCTTTTTCCGGCTGCGCCTGCTTGTTAGAATGACAACACAAATTTCATTTTTCATAAAATCAGCTGTGTGTGTGTGTGTAAGTGAGTAATCCTTCATTAGTCAGTCACATTACTGGAGACCCTTCCCTTCGTGTAGCTCCGCTCCTTTGCTTAGCCAAGGAAGCCAGCGGCACTTTGTCATATTTTACATCAATTACCACTCATTCTCGTACAGTTCCATCAAGAAGCTTTTAAACAGGCGCCGTATGCAATAGCAGCCCCTGTCTCCCACTCTCGGGCTTGACGCGGAATGAGTGATGCCACCCTGTTTAGAGTGGAAGAAGGTGGCAAAGAGGGGGAAGAAGAAGGCTGGAATAATTTGAATAAAACTGAAGGACAGTCTAATAACAAAATGTCCATTCCTCCCCTTTCCAGTCCTGATGTTAATTTCTTATTTCTCCCAGACTTGGCGCGCAGTGTGAATGAGGGGTGGGGTCGCGGCTGGTTTTAAATAGACCTGCCACCTCAGGCTTAATGGAAAAGGCAGCTCTCTGGAAAATAGAAAAAAAAAGGGAATTAGAGCCAGCCGACACACACATTCGGCCGCCTTCCCCGGCACTGTATTTTTGAGCCGCGATGTAGTCTGCGCTGGGACCGGAATGACAAAGGCAAATTACTGTTGTCATTTTATTAAGGGCATCCGCCTCGCTAGGGCAGAAAGGCACTGACTGGAATGTGCAAAAGCCACTGGAAATAGGCCTGGCTAAAAGTGCAGGCAGGTTTCCTCTAAACTCCAATATATATATATAAAAGGGGAGGAAGGGGAGTGGGGGGGGTAGGGAGGGTGAAAGAGACGACAGACAGGAGGGGAAAGAGGCTGAAAGGGAGGGACACGGGATTATGAAGAGAGAAAGCAATGACACTCTGTACGTTTAAACCCAACAGCTTGATTAAGGGTTCGTGTCAGAGCAGTACTTTTTAGTCTAGAGGGGGTGAGACGTATTATCTGCAGTCTTCAAACTGTATACTCGACCTCAAGAACCTCCGCACAGGAGGGGGGGAGGGGGCACCACCACCGGGCGATGAAGCACACTACTGTATACCTGCACTGGTGCTTCCCCTAGAGTGACCCCTCCTGAACCCTGGGTGGCTTCATCCTGTGAGGGAGAACCCAGCCGCCCATCATTACCACCACGGGGAGCCTGTTAGTAATCTGACCCTCATCAAAACCAAATCGATAGCGCATTACACAAACGCCATTGACAGGAGGGAATTAGAGGTCCACCTGATCGACGAGAGATACACTCAGACTATCACTGCACTGAAGACTATTATCTCCCCGAGCCTCATAAGAAAACAGTATCTTCTATTACGGCATGGTAAATTTGGCCACTGTACTAGTTCAGCCCTAAGTCCAGTATTGATGCCAACTCTATAAAAGCCGTCTTAAAATGGTTGAGCCGTTAGTGGACCCTACATTGGTACGATTTGTTCGCATATTGGATCAATTGAAATGTAATGTGGGGACTAAACCATCATAAATGAAGAAACTGTCCCTGCTCACACAGATTGTTTTTTTTAATTTCAGGAAGTGAATTCAAAGGGAAAAAGAAAAATCTGTCAAAAGCTCTGAAAAACTATGGAAACAAAAGTCCAAACAATTTGGATAGGTTTAGTTTTTGTTTAGGTTATTAAATCTATGAAACAGCAAACACAAATATAAATGTATAGCATTTAACCCAATAGAAAAATTAAAAAAGCAAGGTAAAACTCTGCACAAACATCACAGTGCCCGAGTGCTGTTGAGCTGCAAGGAATAGAATTAGAAACTCTCCTTGAGACTAAATCCGATAAGAAGCATTAAGATTTGGAGAAATTGTTTTGTTATGCGACACAAGAGCTGGATCATGAGCTGAAGACAGAGGTTATTGTCTATACTTTGTTAGTAGGATAACTGCACTCCCCTCGATAATGATGTTCTCGCCGCATTAGACTGTCCTCTTTATAAACACTGACATTTTACTTTGATTCATTTCCAGTGTTATGAACTGTATTGATTCAGTTTGCATCGGCCATCAACTGTTTCAGAGAAAATCCACTTCTGGCTACGAGAACCAGCAGTAGACTTCATTGACTGTCCAGAACTGCAACAAAAGCCAATAAAAAATCTTTGAACTTCTTACCCTATTAGTTGTTGACAGTGAAATACACTCCAGTTCTCCATGTGTACTTGTAACATAGAACTATAAAATAGACTCAGTACTACAGTGCATTACACCAACTCATCAGCAATTCAATTGTGTCGTCATCTGTGCAAGTTGGGTCTAAAACCACTCACAATTAAGAGTCCACGATATTCACTTTACCAGATTAGAAAAACTGACAACCGTCCATTTAAAAATCTAAATAACCCAACAAAAAACAACACCACTCTATGAAGAGTAATCTGCATAAAAAGGGGGAAATAAAATATTACAGCAACATAAACATACAAAAAATGATTGCTTCCAAAATAAGTGATGCCAATCAATACAACAATGATACAGATGAAGTGTCACCAAAGTTTTCGGATATATCTGTTTACTAAATGGATGATTTGTTCATCTTGAGTACATATCGTCTTTGCAGAAAAAAACTTATGTGAATACAAACCAAGTAAAACCATAAAAAACACAGCTAAATATGATTTAAAACTCATGAGATTCTATATTCTCGTTTCTAAGGTGCAACACTTGCACGAGTGCTTCACATAAACAGTGAATAGAAACTCCTAATTCATTACCATCTGATATAGACTCCACTTTTACAATATAGTCTGAACTGCATCAAACATGTTGTGGAGACCCCGGCTGCAGACCATGAAGGTGGCGGGCGAGAGGAGGATGCTGGCAGAGCTGGAATACATAATGCACAATGCCTCATCACCTCCACGAGACTGTGAGAGCATTAACCTGCTCCTTCAGTGTCAGACTATTGCAGCCACCATCTAGGAAGAAGCTACAGCAGGTCATTCATACCTACTGCTGTTAATGTCTTCAACAGCGAAAACCGAATGTACAAACATCACTGTCCCAAAACGTTTGGAACAGTGAATACTGTAAATATTACGATTGTTTTTTTTTTTGTTGTACGTATACACACGTATATTTATCTAATTATCTATTTATATATAGTCTCTGCTCGGGTGCAACTATGCTAACTGTCTTTAAATATTTGTGCAGTGTGGAACCTCTGTGATACCTGAATGTCCCCATTGGATGAAGTCCGATCTTAACTTATCTTATGTCTCAGCTCCATTACAGTCTTTAGGATTAAATGAGATTGTCATCCATAAATTAGGGAAAATTAAGTATCTCGTTTCCCGTAATGAATCCAAGTCGGCGTCTGACAGAAGCAAATCTGATGTAGTGAATTGTGGTTCACGATCAGGAAAGGCTTTAGCATGCGTCTAAATAAAATACAGAAGGTAAAGAAAAATATTAATTTCATTCCACCCTGGAAAATCTACGGCTGCAGTGATTTTCTATAAAAGAGAAGCCACAAAGCTAAGTTGTACTCAGCATCACTTGAGTTAGCTCTCAGTTAGCACACGTCAACTCACAGTTAACCCTCTGGGGCCGATTGACGCTCTGCAGCGTCAAAATCACATGACCGTTTGAAAAGGCAGTAGCGTCACAGCACAGCGTCATCTGGTCCAGTGTTTCAATCCGTGTCGAAAGTGCAGATATAAAACTACAAGCTCGTTTTTAAATGATGTTGATCGCCCAAATAAAAGCGGAGATATGAGGAAAACTGTGTCCGTGTTTTTCCGCGACATTTTAGTGCGCGTCAGGTGCAGAAGACCGGTCAGGAGTGAAAGTGAAAGTAACTGAGCAGCAAAAAAAAAACAACACTTGTAATGTGCCAGTATACCTTTCACTCATTGGTTGAGAAGAAGAGCCCATGTCCAATCAAAAGTTTCCATAGTGGGAGGTGTCATTTTGTTTAGTTCACCCGTGAAAAAGTAAACAGAGAGACGGAGACAGCGAGAGTGAGTTGAGATTTATATCAGAGAAAAAGCGACTATTATCATGATTTGACCATGTAGTGAGTGTGTAGTGAGTGTGTAGTGAGTGTGTAGTGAGTGAGATTAGAGTGTTTTTTAGTTTCAAGTGAACTCTTTTTTTTTTTCTATCAAAACAATGACGCGCCTTATGAACGTCAATCAGGCGCTCCGACTTTTTTTGTTTTTTTGAAGGAGCAGAGCATCGAGTCTGACACTGAGTTTGAGAGTGATTCTGATGACAATATTGAACACCTCAGCTTATTTTTGTTAGAGAGGAGACAGGTGTCCCCCAGACCAGGAGACGTGTCCCCCACCCCTGTCCCCATCATTCCAGCTCCACCACAACAGCCAAAGGCTAAAATGTAAACATTGCCTGCAGGAACACAAGAAAAGTAAAAACACTCCATGGAAATGCCATGTGTGACGTGTCCCTCTGTGTTGTGCTGGACAGAGTCTGTTTTTTTGAGTGGCACAAATCATTTGTCTTCACCTGACATTATATGTGTGACCTTTTGCAAATAGTTTTACAAAAACGCCTGAGGTAGTGCTTCTATTTCACTGTAAATATCTGTATATAATTGTTTTTTCAGTCCTGTTTTGATACATTTTAGTTAATTATAGTTTAGATTTACTTTACAAGTAAACAAAATGATTCGTTAACCATGTTTGTGAATTTTATAGTCAATAAATCTATGTTTTTACCACCCGAATTTGTAATTTTATGGTGTTTTTAGATCCACTGTTTTAATACAGTATGCCAAAGTGATGAAAATACTTCAGAAATGCATTTATGAGGTTGTCCTGAACAAAATGACACCAAAAAAGGCAAGGTTTAAGAATTTTATATCTGAGATATAAAGGAAAAATCAATTGTAGTGAAAAACAGCACAAAATGCTTCAGGCCCCAGAGGGTTAAAGTTATGCCACAAGCCTCATTGCAAATATTGTCTGGAGCCTCAATAGAAGAGAGAAGAAGGCGCTGTCACCCTCACATCAGAAACGTTGTTTTATCCTGCCAAACAAAACCGCCTGCATACGCAGTCATTCACCACAGGCCGCGAATTAACCCCGGGGTAAAGTTAAAACAGAAGCCTAACAGAACCGCTCCAGATGCGCCGTCGCTATGGCCATGCTCGGCTAGGCTAGTTAGCATTAGCGTTCCGTTCGGTTACATGACACAATAACCACACATT
Organism: Blennius ocellaris; assembly: GCF_963422515.1. NCBI lineage: Eukaryota > Metazoa > Chordata > Actinopteri > Blenniiformes > Blenniidae > Blennius > Blennius ocellaris. Next base: position 6,412,658 of record NC_137664.1, on the reverse strand, counting down.
TGCATGGAATGATGGGCCGGACTCACCTCTTAACGATGCCAGTTTTAATCTTAATCTGTCGTATCACTACGTCCGCCATAGCTGTCTTTTTGCGGTTATTTAGTAATCCCGGGAGCTGAGCGTTGTGGCTAAGCTAACGCTAACTGTGTGCATGAAGAGCGGCGGGCAGTCAGGGAAGACGAGCTGCTCCCAGATCAATGGATCGCAGGCGTTTAGTGGATAGCGATCGATCGTTTGACTCCTGCAGGATAAACAAAGGAGAAGTTACAATAAATGATATAGTTCGATGGTGGCATAGTATTTAATTTACATCTTCAGGCATTATAGATTATTTCAATCAAATATGCAATATTTTATTCACCCAATATTTTATTTATGAAAGCAGCTATCTGTCAATAAGATACACATTGATCTTAGTCTGCATATTATGACTAAAAAGAGAATGGGATTTTGTGAATTGGACTTGGCATGAATGTGAATGTAACATTATCAGAAGTAAGTTGCTTCCTCTGTGATGTCAACTAATAAGATAAACTAATCATACTTTTTTTTCAATGAATCCCCTTGGGGAAACCTCGATCATTTTCATTTACCCATCCTATTTCTAGGATATTGTGGGTAGCCACATTAGGGTGCTTTGGGGAGCTGGTGGCGGTCAAGGGTCTTGCTCAGAGAGTTAGAGTTGTGATCATGTCTGATGTAGGATTAGGACTTCCAAACCCAATTCTACTTCCGTATCCTCGAGGCCACAACTGCCCCCAAAGGTAAAATAATTAAAGAATAAAAAAAATAAAAAAAAGACTCGCAATTTATTTGTAGAGCTGTAACTAATATTGCAGACTACAAAATAAGAAGTGTTATATTGTGAATCACTATGTATTCACTTGAAAATAAGACCTATCTTTCAGTTTTAGTTTAATTTTTACCTTCACCAACAAATGTAGCCCTGAAAAGGTTATGGTTATGGAGAGCTTGATCGAGTTTGTTTAGATTGTGACTATCCATCACAATTTGAAATGTTTCAGACCCATCAAATTCAAAATGATCAAATCCATGATGGTTTCAATTGTAATAATATATAGATATATTGAATTAGTCAGTCACTGCATGCTGTTTTATTTACATTTTACACATTATCCAAACCTTTTTTAGACATTTGGTTTTGCCGGCCAGTCTTCAGAAACAGAACATGCTTTGGTCAAGAACATCAAACATGTCAACAATAATTGAAACAATAATTTGAGCATTTTAACTTCAGTGAGTTTGAATGCTCCTGAAAGTTAATACTAACACTTTAACACATTCCTTTTTTATCGATCTGACCTGATTCAAACTGATGTTCTGCAGAGGTCTTATCATGGCCCCTAGAAATCCCAATATTTTATTCATTGTAATACATCTACATTTGCAGGTAGCTGTAATATATTTACAATAAGTCTGCTTTTCACATCAACTTTCTGTAAGAATTAAACCTCATATAAAGAGATACTTGACAATGTGTGTGAGTTAAGGTTTATAGACCTCAAAATAAGCCAATTTCTTCAGTTACACAGTATATCACTTAAGTTAAACAATTGACATGCCCTATAAAGCTGTGTTATAAAGACAGCACATTCAATATCATTTAAATCTTTCTGCATTTAATATTGATTTGTGTGATCTATGAAAAAGGAATCAATTTCATAGTATTTTACAAGGCAGCCAGTGCCAAAAAAATATATACATGCATTATTTACAACCAAGACTTCTGCCTGCCAGGAATGTTGAAGGTTTTAAGGTATTTTCCATATAACACCAGATCATTAGTGATACGAAGCAGGTTCAAAACCCAACTTGAACATCTTTAACTGCTCATCTTTGTGGGATCACGAGTTAAACCTTTTTAGATGCTGTGAAATCTGTTCTTGAAATGCAAACTGTACATGCCGCCAATAAACCCCAATTGCATATTTTTGAACTGTGGGAGGAAACTTGGAGTATCCTGACAAAACCCACACACTTACAGGGACAACATGTAAATTTAAATTTCCCCCCAAGCCAAGACTTGAACCAAAGCTATTTTCACTGTAAGAAAAGATTGATAACCACTGCACCACCTTTGTTATCATTCGTCAGAATCAACTAGAATTTTATCTTGAAACAGTCGGTAATAAATATCTGTGAAACCAAGTGATAAAATTATGAAAGCTGTGCTTAAATTGGCCATAATTTGTTCAGAATAAAGTGATAAAAAGTAATTAGGTCATTACTACCAGTCTCTCAAAATCACAAAACAAGGGGTACTGTTTATTGCAATACAATTTCACATGAATGCATGATTGTTTTTGGAATCTGGTGTTCAGTTTTTCACATATTAAGCTTCAAATTCAAAATATGTTCAAATTGAAAGCAATGACCTGATAGCTCCTGCTCTATACTGTATTTGGCTTTGTTTGTGATGAAGGATGTGCAACACTTCTCGTTTATTTCCTATCATAACACTCAATGGAGTGCTCTTTTTTCTGTACAATTAGCTAAAGGATGGATTGAAATAGGGTATTTATTGAAAATATTTGTAATCTTCACAAGGTAAATAGACATTATATAACTCACTGTGTATATAGAGAGTATAGTGATTAAATACATATTAAACAGCCAAATATAAAACATATATCACACTTAAGTGGATATAGTACAATTCCGATGCTACTGGTTAATTCTGTACAACACTGATACATTTTTCTGCTCCACAGTTTTAAATTTTCTTAGGCCAATTTTATAACTTGAATCAAACTTTAATTCATTCACATGCAGTAATTAAGAGAGATTCAGGCTTCACCAAATGATGCATTCATTTAAATAATATTAATAATGTTACCAAGACAGTCCGGCCTGTGTGCAATTACATTTCCATTGGTAACATTTCCAATTGGCTCTTTACTTGTAAGGTTTCAGTAAATACATTCTCTTTTTGCAGAGTCAAAGCTTTAAAGTGTTTCACTTATCTCTCCCTGACATCTGAGACACACTGACAATGTAATGGTTTAAATTCTCATCCCAAAAAGCACATTATGAGCAAGCGAGATAAAAGAAAGAGAGAAGGGGAGGGGGAAAAAACACGCAAACCCGGTAATCCTTTCTATTGCACAAATAATTATAATGAGTTGCTATTAATTTATATTATACCAAGACTAAATAGGTTAACATAAGAGGGTAGGAACCAGTTCATTCTCTCTGCAACCGGAACGATCTATTGATGTTAGATTAGAGATTTGCCACGCATTAATGGAAGTCATTATTCCGAAATATTCCACTAACGCCACGAGATATGAGCTTGTCTAATATATATTTTTTCTCTCAGCAGTCATGAATAAAGCATGGTGGATGTGTGGGCTGCAGGCCTGCATGCAAAGAACCAGAAGCAGCTGCAGCAGCAGCAGCAGAGAAAATCCTATACGGGGCCAAAGCTGGTGTGATTGCATCTGAGAGGTGGGAAAACCCCGGGCTCTTTCCCCATGCAGCTTCATGGCCGTTGATTATTGGTATTTTCCGAGTTTTCCAAACTAATAAGTGGCACTATCAAGCATTTGGAAGCGCCGTGAGACTACAGACGGGCTGCTAGACTTAATTGATATTGAGCGAGGCGCTGGTCGGCGCGGACGGGGCCGCTGCTGGGTAATTTGCAGTTTAATCAGCGTTTGTAATGAGAGCCGCTGATTAGCGCGGGGTGGAAATAAAAGAGAGTTACAAGGAACGTCTGTCAGAGTCCGGTGATAATTCACGACTAATTGTAATGATTAGAGCAAACTGGGTGACTTTGGAGTTTTTTCTGAACGCGCTTGCCTCGCCTAGTGCGCGCGGGCGCGCGCGAGTGCAATCTTTATCATTTTTCGTGACGCGTGCTCGCGCGCGTGGGGTGCGCCGATGACGCGTCCATGCGGTACAAATACCTGATATCAATTACTCGCTCACGGAAAAAAAAAAGAAATGTGTGTGTGTGTGTGTGTGTAGCCGAATTGTTACTGTTGTGACTAAAATCACATACAGATTACCTTAACTGTATATTCCGTATTTACTTCTATTGTGTTTACTGTAAATCATCACTCTGTATGAAACAAGGCTAATTAAAAAAACAAAACACCTGGAATTAAAAACATATTTATATTGTATTCGGAAAGCAGCATACTTTATTATGGAGATGGAGATCAGTTTACAATCTGATAAAGGGTTATGGAAGGACGTGTTTCACGAAAGGCAATTAACAGAAAAATATCCAAGAGAGTCAGAGCACTTACTGTAGGTGTTTGCATATTGAGTTTCCTGTAGGGGTGTCAAACATTATGGCTGAGTCCAGTCAGATGACCTTATAGTGTCAAGGAACCATGGCGTGTTTTTAATAGAAGTGGACATAACACCTGAACGGAGAGCAACAAAAAAAACAACTGGACTTTTCCATCTATGTGTCATTATGCTCTCATTTTACTCATCTTATATGACGCATTCCAGATAAATCTGTGCTGTATGTGGCCCTTGTACTAAAATTAATTTGACACTTCTGCTCTCGTGTATTAATGCTAAACAATATCAATAAATCAAAGGTAAATTGTGCTTGATGAAGAAAAATGGATCATGGGCTGCAGGTTGCCCACAGGCCATAATTTGAACACCGCTGGGCCGTGGTTACACATTCATAGTAGTTATGAGTCATGAAGATTAGGCTGAAGTTGAGCAGACAAGGACAACTTATTACCCACAGGTGACATTTGGCCACCTTCCACAGACTTTGCAGCATGTGAGCCAAATCATTGTTTCATCGGATGATAGTCATTTTAAGCCCAGTTGAACTTTGTATCTAAACTACTGTATGACTGAGAACATTTCAAGGTGACAAATCTAAGATAGGTGTATCCTTATTAAAATTACAAACATACAATTAGTCATGTGTATTAAAGTCGCGGTCATGTTTCTCAAGAAACAATTCTAAATGAATGGAAGTTAATGTAATGATCAAAAAAGGTCAAGGGAAATAATATGTTTGTGTTTATTGCTGTTGTGAATCGGTTAACAGCCCCTTGTTATAGGGATCTGGCCTATAAAAATAAATGTTCTCCATGAGAAAAATCCATTAATTTTAAGGTTAAGATGCATTATAAAAGCAAAATTAGGTTAGGCTTCAGTGATAGTTACAAGTGAGGTTAGACTAAGTCTGCATGGAAATGTATGTAAATCAATGCAATATCCCATAGAAACAGGCAAACATAATGTGAGTGTGAGAAAGAGAAAGAGAGAGAACAAGAATGAATTGAAGGGATTTGATTATCAAACAAAACAACTAATTTACAACTGGAATTGTAGGAGGAGGAGGAGGAGGGGAGGAGGAGGAGGAGGAGGAGGAGGAGGTGGTGAAGAAGAGGAGGTGTGTGTGTGTGGGGGGGGGGTCGTTGATGGACTGTGGTGTAGTGAGGGTGAGATGTATTCCTCGAGACGTGCCTCGGCCACTGCTGGAATAGCAAATGTGAAATTAGTGAGAAATGTGTGCATGAACGCCGTCGGTCAATTAGCGGGAAGCGAGAGGAAGAGGAGGAAGAGGAGGTTGGAGGCAGGAAAATCAGCTGGTATCTCATGGTGCAGATTTGCCTGGAGAGCGCAGATGCACACACACACACACACACACACACACATCGGCAGCCCCCCCCCCCCCCCCCCCACACACACACAACCTGGCCTTCTGTCTTTCCGCCCTCTCGCCTGAAGCTTTATGTGATTTCCTCTGAATGATAATAAAGTTGGGAAAAAACACCTCTGACTGTGACGACGACTAAATGGAAAGTGTTTAGTATTGGCTGTCTTGTATCACCAGAAATATTCAACCTGCTTAACCTGCTTGGTTATATTAAGAAAAAGACAATTGGCAAACAATAGTAGATGATCCCTCCCTCTCATTTACTTTATTGCACATAGATGCATGCAACAAATTACCATATCATCCTTTACGTTCAGGACACTATAAACTGAACAGATTTTACCACCTTAATGTGTAGGTAATGGGACATTTTCACTTTGAACCCCCCCAAACAAACTATACATAAATAACTTGTATTGCTCCCAGTTTACCCATCTGGATTTCTTCATTTGCTTTGTAACAGTTATTTCGACTTAAACGTTTATTTCCAATTTGCTCACGGGGGGAAAAAAGCAACGTGCAGTGCAGCTCTGAAAAGTTCACGATAAACAGTTTGTTTCAACATAGCAACATGTGTAGATAAGTAAAGAGGTGGTGGACAGGGATACATTTTTTTTTTCTTAATGAGTGAAATGCGACTTCTCAGGACTGAGACACCTCATCTGTGCTCAGACTGAAAATTTAATCATGTGACGCAAGACAGATGTGCATGCACCAGTTGAAGTGTGTCAATCTGTTGCATTTCAGCTTCAGATTCATGGGGGAAAAGCTTGAAACTCAAATATAGGGGCCAGAGGAAGACTTGAAAATTCAATATTAGAACAGCTGGAAGAACACTTTACAACTAACGAGGAGGTTAATAACAAGATGGAGTATAGTAACAGTATTTTACAGGGGTAAGATTGTTCACTACGAATAGATGAGCAGAGATTCAACCATCTGTGAAATAATCAAAGAAAGAAACATTTAAAAAATAAGTTCCCCAATTTAAAAAACCATATATTATATTCCTAGATTATCCAGAGAATCTATAGATTCTTTATAAAGAGAAAGGGGAAAACAACAACAACATGTTAGCTGGACATTGAGTTTCTGGCTATTGTTTCTTCTTCTTGAACAAACGAAATGTACAATCTCACTTTATAGTTCAGCTGATAAATCATATGTCATATAGTTCATATCTGTCTTTATTTCAAAATCAAGTGTGATGACAAAGAAGCTTTCCTTGTTGCCAGGTGGTCCTGTTTCTCCACCCACCTCTGGAACCCCACAGGCTCTGGTGGGTTTTTTTTTTAGGTGACCCACGACTTAGAAAAGCAGCATCAACATGCACATAGGGCCGCGGTGGGAACTGCAGCTGCAGCCGCATGGATGACCTGTTTGGTATCAGGTGTGATGTGCAACTAAAGTGACCTTCTCCGCGTGATCCTCTGGTCTGCTACACAGGGAGACGGGGCCGAACGAGTCAGCGGGAGCCGGCGATCGATTCGCCAGCGAGAGGTTATCTATACGTGGTATTTTAATGTCACGGAGTCAGGGCCAAATTGATAGTGATAAATATTTGCCGGAAGATTAGGTGAGGGAGTGTGTCTGGGCGCTCCATCTCAGACCTGTAACCCCGGCAGAGCTGTTCCTCTCTGTGTCGGATTAGCCCCATCCATCCAGTGTCAATGGCTGTCTTGTTGAGAAAAATCAGTGAGTAAACACGGCTGACAGAGAGAGAGAGAGAGGAGAGGGAGAGAGAGAGAGAGAGAAAGAGAGAGAAAGAGAGAGAGCAGTGTGTGATGTGTGTGCATGCGCACGCTGATTACTCATACAAATAGACTCCAAACTCTACCTGGTTCTTCCTGAAATGTGTTTCTCTCTCTTTCTCTCAATCCACCTCCTCTCCTTTCTCTATCTTTCTCTCTCCCATATTCCCCCCCCCCCGCCCCCCCCCCCCCCCCTGCTGCCTCCACTGACCCCCCCCCCCCCCCCCCAATCCACCACCACCACTACCCCTGTCCTGCTGTTCCCACTTTGTCCCCATCAATCACTGCAGTATTGTGTCCTGGATGTTATATAGAGTGACTTAATATCCCCTCCTTCATCTCTATTCACTCCCAAAATCATTCTCCATGAGGGTCCAACGCTTCACTGGTGTGTTTGTGTGTCAGCGTGCATGTGTGTGTGTATATTCAAAGAAGATGGAGAAAATAAAGAGGAGATAGATTGAGGTTTTTTTTTAAGCTGTAACTCATAGATATTCATTCAGCCATCTGCATGTAAAGTAATAATTCTCACATGGAACTGAATGGTGAATGCGTGCATGCCAATAGGTGCCCCCTGTATGTGATCCTCTAAAATATCTTATTATTGCCCTTAACACAATGCAACGGAAATCTATGCAGGCAGCACATGTTTTAGGAATATAGGATGGATAAAGTTCTGGTCTTGCTTAAACAAGAAAATCTATACATGTGGAAAATAGTTTGGTTAAATCGGTATGAATACCAGAATTACAACTTCTTCTCAGGTTATGTCAGTAAAAAATAAAATGTGAAAAAAAACCCACAACAAAAAAAAATATAAAGGAGCATCGAAAATAGGAGTGGAATTTTGAGCTGAAGTTGGAAGGTTTGATGATAATCACTCAACGTGTTCTCAACATTTAGATCTTTTTTGAAAAGTTTCTGATATTACAGGTTTGTTCTCCACATGCAATGCTCTTATGAGCAATTTCATATTCATTCATTCAATTAAAAAATGTTCCATCAATTGTTAACTCTGAATAATCTTCATCCATTCATCCATTTGGTGTTGATATTTGTTAACTTTAAAATTTCTTCCTGTTTTCCCTGAATTAATCTTATTAAATATATGACAGTCACATACTACATGATTAAATTGTTGTTCTAACCTTTGAGCTGTGTGCTGTATGTGTAGAATTTTTGTAAAGTGATGAAAATGCATAGCTGTTCTGCTTTGCACTACTTGTAAAACTGCATCATTTTGACTCTTTGTTTTTGAAAACAATCTTCTACTTCCAGTGGACTGAACCCATAACAAAAGATTTTGCACAAAAGTGTCAGCGTTCTTTAAACATATGCCCCGATCTGTCGCACAAGTCGTGTCGAGGGTATATGACTTGTGTGTTAGGGTTTATCTTTTAAATATTGTCTTTATAATCCTATCACACAACACTCTATTTTGAGATATGAATTAAATGTTGAATTGTGTCTGATTTGGGTCAGTTTTTGCAATTTTATACACTTGAATTTGTAAATTTTCGGGATAACCAACAAGCAATAAAGTGTCAGTCATTATGCAGCAGAGATACACACATATCATTTCAAAATGATTAACGTGACAAATCTGCTGGCTGACTAATCATTCATTTATTTATTAATCATTTAGCACTTTTTAAGTAAAAAGTGTATTGTATACTTGCATCATGAAAGGACCACGACAAAAAAAAAAAGCAAATGGAAATGGAAAAAAGCAACCAAATAGAACCATCAAAGACAATTTAAACACTGTTAGAAAGTAGACACAGAATTTTAAGCATCACATCTAAACATATAGAAAGGAACACTCATACTGAAGGAGAAAATGAGCTGCAGCTTGAAAAAAACTAAATATTCCTTTATGAGGGCTCTCAAACGTCTTCATGAACAATTGAACATATTAGGGTAATAAAAAAGGCAAATTCTACTCAGATTAAGCATATGTGGTCTGACAATAGAGAATTTAAATAATTAGATTTTCTTAAGCTCGGAGTATCCTCCCCTGCATCATTAACTTCAAACTACTTGATTTTTATCTGCTGACTGATTTTATTTTTTTCCAGCTCCTTGCCTACACTAAGATAAAAGCCCCTC